>NC_090185.1:36087669-36446419 GCF_024679245.1 Pseudorasbora parva | reverse complement strand
AAACACTACATTACAATTTTTAAATACTTTACATGTGCTTTAGTATGTTGTGCTTTGAGTGTGCTTTTATGCATGAGTGCTTTGTTTGTTTGCACCAAAAAACATAACATAAAAAAACATATTGCAAAATATTTTATTTACAGATCAGGCACGTTAGATGAAGTGAATAACACTATTGTAATTAATAGTGGATATAACAGGAATAACTCCTGTTAGTGGGTGGGATATATTAGGCAGCAAGTGAACATTCTGTCCTCAAAGTTGATGTGCTAGAAGCAGGAAAAATGGGCAAGGGGCCAATTGTGATGGCTAAAGGACTGGGTCAGAGCATCTCCAAAACTGCAGCTCTTGTGGCCTGTTCCCGGTCTGCAGTGGTCAGTCTCTATCAAAAGTGCTCCAAGGAAGGAACAGTGGAGAACCGGCCACAGGGTCATGGGCGACCAAGGCTCATTGATGCACGTGGGGAACGAAGGCTGACCCGTGATGTCCAATCAAACAGACTAGCTACTGGAGCTCAAATTTCTCAAGAAGTTAATGTTGGTGGCCCCACTTTATATTAGGTGGCCTTAAAGGTCCACTGAAATCAAAATGCAAGTTTTTTAGCTTTTAGTATGACTGTGTTAGCTTTAAAGTTATGAATAAGCTGGTATGTTCCAAAACTATGACAAAATTTGCATACAGGAGATATAAGTGTTTAAAATGTACAGTCTCCTATTTCCGTTAAAACGAAACGGATCATATGCACGAGTCGGCGCAGACAACAAACATATCGACCCGTTTGAATTCTGCACAGAATGCTGCATTTTAAAGTGATATGGAGGAGATTATGATGGTAAACAGTGTTAGAGGAAACTGGCTTTACCAAACAGAAAGGTCCGCTCTTGCGCTCTAGTCAAACGGCATATTAACAAAACGCTATTGGCTGTTTCAAAAAAGGGGAGAAGCTGCTAACAGCTGGAGTCGTTTCAGGGGAAATCACGTCAACACATTGAATAATGCGGCGCATTTGAAGGCACTCAGTGGACCTTTAACTACTATGTACTTACATCAAAAAATAAGTACAATGTACTTACTGTGTTCAAATTGTATTGCAAAGTACCCTTTTTTGCTGATAGTGATGTGGGATACGGGTAAAGTTAGGGACAGGTGTGGTGGTGTGGGTAAGGATAAGTATAGGGTTAGGTGTAAGGGAAATGCCAACTGTGTAATTACAAATGTAACTACAGAAATTAATTACATGCAGGTATTTTTTTAAATGTAAGTACAAAGTAAAAACATGTATGTACACAATAAGTGCATCGTATCAAATGATTAATTACAATGTTAGTACATAGTAGTTAAGGCCACCTGATATTAAAGTGGGTCCATGTTTTCATTGGATTCACAATCATTGGATTCCGTTTATCACTCTGCTTTAAGATTTATAACTCGGGCAAATCATTACACTCATCATTGTGCACTGTATGAAATGATGGGTTGGCCTTCACTTCATTTAAGAAGGAACAAGCACTGGCTTATATTTGTGTATAAGGCCATAGTTGGCCAGCTTCCTCTGTATATGAATAGTCTAATAACTGTCAATAGTAAAGGGCATAATCTGCGTTCAAGTAGATACATTCTTTTAAATGTCCCCTTAATGAAGACAGAGTTTGGAAAAACTGCTTTTATTTATAGTGCATCAACTGCCTGGAATGAGATTCAAAGATCACTAAAACTTAGTGTATTTATTTCACTCAATGAGTTTAAGTTATATCTTAATCGAACATTTCAAGCTTTCTGTACTTGTTCTTGTTCTTAATCATGTATTATTGCTGGAAATGTGTGTGTGGTCATTTTTTGTTTTATGTATTTAATTTTACGTTTTTTTTTTTTTTTTTTTTTTGTGTGTGCTGCTACCTTGGCCAGGGCTCACTTGTAAATGAGATATCTATCTCAATGTGATTTTATTCCCTGGTTAAATAAAGGTATAATAAAAAAAAAAAAAAAAAATGTTGGTTCTGATAGAAAGGTGTCAGAATACACAGAGCATCGCAGTTTGTTGTCTATGGGGCTGCATAGCTGCAGACCAGTCAGTGTGTCCCATGCTGAACCCTGACACCGCCGAAAGCACCAACAGGGGCATGTAAGCATCAGAACTGGGCCACCGAGCAATGGGAAAAAGTGGCCTGGTCTGAGGAAGGACATTTTCTTTTACATCACTTGGACGACCGGGTGCGTGTGTGTAGCTTAGCTGGGGAACACACGGCACCATGATGCACTCTGGGAAGAAGCAAAGCTGGCAGAGGCAGTGTGATGGTGGGAAACCTTGGGTCCTGCCATCCATGTGGATGTTACTTTGACACGTCCGATCCATGGAGGCAACACCTCGCAACTCACAGGACTTAAAGGTCTGTTGCTAACATCTTGGTGCTAGATACCACAGCACACCCTCAGAGAGTGGAGTCCATGCCTCGACAGGTCAGGGCTGCTTTGGCAGCAAAAGGGGGGCCAACAAAATATAAGGCACAATGTTATGCCTGATCGGTGTAATCTCACAAGAGCACCACCATGCAGATATTTACATGTCTTGTTAAAAAAAAAAAGGATATTTTGTAAATAAAGTGGTAAATTATGTTTTCTGTCAATCGAGGGGAGAAATCTATCAGATTTCAACACTGACAAACTAAAAAATATCTTCATTTGTGCTGTGAAGATGAACGAAAGTCATGACATAAAAGTCATTTTTGGGTTTAATATTTAAAAAAGTCATTTTTGGGTTACACCGTTTAATATTATATTATCTGCAAGTACAATTTTCTGAAATATATACTTTTAAGATTTTAAGTACACTACTAGTGCATATGCTTAGTTTTCACAAAGGATGCTAAGGAGGTGTGAGTGGTTGCTTAGGTATTGCTAGATGGTTGCTAAGGTGTTCTTAGAGTTCTTTTATATTTGTCCAAAAAACATTTGTCCAATCATTTAGAAAAGTAATAGCACACCTTCTCTTAACAAGCCACACTATTTGAAATAGTATTCATGATTGTTGCATGCAGAATTAGTCACTAACTTTAGGCATGAGAAATATTAAAGGTGTCATGAACTAGCTTTAAAAAAGGTTTGTCTGAGGTCAACTAATGACGTTTGTGTTTTTTACATTCAAAAACATCATATTGTTTTGAACTTTCATGATTGACAAATTGTCATGATTGTTTTGAAAGCGGCAACCGGAATGATTCTCTCGATCACAGGGCTCGTAAAAGCCTTTATCAAACAAACACAATGATTTATTTCTCAACCTGCGATTGATTGGACTATTATTTTTGTATTACACATAGCCCGCACGATCGTTCGCTATAAGGGCGAACCTTGCATACACACACGTGCACGTGCGCCCTTCAAATGTCAAATCAAGAGAGAGTGAATAGCGCAGATCAAGAAAGGAATATTATGAGAGTCATCAGCCTGCTGACTGGCTTACGTTTTGTTAGCCCGTCTGGAAAATACACAGCACCTGGGCTTTGCGAGCCCTGGTCCATACTTATCTGAGTCCAGCATGCTAAAGGTATGCTGTTTTAGACATGTACACATAAGCAAAACGATTTATAACAATGCAATACTATTACATATAAAAACACGTTTTACTCACATAAGTGTGTTGCACCATACTTCCTGTCAGATCCAATATAGAAGAAAAGCATTGTGAGATTTGTTTACAAACGATCCCGTGGTGAAATGAATTGAACACTGTCTTTCCCACGTCAGCTAGAACTTAATTAAAAATAAAGTTTAACCACACATTCCTAATATTAGGATCCAAAGGAAGCTTACGCAGCGACTGTGTTCTTCCACAACCAGGAATTGCGCAATATCTTGCTATCTTCTGTGGCATGCTTATTGTTGTTGGCCAGCTAGCACGAGCCCTCCATGAGTTGGTGGGCGGGGCTACTGGATTAGGCTTTCTGTAGAGGCGTTTCGTTGCGCAGTGACAAAGATGTGCAAACAATCGTTTTCTGGACCTGTTGTCTATAAAAAAAAATCTTTAACTAACAAGGACATTTTCAGCTCTGAAACTTACAGGATATTCTTATATTACCATGACCTTTTATATATCAAAAGCTCAAGGGAAAGTTGATTTCTCAACTCATCACCCCTTTAATAGCAATACTTGACTCATCAAAGAAAATAATGCATTCCATTCAGCTTCAAAGACACACACACTCTGTTTCCGATTATAGCAGCCGCTTTACCCTGGAGGCCAATCAATGTGCTTTCATTTGCATTAACCATGACAGAGGAAAGACGCTTTGATATGTCAGTTCAGCTCACATGCTAATGTCATGCCCGTGGGCAGATTCAGAAGGGACAGTGTTTGGTCTGCGGGTCCCATTGATGTCGGTTTCATTTCAGACTGGGGGGCAGCAACTAAACAAAGCACATAATGGCTAGTTCACTAGCACATAACTGTCACATTGTATTTGTTCTCACAGTCATTAAGTCACGCAGGATCCTTCATCTGCAGGTCTCCCTCAAGCAACGTCCGCCACGCGCCCGACCTCTGACCTCAAGCATTCTTAATTCGACCCCTCCCAACCCTCGGACTTCACATCCTCGAGCAATTTCATGTTTGAGGTTTAAAGTAGGATGAATGAAATCCATGTGGTAGAAAGTTCTCTCCAGCATGTTCTGTAGAAATTTTGCGTTTATGTGTCAATGGGTTTTGGAGATGTCTGCGCCAATGGATAATATACGAGATATTGCTTCAGCGTTGGAGCTAATTTCCGTTCCCCTTTGAGCCAACTCTTGTTGACTGTCTTGACATGAGGCAGATCGGGCATTGAGAAACAGCTTGGATGACACTCCCAGGGCATCAGTGGAAGATGTCAGATATTTCTCACACTTGTTTTACTCTTGCTCAGTTTAGCACAAGAGTCTCCAAGAGTTTGTAATCTTTCAAAATAGCAGAAGGTTTGATTCCAGTCGTTGTTGGCAGCGGGTCGAGTGTTGCCTCAGTCTGTGTGTAATTATATCTTGGCCGTGGTGTTCAGCCGGGCTTGCACTAGAAACATGCCAACGCAAGCACCCCTGAGGTCTCCAATGATATGGGCCGTATCATTCAGATCAGAGAGTATTACAGATATGAAATTAAACAAACTGGTACCAAAAAACATGTCCAAAACTGAAAGCCCAGGTTTGAATCTGTTACCGAGATTGATTTCAGCTTGCCCAGAAGGATGTTTTCCGCATCCATGGAAAAGCTTATTTCATACTATTAGAAACATGTTTCACATCTGACATACTGAGCACAGGCCAGATCCCGAATGCAGGAGGTGTTGTATTTGTGCGTGGGTGACCGTGTGTCTGCAAGACCTCATTCGGAGGATTTCTGGGGTTTATGGCAGAGTGGTTTTCCAGAGGTGGCTGATGGCAGTGATGTAGGACTGCTGCGGTCTCGGGTTCGTCCTTTGGGGATTTGCACATTCTCTGCACTGTGTCACAGACACAAAGCCTTAAGCGGGAGTGTAACTAAATTCTGAATGGCTAGGGTCACCTAAAGTAAGGCATACTGAACTTTTTCTCTGAAGAAATAAACCAACTTCTTGATCTTTGTTAATTTCTGGAACAACATTACAATCAACTAATCAGATTTCAGAGACAAGTTACGGTTTATATAAAGTTTAGGCTTACAACAAGAGGCATGTTGCATAAACTGCTTAGACTAGTTTTAAAGGAATAGCTGACTTCAGAATAAAAATTCCTGATAATTTTCTCACCACCACGTTATCCAAGATGTTCATGTCTTTCTTTCTTCAGTCGAAAAGAAATTAAGGTTTTTGAGGAAAACATTCCAGGATTTCTCTCCATATAGTGGACTTCAATGGTGTCCAACAGGTTGGAGGTCCAAATTGCAGTTTCAATGCAGCTTCAAAGAGCTTAGCAAAAAATCAATAGCAAAGAAAGTAAAACAAGGAACATCTTTTTAACATTTACTGACGAAAAAAAAGAGAGCGCACTTCTGTTGCATGCTCTTGATTGCTGATTACTTATTTAGCAAACATGCGTCATTTGTATTAAAAATAAACTTTATATGTAAGTAAAAATGGACTGTTACGTGATTTATGTATAATGAGTGGTTCACTACATTATTACAGGAAAATGGTGTGAACATAAACATGTAATTACTGTGCCGCTGCACTGGGCAGGGCCCGGTAATAAGGATTTCCCGATGGCCCAGGGCCTGTTTGTGAGACTCGGGACAGTTAAAGGTGGGGTAAGTGCTTTCTGATAACCGTGTTTTTCAAATCACCAAAACAAACACGGCCCTACCCCCAAAAGGGTCTCACCCCTATTTTGATAGCTCCGCCCCACGCATATACGTAACCCAGGCAACGACTACGGCAGAATCTGTGTGTAACTAATCCAGGTCGAATATTCAATGAAAAAGTCACCCCTTCCATCACAAAAACACAAACCGTTCTCATGAACAACTCGATAGCACACACGCATGATAGTCTAACTAATGACATATTACAATTATGACTGAATAAGGGTTATATAAATCATGAAAGGAGGAAACAAACATATATTAGGAGTATAGTATCTTACTTGTCAGACACATTTTGTGAGCTGTTCTTGAAGCACACAGTGAGGAGATTTAAACGCTCCATACGGTGTGGAAATGAACGGGTCTTTATCATCGCTGAAGTGAGACACAATACGATCGCAAATGGACAAACAAGCGAACATGACACACGAGCATATTCAAGCAAAAGCAGCATATATTAGTTCTCAGCTAATGTCCGTCATGTCCGTCGTGTGTTTTGAATAATGACGTGCACTGAGCGCTCTTCTCACCATAATTAGTAGACACGCCCCTTACTGCTTACTGATTGGCTACAAGTTTGTTATTGGACTCGGCCCGAGTCTGTTTTGTAAAACTGTTTTGAAATAACACTCACCCCACCTTTAATGTCACAAAAGTTTTAAGGGGTGGTTTCATGTTTTTTTTCTAGGCTTGGTTGTGTTTATGGGGCGCAGTGTAACATGTCTTAATACTTCTTCTTTTTTAAACGCCTTATTTTTCTTATATTCTCCCTTTATTCCACACCGCTGTCTCCACTGTCCTTTAAACGTCTCGTTTGCTTCCTGCTTCAATGAAGCTCATCCCTCTGAAAAACGCAATGGTCGTAGATTGGTTAGATGGCCAAATGTAGTTTCCTGTATTTTTGGTGGCTGAAGTGCCAAGCACAGGTTGCCGGAAACGCCACGCCCCTTCCCATTACGGGCAGAAGGCACATCTCCGGAGACTAGCAAGGGTTTATGATGTCACCAACCCAGGAAGAAGCTCGTTGTAGTCCAAACCGGACGTTTTTGTAGGCAATAAACTGCCATAACTTTAAAAGACAATATCTCCATTTCCATTGAACTTCCAGCGCTGTAACTTTGCAGATACTGTTTATGCTCAAGCAGCAGTATTACACACTAACTAAAGTTAAAAAAGTAAAATCGAATGCAACACCCCTTTAACATTTGCACGTTTTTTTTTTGAGCCTCAATTATATTGTTTTATTTGCGCAAAACATCTGGACCTCTCAGACAAATACTGAATTGAGTTCTTTGTCACGTGTTCTTACTTCTCTACTTCTCTTCTTTACCTGAAAACTACTGTTAGACCTGCCTGAAAATCTTAAAAAGCTTATTTAAATAGTATGATTGTTCTATCATATTTATTTGTGCTGTTTGCAATTTGATTATTTTTTATTTTTTATTATTGATTCGTCTTTAATAATGTTTTAAATTCATATTAATTAGACTAGTAGTTTTTGCTGTAGTATCAAAATTGTAATAGAGAATTGCATTATTTCACTGCTATGTATCTAAACATTTGAACCACTGACGCAACCAGGCCAGTAGAAAAAAATCATATTATTTAGTTTTTTTCTACCCAATATAATAAAAAATTACAAAATGCAATGTAAATATAGGTATTGGTAGCGGCAAGTAACAAAAATAAAAGCATCGTATCAGACTCGTTCTGGAAAAAGTAGTGTTGTGCATCAGAAACTCATAGGCAGATGCTGGACAGAGCCTTATCCAGGCCATGTGCTGATGGGTTCATACATGCATAAAAATGCTTTCTACAACAGATTGCAGCTCTGAGATAAAGTTGATCATATCTTCAATCTTGATCCAAGATGGATTTTCCAACCCAAATCCAAACTAAGGGTCCAAAACCAAAACTGGAAACTATCCACCAGCCCCTAAGCCATATTTGTACAAACTATTATATCTGTCCCATGTGTTTTATTCTGCACAAAATAAAAATATCTTTAAAATTACTTTTTACATTGAGGAGTAATATATCCAAGCAGCCAAACATATGGGAGGAATGATAATAGCGCAGTACAGATCAAATCAAACCAAACGAACCAAACCAAACAAGCTCCTGTGCCTAATATACCTTCACATAACCCTCCTCAACTCCTTTAAAAGTATGCTTTCTCAGTAATCAAACTTCATAAATGTATCATTTATTTAATAGCTTTGGAAGTACACTATATTGCCAAAAATACTGGGACACCCCTACAAATCATTGAATTCAGGGGTTCAATCACTTCCATGGCAACAGGTTATAAAATCAAGCACTATGTAGACGCTTCTACAAACATTTGAGAAAGAATGGGTCGCTCTCAAGAGCTCAGTGAATTGGGCTTGGCCCCTTAGTTCAGTGAAAGGAACTCTGAATGCTTCAGCATACCAGTGTTAATTTAGTTTACAACATTTTCATCAACAACTCATTTTCACTGACAAAAACGAGACGATAACTAAATTAAAACCAGTTTTGGATGACAAAAGCTATGACACAAATCTATTGTCATTTTTGTCAAGGAATAAAAACGAGATGAAAATGTTAGGGAGGCACGATTAGGGAAGAGATCCAGTCAGAACTGATGTCCTAATAGATGTGTAATAGATGTGCACATTTGAACTGTAACCTGCTGATCTAATCTATGTGAAAACACGGCGCTGTTGCGCTTCTACAGGCTACAAGATGTTTTAACATTCTTAAAATATTACATATATATATATATATATATTCATTGCAAATCAATGATGACTAAGAGATGTTTCCCAAAAGTCTGTTGTGTTGTATTTTACATTAACATGAAAAAATGGCTGTATATATATAATACCACCAGTTATAACATTCTTACGACAAGAAGACTGGATATTTGAACATTTTAGGAAAATTTCAAAACACTGTTCACACAACATTTATATAACGTAAATTTGTTAGTTGAGAAGCACAATGTGGGCCTGCTGTTGCAGTGAAAATTACTTTTTGAAAATTTCCAACATTTTTCAAACATTTCCATCAGAAAGCAACATTTTGCGGAAAGAGCTGGTTTATTTTAATTTTTTTACCTCGTACAGAAAAGAAATGCTTGCTGGGAGTGGTGAAGCCTCTTGTGCCTTGGCTGTTTACCGCGCTAACTCGAAACTGGTACCACCTGTGGGGCCGGATGTCCTTCAACACGGAGCGGTCCTCCATCGTCTGCAAGAAGGGTCAGAGAGACTTTAATTAAGACAAATCCGCTCCTGGTGCAGGATGGAAGAGCTCCATCACTGCCTTATGCTGATAAGAGCCACAGTAATGACAGCTTGATCCAGCGCAGGGATATCTCTCTATAGAGGCCTGTTGAAAAGCACAGCTCAAACGTACCTATCCATTACATCACAGATCCCACTGGGAGCTCAGGAAGTGCACAATGAGCTGCCTGTTTCTTTCAATGTGTCTTAATCTCCTGAGAAGACCATTCATTTTCAGAACTGCTTTAGAGCTTATAAAGAAAACACTCATTTAAGTGTGAATTTACCAAAACACTCCAAGTTATTTTCAATTAGACGTCAACGTACAGCATCTCTGCTTTGTTTCCCTCAGTTTGTGTGTGAAAAAGAAGTACACTAGCATATTTTAAAGGGGTCAAGACATGAGAATCAATTTTGCCCCTATCTTTGACATATAAGAGGTCTTTGAACAATTAAAACATCCTGCTTAAACATCCTCGTCATTTTAAACAAAGAATTTATTTAGTCAAGCTCCAGAAGTGCATTCAGTTTCTGACGTACTCCACACGCTTGAGTCTACCGACAACACGACAAATGGAAGAGTGAAAGACTCTTTGCTTTAATTGTCCAGTTTAAACAGTTTGTTTGTGTCTCTGTACAGACTTCAGAAGGAGTCCAGCGTCGGATGTAAATGGTTTATTTAAATGGCATTGGATGATTATATGTTTGTTCGGAGCATTTGACAGCAGATGTGTGTCCCCATGGGCTTGCTGGTCTGAAAGCGATTTGTTGAAAACGACTGAAAACTATATTTGTTTTTTTTTGTGTAAAAAACTTGATTAATATTAACATGTTTATCCTTTTTATCTTTCATTAAAATTGAAAGTGTGGGGAAACTTACATTATGAAATAAATGTATCTCTCCAAAACAAGTTGGCCACAATTATTGGCACCCCTAGAAATTCTTATGAGTAAAATATCTCCATTGATATGTCAGACATGACTAGAAATTCAAAAGGGGCCTGGGTCTATGGTTACATTTAGTGCAAACAGGTAGAAAAGTACCCCATGCCCACGGTTAAATATACTGCTGGATCTTTTATGCTGAGGGCCTATTTTTTTGCTGGAAGTCCTGGACATCTTGTCTAGACACATGGTATCATGGATTCTAGCAAATACCAACACATAAAAAAATCAAAACCTGATGGCCTCTGCTATAAATCTTATAATGGCCCGTGGTTGGATCTTTTATTTAGACAATGATCCAAAACAAACATTAAAATCAACACACAGATGTGTCACTGCGCACAAAATGAAGCTCCTGCCACGGCCGTCCCAGTCCTGAGCTGAAGCCTGTAGAGAACGAGTGATGAACTGAGGGGAAGAGCTGAGGATCTGGAGAGAGTCTGTGTGGAGGAACGGCCTCTGATCTCCAAACTCATCAGGCATTATAGGAGAAGACTCAGAGCGGTTATCTTGGCAAAAGAGAGGTTGCAAAAATTGGATGCCAACTTGAACTAGAGAAAAGCATTTATTTTATAATGTCATTTACTCCCCACTTTCACCTGTTTTACTTCAATGAAAGGTTAGAATTTTGTTAATCTTTTCAATGAAAGATCAAAAGGATAAACAATGCAGCAGTTTTTTTTTTTTTTGCAGCCGCCTTTGCTCATATTTACCAAGGGCACTGTAAGTGAACCTCAAGGAACATAAAACAAAAATGAATAAATACAAATAAATACATCCACCCTTTAAAATATAGTTATTATGGAAATAATATACTTTAAAACAATATTCTTAACGTCAATTAAATGTTTTTTGCAGGTTAATTGCAATTAAAAGAAAATGTATTATAGTTTATTTCTGCTAAATGTAATTAGCTGAACTTTAGACTGTTAAATAGGACTTAAGTACATCTTTAAATGTCATTTTATAATTATTTCTATCATCTGACAAGCAGTTATGTAAACTAAAATAGACTTTGCCATCAAAACTTGTGTCAAGTATATTTAAAAAACTTAAAATGTAATACATAATAACACACTACAATTATATTATTATAATCATTACTTCATGGGTTTTAGTAAGTCAGACAACACATCAAAATAAGTGTACTTCTTTAACAAAAGATTGATTATTAAAACAATGATTTTAAATGTATTTTAAAGTAAAACATTTAATTTTACATTACTACAACGTTCAGTTTTAAAAGTGTACTTAAGTGTGTTAAGAAACACAGTGATGAAAGTGTCTCTCCTTAAGTGCACTATAGTGTCCTTTAATGTCATTAATACTATATTATGTGCAAGCAGTTTAAAAAAAAAATACTTTTAAGAGTTGCAGAGTGCACATATAATAAAATTAAGCACACTTTTTACACAAGGGTAAAGTAATGCACTTACAATTAAAGATTAGATGTGTCAATAATGAGGCTAGATGTGTAAGAGGGTTTCAAAAGCTGAAATGACAAAGCAGTTGCAGCAGATGCAGCACAATAACTTTACCAACTGGTGATTGTATATATTATAGTATATTATAAACACTCTCTAAATGCTCTAAACATCACAGACCAATTGCTAATGAACCATATGATAATATAAAATAGTTCTAGCTAAGCATACACAAATCAGTAAGTGTATGAATATTATGGCGGTTCACTTTATTGCACATCTGTTAAACCTAACTGTCACGGTTTATGAATTCATTGTCTCCTTCTTTGTGTCTTGTGAGGTTGTGTGGGAGGCGTGGCCACTGATTATGGGACTCATCACTTTCACCTGCTACACTCATCAGTCTCACTATATAAACTGCTCTCTCACTGGCACCCATTGTCAGATTGTTACAGGCGTTTCTGGCGTGGCTGGCTTCGGCTTCTGTTTCCCCTGGGGGATTATCTCTGTTCCTGGTCCAGGATTCGGCCTCTGGTTGTCCGCTGCTTCCCTGCTCTGCCGTATCGTCTGCCTGACCGCCTGCACCTGACCTTCGCCGCAGTTCGCCTGCCTGTGCCCTGGAGCCTGTCTCTTTATTACTTTTGCCTGTTATCTGAGCTTGGTTTATTGTTGACGCTTGCCGTCCTGTGGAACAATAAACTTGTTTTTTGATTCGCTATTGGATCCTCTCTGTCTCTCATTACAGCCGTGACAGAACAATCTGACCATTATGGATCCAGCGAAGATGAACGAATTACAAGAGTATCTCAACGCGAACAGTCAGCGGATGGATCGCCAGGAGCAACAGGCGACTGCTACCACCCAGGCATTACAGGCGATGGCGGAGCAGGTGTCCGAGCTCTCCAACCAACTTCAACAGCTACGGATTCCCACTGCGCCCCCACCACCGCCGCCGTTTCCCCAGCCACCAGCTAACATCAACCCGCACGAGCCCCGGATTCCGACGCCCGAACGCTACCCTGGTGAGCCCGATCTTTGTAGATCATTCCTAACAAGATGTTCATTGTTCTTTTCTCTGCAATCCACCACGTTCGCTTCAGAGACTTCCAAGGTGGCGTTGGTAATCAACCTGCTCACGGGCCGTGCGGCACGCTGGGGAACGGCGGTTTGGGAGAATCGCCATCCGTGTTGTTCCTCGTTCCTCGCACTCACGGAGGAGATGAAACGGGTCTTTGACCGAGCCGCCGTGGGACGCGAGGCGGCCCGCAAGCTTTCCGATCTGCAACAAGGCAGCAGAGCCGTTTCTGATTACATCATCGACTTTCGTACCCTGGCCGCTGAGTGTGGTTGGAACAAGGAAGCGCAGTGGGACCGTTTCCTGCATGGGCTGGCTGACCGTGTACAGCGAGAGGTGTACGCCTTGGATTTACCTACGGATCTCGATGGACTGATGACGTTAGCACTTCGAGTTGACTCACGCCTGGAATCCCGCTCTCATATGCGGAGGACATCTGAGTTTCGTGAGCCCAGTGGCGCCTACACGGTCAGCCCCACCAACGATCCCGAGCCCATGCAGGTGGGTAGAGCTCGGCTTTCCCGGGAGGAGAGAGAGCGTCGCAGAGCGGGGGGTCTCTGTCTCTACTGTGGTGCGGCGGGGCATTTCCTCAACCAGTGTCCAGTAAAAGATCGAGCCCGGCAGTAGTAAGGAGGTTACTGTCGGGTGGAGCTGCGTTGGAGAAAGCCTCGTCCGCGACTCTCCTTCCGGGAAGATTGCAGTGGGCAGCCAGTTTTCACATCTGCCAAGCCCTCGTGGATTCGGGAGCAGAGGGTAATTTTATCGATCAGACTCTGGCACAACGTCTCAGGATTCCCGTCACCCCCCTTTCCAGTACCATTTCTGTTCACGCCCTCAATGGCCAGACTTTACCCACCATCACCCACATCACTGAAAACATTACACTCACCATTTCTGGGAACCACACAGAGACTATCACATTCCTCCTCACTGACACTCCTCATGCACCTGTTGTCCTCGGTCATCCCTGGTTACAGAAACACAATCCCAGAGTTGACTGGGGACATAATACTATCACATCCTGGAGTAATCAGTGTTATGCCTCTTGTCTTGTGTCTGCTCGTTCGTGTATGTCTAGTTCTGTGTTGCAGGAGGAGACGGTGGATTTATCTAACGTGCCTAAGGAGTACCTCGACCTGAAGGAGGTGTTCAGTAAGTCCCGGGCTGCTTCTCTTCCTCCTCATCGTCCCTATGACTGTGCTATAGATCTACTTCCAGGCAAGTCTCCGCCTAAGGGCAAGTTATATTCACTTTCTACTCCTGAAAGGGAGGCCATGGAGAAATACATTTCTGATTCTCTAGCTTCCAAGTTCATCCGTCCTTCCTCTTCTCCAGCGGGGGCGGGGTTCTTTTTCGTGGGTAAAAAGGATGGTTCTCTGCGACCTTGCATTGACTACCGGGGGCTGAATAACATCACGGTAAAGAATACCTATCCTTTGCCGTTGATGTCTTCAGCTTTCGAGAGGTTACAGGGAGCATCCATATTCACGAAATTGGATTTACGCAATGCCTATCATTTGGTGCGCATCAGGAAGGGGGATGAATGGAAGACTGCATTTAACACCCCCAGGGGGCACTTTGAATATTTGGTCATGCCCTTCGGGCTGTCCAACTCTCCCGCAGTCTTCCAGACACTGGTCAATGACGTGCTGAGAGACATGGTAGATCAGTTTCTTTATGTTTACCTGGATGACATACTGATTTTTTCTTCTTCTCTCCAGGAACATGTCCAGCACGTCAGACTAGTGTTACAGAGGTTGCTAGAGAATGGGCTTTTTGTCAAGGCGGAGAAATGCGCGTTTCATGCACAGTCTGTACCATTTTTAGGTTACATCATCTCGTCCGAGGGAATGCGCATGGATCCCGATAAGGTTAGGGCTGTGATAGATTGGCCAAGTCCAGATTCCCGTAAGGCCCTACAGAGGTTTCTGGGGTTCGCCAATTTTTATCAGTGTTTTATTCGCAACTTCAGCCAGCTAGCCGCGCCTCTGACTGCCTTGACCTCCACCCGAACGGCGTTCAGGTGGTCGGTTGCAGCCGAGACTGCATTTACCAACCTGAAGAGCCGCTTTGTTTCGGCTCCCATTTTAGTGACCCCTGATCCATCACGCCAGTTTGTGGTGGAGGTTGACGCGTCAGAGGTGGGGGTAGGAGCGGTTCTATCCCAGCGCTCTTCCTCGGATGATAAGATGCACCCTTGCGCATTTTTTTCTCATCGCTTGTCGCCAGCCGAACGCAATTATGACATTGGTAATAGAGAGCTGTTGGCAGTCAAACTGGCATTGGAGGAGTGGCGTCATTGGCTAGAGGGGTCGGGGGTTCCTTTTATCGTTTGGACCGACCATAAGAATCTGGAATACATCAGATCTGCTAAGAGACTCAACTCCAGGCAGGCTCGGTGGTCCCTTTTTTTCGGACGTTTTGACTTTTCTCTTTCGTACCGCCCGGGTTCCAAAAACATCAAACCCGATGCTTTGTCGCGCGTTTTTGACCGCTCCGAACGCCCGTCTACTCCCGAGTGCATTTTACCTGAGAGACTTAGAGTCTCCACACTCGTATGGGAGGTCGAATCGAAGGTCAGGACGGCCTTAGAAGGGGTAACGCCTCCGCACGGTGGACCACCGAACCGATTATTCGTTCCGGAGGGAGTTCGGTCCGACACTGTTCGATGGGGACACTGCTCCAATGTCGCTTGTCATCCAGGAGTTAATAGAACCAAATTTTTGGTTAAGCAACGATTCTGGTGGCCCGGTATGGCTCGTGACATCCGAGATTTTGTTTTGGCCTGTTCAGTCTGTGCCATGGGGAAGACATCTAACCGCCCTCCCGATGGGCTCCTTCAACCGCTGTCTGTCCCTTCGAGACCCTGGTCCCATATCGCTCTAGATTTTATCACCGCCCTCCCGCCCTCCCAGGGCAAGTCGGTTGTTTTAACCGTCGTGGACCGATTCTCGAAGATGGTACATTTTGTTCCCTTGCCCAAATTACCTTCAGCCAAGGAGACAGCGGTAGCTGTCGTCGATCACGTCTTTCGTTTACATGGCCTTCCGATGGACGTGGTTTCCGACAGGGGACCCCAGTTCGTGTCCAAATTTTGGCGAGAATTTTGTAAATTATTAGGGGCGACGGTTAGTTTGTCTTCGGGGTTTCATCCTCAGAGTAATGGCCAGACAGAGCGGGCCAACCAGGACCTTGAGAGAGGGTTACGATGTTTGGCCTCCAGAAATCCTTCCTCCTGGAGTCAACTCATCTCATGGATTGAGTACGCACATAATTCATTACCAGTGTCAGGTACGGGCCTTTCGCCTTTTGAATGTAGTTTAGGGTACCAGCCACCTATCTTTCCCAGTCTGGAATCCGAGGTCGCGGTCCCCTCCGCGCACGCCTTCGTCCAGAGGTGTCGAGACACTTGGAGTAGAGCCCGTGAGACTCTGCTCCGGGTGGGTAGACGCACCAAGGCCCAAGCCGATCGCCACCGGTCTAAGCCTCCCGTCTACGTCGTGGGTCAAAAAGTGTGGCTTTCTTCTAAGAACATTCCTCTCCGCTCCGTGAGTAATAAGCTAGCTCCTAAATTCATTGGCCCGTTTACTGTCACCAAGATTCTTAGCCCGGTGACAGTCCGCCTCAAACTACCTCCCGCGTACGGGAGAATTCACCCCGTGTTTCATGTTTCCAAATTAAAGCCTGTTTTTCATGCTCCTATTAATCCGCCTACCCCGGTTCCCCCCCCGCCGCGACTCGTAGATGGGGAACCAACTTATACGGTCAATCGTATTCTGGACGCTAGACGGAGGGGACGCGGATTCCAGTACTTGGTGGACTGGGAAGGTTACGGTCCGGAGGAGAGAAGTTGGGTTCCTGCTAGGGACATACTGAATCACTCCCTTATCGATGATTACAATCGACAGGTAGGTCCTCCTGGGAGCTCCAGGAGGCGCTCCTAGGGGGAGGGGTACTGTCACGGTTTATGAATTCATTGTCTCCTTCTTTGTGTCTTGTGAGGTTGTGTGGGAGGCGTGGCCACTGATTATGGGACTCATCACTTTCACCTGCTACACTCATCAGTCTCACTATATAAACTGCTCTCTCACTGGCACCCATTGTCAGATTGTTACAGGCGTTTCTGGCATGGCTGGCTTCGGCTTCTGTTTCCCCTGGGGGATTATCTCTGTTCCTGGTCCAGGATTCGGCCTCTGGTTGTCCGCTGCTTCCCTGCTCTGCCGTATCGTCTGCCTGACCGCCTGCACCTGACCTTCGCCGCAGTTCGCCTGCCTGTGCCCTGGAGCCTGTCTCTTTATTACTTTTGCCTGTTATCTGAGCTTGGTTTATTGTTGAAGCTTGCCGTCCTGTGGAACAATAAACTTGTTTTTTGATTCGCTATTGGATCCTCTCTGTCTCTCATTACAGCCGTGACACTAACAGAATGGAGATTTTCTTTAAGAAGAGTCCCTGAAAGACTTTACTAGGAGGTTTGAAGAATTATGTGTAACAGTGGGTTTAAGATGTCCTCTACAAACCCCAAACCCACATGTCCTTAATCTGAATAAACTCGATGCTTAATCTTAATCACAGCCTTGTGTCTGTGTCCATTTACCATGAGAACAGTCTGCCAGGCCGATGCTTCATCCTCACTGGGATGAATCCCATGATTCCACCTCCTCTGAAGGATATAAAGAACCGGCTCAACGGAGACGTTAAACTTGGACATCCATGTCACCTTCAGATGGCCGTGCAGGTCCTCTGAAAAGGAAATGTCTCTCCTCGGCTTCAAAGGGACTCCTAAGCAAAAAAAAGAGAGGGGCATTGAGGCAAAATGTTAACCTATATATTTTTTTTTCAACGAGGTTTGTTGGCCAATGAGGGTTACAGTAAAGCTGTGTCCCAAATGACACACTATACACTGTGTACTTATGCACTATGTACTCAACTGTGTAGTGTATGAACTTTACATGGTTATTTTGTCATTCAATGTCGAAATCTGGTAGAGCCTCCCCCTCCACTACATAATTAAAGCTGCAACAGTTGAGTGCATGAAGTGTCCAACGTTCCTCACTTAGTTTTTTCCATTAATTTAGTGCTTCATCCGGGTATTTCAAGTGCACTTTTTCTTTTAGGAATTTTCAGTGTCAACACACTACAGTGTGAACACACTACTTACACTATTTACACTTAAAAACCTCATAGAATAGTGCACAAGTATGCGATTTGGGACACAGCTTTAATAAACGAATCTGGTCAAAATACAACAGCATATAAAAAGTGTATTTAAAGTTTGTAATGTGGTTTATGTGTCTATGTGGTGTTTTTAATTTGCTTTTACAAACCATGAAAGCCAATTCATCAGTCAACACCATTACTGAGTTTTTTCTGCTTAAAACTGCAGTGAACAAATGACACTCAGAAACATGTTTTGAAATAGCTAGAGTTTCTGACGTCAGAAACAACCTGGTAACCAATCACGTCAACATGTGGGCGGGCTTTAGCATATCATTAACTGCTCTGAAGCAGTGGAGTCTCAAGAGAAGACAGGTTATCCTGGTACATTTTTCTGTTGATATGAAAAATCAGGCACATTTAGCAATATAGCGGGTGAATTGTCTATATGATGTACAGTAATGTATATTATGATTAATATATGCCTTTCTGACGCTCTATGATGTTTCAAAACGTTTCTAAGGACACTGATTCCTAGAAAGCAGCCTGTCTGACTCCGAGATGCCGAACGGGAATATGGTTTGTATAACATTAGCAACACATTATTAGATGTTTGATAAAACCCATTACCATTCTGATACATCAACTTGTAGAGACCTTGTTAAATTCACTCTTCTTCTGAATCAGTTTCTGGGTCAAACATATATGGCTGAATTGAACCAGTACCAATTGTCTTTGTGCATCTATTACTACAGAAAAGTTGGCCTTGTGGATCAGGAGTTGGTGCAAGGGAGTGGAGGCGGGGCTAATATGCATATTTAGGTCATGCCCATACCGGGGGTGGGGGGTGGGGCAATCCAACGCTCTCCATTGAGTTTGTATTGCGTGAAGCTGTCGCCTCGTCTTTTTTCACTTATAACAAAAAACAGAGCAATGTCTAAAAGCTGATATGTGACAAGGTGTGCAGCAAACAAGCTAAAAAACAAATAACTAAGTTGTTGACGCCAAAAAATTAGCGTTTAAGGAGACAAAAGTGGAAATAAGACGTGAAGCTTCAGCAGGAGGAATGGGTCTATTTTGGGATCCTGACACTCAGTGTGTTTCAGTATAGCCCCTTTCACACTGCGATTCCGGCAAATACACGGATAATGCAACCCGGCATTTGTTCCCGGGTCGCTAGATTTGGTCCATTCTCACTGCCAGCGAAATACTGTAATATGTGCGCTTTCACACACAACCCGTAACGGTCCCGGGTCGAGTTAACACGTGACATCCTGATGTGACGTATAACGGCGAGCGATCTCAGCTTCAGCGCGGATAGTAAGGAGCTCCGTGGTCTCGACTTGTGTCCAGTTTGCGCTCATTTCTGCTTGTTTAATTTTAGTTTCTTTTGTATACGAACACTCTCTGCGTTTAAAACACCGACTAGCTCTTCTGGCACTGCAGGGTTGTATTACTGAAAAAACAAGCTCTAGGAGTCGCACGATAACTACGAACACGTTGCGGCATTAGTTTCGGCTTTTGTTCACACAGCGCTCGTCCCGGGTCGAATCCCGCAATATTACTAGGTCCCCGACCCGGGTTGAATTCTGTAATCAATGCCGGGACGTGGTTGCTTTCACACAGAAGGCGACCCGGCAATGTTCCGGGAATATTGCGGGTCCGACATGCAGTGTTAAAGGGGCTTATGTCTACGTGTGCAGTAAACATTTAGTCAAATATCCAAATGTCAGTTTTATATATTATATTTCCTGTCGCTGATGACTTTCTCCTCCAGTGGGCGTTGTTCTCAGTGTAATCTCGCATGTCGCTCTGTCTCTATTGCATGTATGCACTTTTATATGTTTAAACGTTCGTTTTTTGGGTCAACAGCTTATAAAAACTTCTGGGTTTTTTGTTCCTGTATTTTTTAAGCTTGTTTTCTGTACACCATGTCACATTTCAGCTTTTAGACATTGTTAGTTTTTTTGTAATAGGTTTGAAATGACAAGGAGGCTGCTTCCCGCAATATAAAGTCAATGGAGACGGTTGGTTTGCCTCCCCCCCCACCCCGTGGGCTTGGCTTCAGATTATGACGCGTGTCGCTCTGTCTCCATACTAGAAGCAATGGTATAAAGTTACATTCTAGTTATTTTAAGTCACACAGACTTTTTTTCACAGGATTTGTTTTAAAATGTAATTTTGGTGAGTTTCAATGGAAACAATTATTGACCATAGTGCAGGAGGACTTTAATTCTTGCCCTAAACAACAGTAGACACAGCTGTGAAATGCACTGGGTCAAAGAAATATAAGGATGTCTGAGATGATGAAAATCATTAAAAAATCTAGTTTAAATGCATGTGCTGGACCTTTGTAATCTAGTTGTAATTTTGTATTCATGTAGCTTTATTTCTGTATTAACATATTTAAAACAAAAATGCTTTACTAAAAGTAATCAATTTTAGCCTAAAGTCCAACAAATCATTTACTCACTCTCATGTCATTCCTGTATGAATGACTTTCTTCTGAGGAAAATAAAAGAAGATATTTTGAATAATGTAGGTAGCTAGACAATTTTTTTTTTGCCTAAACAATGGAAGCCAGTGGGAACCGAAACTGGTCACAAACATTCTTAAAAATATATTCATCTTCCACAGAAGAAACAAATTTAGAGCGATATGAGGGCAAAAAATGGCAGAGTGCATTGCAAAAAATGCTCTTCTTATTTAGTATTTTTTTCTTGTTTCCAGTCCAAATATTAAAAAATTCTTAAATCAAGATTAATTAAGTAAAATGACAAGATATGTTTGCTTGTTTTCTGGGGAAAAAAATCTAAATGAAGTGAGTTTTTGCTTAAAACAAGCTAAATTATCTGCCAATGGGGTGAGAAAAACTGTTCCATTCTGTTCTGGATGGAAAAAAGAAACAAGAAACAAGATTTCAATCAGAAACAAGATTATTTTTCTCACCCCATTGGCAGATAATTTTGCTTGTTTTAATCAAAAATTCACTTCATTTTGATTTTATTTTTAATAAAACAAGGAAAAATATATTTTTACTTATCTCTAGTAAATTAATCTTGATTTAAGAATATTTAGATATTTGGACTCGAAGCAAGAAAAAAAATGCTAAATAAGAAGAGCATTTTTTGCAGTGTGTCTTTATTTTAGATCAAATTAACCAGCAACATTTTTCAATCCACAATTTTGAACTCAATGTATCAGGCAATGTTAATGTAAATGCATCTACCATTCACCCGAGAACCTGACGTGCATTCCCATCACACCCTGCAGTGTTTTATACCTCTGTAAAGGTTGGCCGGGGACTGGCAGGTGTGGCCGCATCCGTTTGAGCAGCACTTTTTGAAGCCAGAGCATTCGCGGTCGATCGCACATCCCTCCACACAGGCTGCGGCGAAGCCAGACGCCCTCTGGGGTGGAGGACAGTCGCCCTGCTTCTGGGTCCGGAGCGATCGCAGAAACTCGGCACTGGTCACACACTCGTGATGCTTCTTGCACAAGGTAGAGTCACAAAGATAAAAGGCCAGATTTTAAAAGGAAATATTTGCCTCAGTATACATTATTCTAGCTAACAGGGAGCATTCTCATAACTTCAGTATGAGTATAACTTCAGTATAACTTCAGTTCTTTCAGTAATGTTAAGAGAACATTTGTTCAAAGTTATCTAGTCTTTAATAATGTTCTCAAAAGGTTAGCACAAAAATGCTATCTAATAAATGTCCTTAAAATGTTGGGAGAACTCACTTACTTCAAATGATTAATTTTGCATGTTGCTGTTTTAAAAGAACACCCTTGGAACGCGGGAAGGTTTTGTGGCCTGTCCCATAGGTATTGTTTCTGACTTTTCTCTTAAGTTAGAAAGGTTATGCAAGTGTATGTTTTGAAAGCATTTCATTCTATGTTCATGAAATCACTATGCTATCACTAAATCAGGCATAACATTATGACTACATATGTCATGTGATGTGATTATTGTGTCATTATTCCTAATATTGTGTTGGTCTAAGTGTTGGTGTTTTTTTTTTTTTTTTTTTCGGTCAGGGGTCAGCATAGGCATCCTGACTGGTCTGCGACTATGCAGCCTCGTGCACAACAAACTGAGATGATCTGTGTATTCTGACACCTTTCTATCAGAACCAGCATTAACTTCTGGAGCAGTTTGAGCTCCAGTAGCTCGTCTGTTTGATGGGACCACACGGGCCAGCCTTCACACGTGCATCAATGAGCCTTGGCCGCCCATGACCCTGTGGCCGGTTCTCCACTGTTCCTTCCTTGGAGCACTTTTGATAGATACTGACCACTGCAGACCAGGAACAGCCCACAAGAGCTGCAGTTTTGCAGATGCTCTGACCCAGTCCTCTAGCCATCACAATTTGGCCCTTGTCAAACTCCCCCAAATCCTTACGCTTTCCTATTTGTCCTGGTTCTAACACATTAACATTGCGGACAAAATGTTCACTTGCTGCCTAATATATCCCACACACTAACAGGTGTTGTAATGAAGAGATAATCAGTGTCATTCACTTCTTCTGTCAGTGGTCATAATGTTATGATTGGTGTATATTGTCATAAGTAATTATTGAATTTTCTCATAATGTTGGCAAAAACATTACTTGAACAACAATCTTTGAGTGAATTTTAAATATTAAGGATCACTAACTTTTTGGCTAAAACGGCCTAAGGTTGGATGCTACAGGTGAATAGGGTAAAAAAAAAAACATTAGTAAAAAAAACTAAAAGATATCGTCATACTTTTAATTGATTATATTAAATATTGCATATTAAAGTTTTCTGAAATGTTATGTTTAAGCATTGTCTAATTAAATATGCACATATTTATATATATTTCTACAGCACAAATGTGAACACTGGTAAAGGCCAGGTTCAAAATTATTTTTCTTTTTTTTGACATATTCGAGTCATATTTTTTTTTACAAAAGGTATTTTAATAATCTTTTTTGCACCAACAGCCAGAATAGTTTCTTTGTCTTAGAAAAATCTAGGGGATGATCCCGAACAGTTGAAGATTCGATGCTTCGATAGGAGGATCGTGCCATTTTGGCTATATGGGGGTGCTCATTAGCCCCTTTCGAACTTACAATCTTTACTGGTAAATGATTGCGCTAAATTATCCTCTATGACCGTTGCGTCACATCTCAGCTTTTTCAACACGTGGCGCTTGAGGCCCAGCCTTCTTTTCCAGTCCTCAGCACTACGGCTCTGCAGTTAGATATTATTATACACGTCTCATGTTTTTAAGAGCCATCACGTGTTCTGTTTGATCACCCTCTTATGCCTTTCCCTGAGACATCAAAATATTTTGTCATAGTGAAACTAAAGCGCTTCTTCTCATGCGGGCGGGTGTTTTGCTGTGAATGGCCTCTTACTGGTAAAATGCCAGAATGCCACTACTTGTGTGAACAACACTTTTGTGTATTTATGGGTAAAGCCATTCAGTAATTTCCCGGCAAGGATACAAGTTTTCAAAAGATTTCAGCCGGTTCTAATTTGATTTTTGGATGCTGTGGAGCAAAAAAGACTGCCACTCCTGTTTAGTGTTTATTATCTTATTGTCTCTGCGGTTATAAAGACAAAGTTTACGATTCTGGCAATACTTTAGTAATTTAAAGCTACACTTTGTGATATTTTCTCCCATCTAGCGGTGTAAAGGTATTTGACCATCCAGAGAATATTAGTTTCTGTTCCTCTCAATTCTGATTTCGTTTTAACTCCTACGGTGGCTGATTTAGTCCAAGATTAACATGGCTTCCAGTTCGACCTTGTTCATGAGTGCGATCCAGTGTTAAAGCGTGAAAGGCGAAGCTTGAATTTACGGGTATGTCCCTCTTTGGCTAAAGTACTTTCAGGATGGAGGGGCAACATGGCGACCAGCATTCGAACCCCTCACCCGTATGTATTTTCAATGGCATATTATAAACTTACGAGAATACTTTATTACTTGAAAGACGTAAATATACATTAATGAGCACATATTTTTTTGAAAGAACTAATTGTTTTTAGCTAAGAATAAACTAAAAAACGTACAGTGTACAATAATTTCTTTCTTTTTTTAATTTATTGGTCCCACTTAGGGTTATCTATTTTATTTGTGGCTTGTGTTCTGAATATGTTCTTTATTGTCTAGCTATCACCAGTCTATGGGGAGTCTGCTCTGTATTTTACTGCACAAGAGGCGTGATCAACAGGCATAGTTCAAATGACTCTGTACACAATTGGCTAGTCCTTCAACTAATCACACTGTAAACCCTAATGAGCTGAGACTACTCAAATGATTTGAGGAAAGCAATTCCCTCAATTCATTTGAGTAATGAAGAAAACTGACAACTCAATTTACTCAATCAATCAATCAATCAATCAAGCAATCAATCAATCAATCAATCAATCAATCAATCAATCAATCAATCAATCAATCAATCAATCAATCAATCAATCAATCAACTTTATTTATATAGCGCTTTTACAATCATGATTGTGTCAAAGCAGCTTCACAGTGTCAAACAGGATAATATTGCGACAAAATTAGATTTGGCTGTACAGTCGTTCTGGAGTAAACAGTGATGTTATCAGCTTATTTTAATTTATCATATAGCGACAATGTTGGCAGATCAGTATTATAGTTTATAGAATTAAATAAGACCTAATTCATACATTTTATTTGTATAATAAGTTGAATAACTTTAATCATATTTTTAGTGTCCCCAACTGAGCAAGCCAAGCCAAAGGCGACAGTGGCAAGGAACCAAAACTCCATCAGGGCATGATGGAGAAAAATAAATCTTGGGAGAAACCAGACTCAGTCGGGGTGCCAGTTCTCCTCTGGCCTATTAACACACCGTGTAAGATTATTATTCTGGCAACCTTACAGTTCGGAAATCATATTAGATTGGAATATTCAAAATTTCCGGGTATCACTTAAGTTGACCTAATGTGGTCTCTTCATTGAATTAACTTAAATTTTAAGTACTGATAACTTAAAAAGGAAAAACAGACTAAACTCAAATGATTTGAGGAAAGTGATTCCCTCAGTTAATTTGTGTAATGGGAAATTGATCATTAAATCATTAAAACAAGCAATGATCCATTGCTTCTCTATCCGTCTTTGTGTTAAACCCGACAATAAACTGCCGGGTGGATAAGCAGGCTTATGATTGGTCCCTGCAAAGTTTGTAACAGAAGCAGGATAGAAATATGGACAGGTTTCCAGCCTGAGCTGCTAGACGAAATCAAATCGACAGCAAATTGGGCTGGGTTTAGCCAGTGTATGTTCTTCAGGCATTTTGCACACATTTGTTCTGCACATTGTGACTTGACATTGCACATTGTTGATACTGTATGTAAGTGCTGAAAAAAACCCTAATTTTTAGAAGAAAAAAAATATATAGATATGTATTATAACTGAAACTGGTTACACTTTATTTTAAGGTTCCATTGCTACAGTATAATTATATATTTAAAGCTACACTGTGTAACTTTTTTAGTTTATTCTTAGCTAAAAACAATTAGTTCTTTCAAAAAAATATGTGCTCATTAATGTATATTTACTTCTTTCAAGTAGTAAAGAGGAGCAATTCAATTGACTGATAGACAACTACTCTGTAAGTGTTTGTAACTTTTCTCATTTGATTGTTTGTTCATTTGTTGTTGGATAAGTGTGTCTGTGTAGTGCTGAGGTGTGTATTATTAGTTTTGGTATATTCTCTCGGTGTGTGTGGGAGTTAGCATTTGTTGAGTTAGCATTTGTTTGGTCATTGCCACGTTGGGAAGCGAGTTTGTTGGGGGCGTTCCCAGCTGCTTTCAATAACGATACTCAAGTGAGTATAAATAGCGTGATAGTCCGCGGCAGCGGAAGCGGCAGTGTGAAGCCCTCCTTGTGTGAAGACCGACGAGTGTAAAGACTTCAACTCTTCCCAGTGCAAGACCGACGAGTGTAAAGACTTCAACTCTTCCCAGTGCAAGACCGACGAGTGTAAAGACTTCAACTCTTCCCAGTGCAACTCCTCCCGAGCAAGGACCCCGGCAAGGCACTTGAGTATCATCTTCCTTTTCATTATTTGTGTTCGGCTCTAATTCCTATCTGGCCTTTTCACCATGTGCTTTCAAATCTCAACTATAACTACTAGCACTCGTAAATCACGCTCCGTACGCACGAGACGCCGTAATCCTAATAATTTGCGCTATATCCTAACATCCTCTGCTACTTTACTCTTTATTCCAATTGGTCTCTGGAATTGCCAGTCGGCTGTAAACAAAGCAGACTTTATTTCATCTATTGGGACTCATTCTCAGCTCAGCCTCATGGCCCTAACTGAGACCTGGATCAAACCAGAGGACACTGCCACTCCTGCAGCCCTCTCAAGCAATTATACTTTTTCACACACTCCTCGGCCTATTGGGAGGGGTGGGGGTACTGGTTTGCTTATCTCAAATGATTGGAAATTTGATCCATTACCGTCTCTACCGGCCAATTCATTTGAATCGCACTCAATCACTATTACTCACCCTGTTAAAATCCATGTGGTAGTGGTCTATCGTCCTCCAGGTCACCTCGGTAACTTTGTGGAGGAGTTGGATGTGTTACTTTCTAGCTTCCCTGAGGATGGCACTCCACTGATTCTGCTTGGTGACTTCAACATCCATCTTGATAAACACCTAGCTGCAGACTTCAGCACTCTACTGACTTCATTTGACCTTAAGTTAGTATCTACTACGGCTACTCACAGATCAGGTAACCAATTAGACCTGGTCTACACACGCAACTGCTCCACAGACAACACTTTAGTTACTCCATTACACACCTCAGACCACTTTCTCATCACTCTTAACCTCATACTGACTCCTGATACAAAACGTACTCCTACACAGATTACCTTTCGGCGTAATCTACGCTCACTCTCTCCCTCTCGCCTATCCACTATGGTTTCATCTTCACTCCCTCCACCTGCTCAGTTCTCAGCACTGGACACTAACAGTGCTACCGACACTCTTTGCTCCACTCTAACATCCTCCTTAGACAGTTTTTGCCCCCTTTCATCCAGGCCAGCCCGCCCCACCCCATCTGCCCCCTGGCTGTCTGAAGTTCTCCGTGAACATCGCTCTGGACTCAGGGCGGCAGAGAGGAAATGGCATAAATCTAAAAACAATACTGACCTTGCCTTTTATCAGTCTCTTCTCTCTTCTTTCTCTACAAATGTCTCCACTGCTAAAACAACATACTACCACAACAAAATCAACAATTGCTCTGACTCTCGCCAACTCTTAAAAACATTCTCCTCTCTCCTTTGTCCTCCTACTCCCCCTCCTTCATCAACTCTTACAGCTGATGACTTCGCATCATTTTTCACCAACAAAACAGCTCTCATTAGCAAACAGTTCTCCTCATCACTAACTGACACGCACATCTCAACAACTAACACGAACACGCTTCCATCCTTCTCTCCACTCTCCGAGGCCGATATTTCTAAACTCATCCTTTCCAATCACCCTACTACCTGTCCACTTGATCCTATTCCCACTCACCTCCTTCAGGCTATTTCTTCTTCAATCACTCCTGCACTCACTCACATTGTCAACACTTCTCTTCACACGGGCACCTTTCCCACAGCATTTAAGCAGGCTCGGGTAACCCCACTGCTTAAGAAACCCTCTCTGAATCCAGCACTTTTAGAAAACTACCGACCGGTATCCCTTCTGCCTTTCATTGCAAAGACCCTTGAGCGAGTTGTGTTCAATCAACTCTCTATGTTTCTTGAACGGGACAACCTCCTAGACAACAACCAATCCGGCTTCAAAAGCGGCCATTCGACTGAGACTGCCTTGCTCTCGGTAACTGAGGCACTGAGACTGGCAAAAGCAGCTTCCAAATCCTCAGTGCTCATTCTGCTGGATCTGTCTGCTGCTTTTGACACAGTTAACCACCAGATCCTCCTGTCAACACTTAAGAGGACGGGGATCTCAGGATCTGCTCTCCAGTGGTTCAGGTCTTACCTCTCTGGTAGGTCCTACAGGGTGTCATGGAGAGGTGAAGTGTCCGAGTCACATCATCTAGCTACTGGGGTTCCACAGGGCTCAGTCCTTGGACCACTTCTCTTCTCCATCTACATGTCATCATTAGGTTCTGTCATTCAGAAACACGGCTTCTCCTATCACTGCTATGCGGATGACACTCAACTCTACTTCTCATTTCAACCAGATGATCCTACAGTCAGTGTTCGTATCGCTGCCTGTCTGACAGACATTTCTGACTGGATGAAAGAGCATCATCTTAAACTCAATCTTGCAAAGACAGAATTACTTGTTTTCTCAACCAACCAAGCACTTCATCAAAATTTCTCCATTCAGCTTGGTTCATCGACCATAACTCCATCAAGGACAGCAAGAAACCTTGGAGTTGTGATTGATGACCAGTTAAACTTCACTGACCACATTACTGCAACAGCCCGGTCCTGCAGATTTGCTTTATACAACATTAGAAAGATTAGACCCTTCCTATCAGAACAGGCTGCACAACTCCTGGTTCAAGCTCTTGTTCTCTCCAGACTGGATTATTGTAATGCTCTTCTGGCTGGGCTTCCAGCATGCACTATCAAACCCTTGCAGCTGATCCAGAATGCAGCGGCGAGAGTGGTCTTTAATGAGCCGAAGAGAACGCATGTTACGCCTCTCTTCATCAAACTGCACTGGTTGCCAATGGCTGCTCGCATCAAATTCAAGGCCCTAGTTATCGCCTACAAAACAACCTCTGGCTCTGCACCAATATACCTAAATTCACTTGCTCAGACTTACACACCCTCCAGAAGCTTGCGTTCTGCGAGCGAGCGGCGCCTCGTGGTTCCATCCCAAAGAGGCATGAAATCGCTCTCACGGACATTTTCCTGGACCGTTCCTACCTGGTGGAATGACCTGCCGATCTCAATTCGTGCTGCCGAGTCTGTAGCCATTCTTAAAAAACATCTTAAGACACATCTTTTCCATTTGCACTTGACCAATACAGAATAGCACTTACTGATCACCACAGCAACGACCAAAAAGCGCACACTCCTGGATCATATCTACGTCTCTCATCCGGATTTGTGCCTTCAGGCGGGTATGTTACATAGTTATCATAACTATCAGAATCCAGTGTTCTGTATATTGCGTACGTGAGTTTTTGTTGTAGATGGCTATTGCTGCGCGTTTAGCTAGAATACAAAACCAACCCATTGGGCCACTGAATCTGCATTAACGACAACAGCTGGGGCAACAGCCTTAGTCCTAATGGGTTGTAGCTATCTTAGCTATCAAAATCCAGTGTTCGGCACTTTGCGGACGTGAGTTTTTGTTGTAGATGTCTGTCTTTAAAAAAAAAAAAAAAAAAAAAAAAAAATCAGCCACCGTAGGAGTTAAAACGAAATCAGAATTGAAAGGAACAGAAACTAATATTCACTGGATGGTCATATACCTTTACACCGCTAGATGGGGGAAAATATCACACAGTGTAGCTTTAAGTACTGAGTAATATTAACTAACAAGTACTTGCTATGGGGTTAGGGTAGGATTAGGGTTTGGTTAAGTGTTAGTTGCATTTAGTTATCCATAATTTACTGTGATTACAATGGTAGGTACATTTAACATTTTACATTCGTAACAATATCACTGTAAAATAAATTGTTACCTTGAAATCTACGGAAGTAAATAGATAAAGTACACTAAGAGACACAATTGACAATGTATTTTGGATGTTTTCTTTCCACTAGTCTGAAAAAAACGCTTAGAAAATTGACCTATACATAAAAAAAACAGTGCTTCCCTGTGTGTTTAATTTCAGTCAATCCCTGAATCTCCATTAAAATACATCGGCAGGGCAGCTGAACGAGTATTGGGCTCAGAATTATGAATTTTGGACAGCTAATGTTGCTTCCACCCACTCAGGCTATGCTGAAAAACAGCAGAAATAAGACAAAAATGTATAATTCAGAGTTCGCTTGTTTCGCATTAAATTCTGGAGGGACTGTGTAGGGGTTTGTTCAAATCACTAACGTTAATAGCAATAGTAACAGTGATGCTTGATTTAACACACACACACACACACCACTAATGAGAGGCAGCTGGAAAACCAGGGAGCGACAGAAAGTGAAGGAAAGACAGACATAGTGTGGGACGCAGTGGTTAGACAAAGCCACCCACCCAAACATGCCGGATGAGCCACAGAGGAGTCCGGTGGTCCCCGCGTCTCTGTCCCGTCGTGTGTTTGCATTGACTCGCATGCTTTCGCCACGGTTGGCACGCTGTCCTCTACGGCCCGAGTCAAACACACACAACCTCTGATTCTGAACACACATGTGGCTGCGAGGCACTCTGGAAACTTCATCTGCACAACATCTCCAAGATTACTCAACTCAACACTTCTGTCAGTCTGAATGAGGCGCATGTTTCTTCCATTGGGTGAATCACAGAATTGGGAAAACAACAAAGGGCTTCACAGCGTGTTTCTAAGTGGCTGTGAAGCATTCTGGGTACTTATTACCCAATGAGTCTTACGCACAGCTGAACCACACAGCGCGTCCATCTGATGGACCTCAAGCGTTGAAACACTTCACGCTGACTGTTTAAATTAAAGCTTTGTCGAGATAATGATCACTGAATTTCAACAAGATGTTAACAGTTGTTGCACTCACTGTGAAGAACAAAGGTCTGGATGTAAATACGCCGCTTATCTGCTTCACTTCAATAACGTGCTAAACTCCACTGAGGGAAACATAATCTCTGCGTTCAACTCTAGACCACTCTGGGGACACGGGATAAAAGGGCCATAAAATCACATCGGAATTCGGAGAGTCATTCAGTTTCTGCTTCAATTTGGATTCGCCTAACGCACACCAAACCACACGCACGCTTTGATTGCGGAGCGTGACTCCATGGCTCTGTGTGCTAATTTATGTCATACAGGGATAAGCTCGTCTCAGAGGTATATTTATGTGTGCATTGTGTTGATTTGTGTGCTTTTTAATCAGGGAACTGTAAAACAGACCTTCTGTGGAGAGACTTACCTCGCAGGTTTTGGGAGACAGGGCTCGTCTTGTTTCCCATAATTCCTTGCATGGTTGTAGGCACTGCAGACAAACAAATAAACAGACCTGAGTATGGCCTATAAATGTTTAAATCCATGGAGAAACAGAACACGCGAAAATTTGCATGCGAGTACAAGGAATGCACTGTTATAGTACAGCAGCCAAGGGGACACGTTCAAACTGGGTTGCATTGTGTAGCCGGCAAAACTTCAAACTAATGTGACAAGCTGGTTGAAATATTGACAGATTGATGAATATTTCATGGGTTGCCGTCTTGGGTCTTAAACTTGACCCTGTCTAAATGTTGCTATATTCAAATACGTTTATACACTGTGCTTATTTAGAGTTCCTACCCTAACCCTAAATTTTGAGCAGGAACTGAAACTCTTTCTCAAATTTATTTCCACTTGCTCTTTCCCAATAAAGTGAATTATACTGCGTTAAGGCCCCAGTTATTTTGAGGTGATTTTTTAAGTTTTGAAAAGTGCAAACTTTGAAGAAAACTTTTCAATTAATATGGGTGGCGAAATGAAATCATTCACTTAAAGAGAAATGTTTGAGGAGCTTGAGTTTGTTGGCCAGACTTATTTGTTTGAACCACGAAAGGCGTCTTAGCATACTCCTACATCCAACGGTTTAGTTGATAAAGTTATGTATATATATGTATATGTATATGTATATATGGATATTTTTCTGACACAAACAAATCGATTCGCTTCAGAAGGCCTTTATTAGCACCCTGGAGCCACATATGGAAAGTTTTTTCATAGATGGATGGCTTCAAAATCTCAGTTACCATTCCCTGCCATTATGAAGCTGGGCAGAACTAGGACATTTTTTAATATCCAGATTGTATTCATCTGAAAGAAGAATGTCAGACACACTTAGGATGGCTTGGGGGTAAATAAATAATGGGCTAATTGTAATTTTTGGGTGAACTATCCCATTAAGGCCCTGATATACTAATGTCGAAGCTCTTTTACGTTCTACGCTTGGGGGTAAAAAGAAGTTAGAAATACATGCCCAGCAATTTACTGATAGCAAACATCCTGACGCCATCCATGCTGCAGAGAGCAGTGTTTAGATGAATATGTAAATATGTGCTGTGTGCTTTCCACTCAGTAACAAAATAAACACAGCAAAAATGACACCGGTGAGAAAACAGCAGTTCAGAAAGCATCTGATTATAGAAATGTGGATGTTTGCACCAGCTCTGCAATTCAGCACTACAGTCAAGTAAGGACACTTCTATTTATTTGCACTCTATACAATATATTGTTTAAGCGCAAGCAGCTTTACAGTATCAAACATGAAAAAACTGTGTCAGTGTCTCTTTCAATTAATTACACTTCAATTTCTATAAAAACAGCTCTCCAGTGTTCATTTTTTCACTTGCAGAGATCTGACCTGACTGACTCAACAGAGGACATGGACCGGAGAAGATTAACACATCAAAAAGGGGAGGAGCCCCAAAGCCAACCTGCCCATTACATCATCGCCATGGACCAATGGGAGTTCGAAGGTGTTTACCAGCCGGAGCAAACTTTTCCGGGAAATGTTCACTTTGGCAAGTTTGTTTCAAACTCCCGAAACAAACTTTTGGTCTGATTTTGTTGACTATTTCTTCACACCAATATGTTCTTCAATTTTTAGTGAGCAGCTCCAGTTTCTATATGAAAAAATACAGTTGCTTACTGTATGTTGTCTCATGCTGCTCATAGGTTTATCCATGATGTACAATTTCCAGTTTTCTGTCCTTTTTTCCCATTGACAACTGCTCTAATTTGTAGAGTACTTCCCTTGGCTTCATTCAGTTTTTTTTTTAGTAATTGCAATGGAAAACGATGGAGATATATTAGTCAATCCCAAAGATCGAATTTGTTTGAACAAAGCCTCAGATGTACAAGGATTCAAATATTCAGTACAAAGGATGACCACATTTGTTCCGTTTCAGAAACAAGTGTGCTTTTTACCTCTCTAATCTAAGTTATCCGTTCCCTGTGAGACGTGCTCCTGGTCGAACCCCTGCTGGCCGGGCCTCCAGTCGCTCATGTGCTGGAACATTTGAACACATCTGTTGTGTGTTATGTGATGGATTATTCTGACATCTGCCCCCATCTATCCCCCACCTGAACAGACAGCTTTCATTTGGCTGAACTCAAAGTCAAGACCACGTTCAAAAGAGAAGAAAATAGGAGAGAAGAGAGACATGGAGTGCGGCTGGTTTCACCTTACTGCAAAGATAATCTTATTATCAAGATAATCAAAGTCATTTATACAGACTTCGATTAAAATGGAAACAGGGATTCTGTTCAAAATATGTTCTTCTCTTAAGAAAAATACGATTTGCTTTCCTTCTAGTGATTCTAATGTCGCGCCAATGCTCATATCACTACAGACTGACAGTCTGCAGAAAGGAAAACAACCAAACTCATCCAATACTAATATTCTCAACAAGATAAAACATTCTTCACTTAAAACATGAGCCTGAATAACCATAATCAGGTACTTTATATGTGCTTTAGTATGTTAGTCAATGCTTCAAAAGAAGTGTACTTCTTTAAAGGCAACACGACAAAAGACATAAAACATGATTTAAATGTATCTTAAAGTAAACCCTTTCCTTTGACATTATTACAAAGTGTCCTTTTTAAAAGTGGTCACTAGAGGCTAAACGCTAGAGGTTGCTTATTCCTTGATTTGGCGAAGCTTTAATTCTGCCGCAGACAAGCACTTCCTCTTCTTCCACTCGTGTGTATTTGGGGTAATGTAGAGCTGTTTATCATATTACACACAGTGTGTTGAAAGTTATAATGCTACTCTGTGCGTTCATTCGGCGGCTATGAGACACTTGTTCATACTGCAGTGAGAGATCGATATTAACCATGGTAAAACATAGTACTTGCGGTAAATCAAGAACACCAGATTTAATCAATAAGATTAACTGTGTTGAGCTGTATAACAATTATTCGTTTTCTGTCGATGAATGATCCAAAGAGTTGCTCACCTGTCTAATAAAACACATCCTATATTAAAGCATCTTTGGTGTTTCTACAAAATAAAAAAATAAAAAATCGAGGGGAAAGGAAATCGAGGGTAACGCGAGTATGATGCCATTGATTGGCAACGCACACACACGGTCCGTGTCCTGATCAAAGTTGCTTAATTCTCTGGATTTAAACATTCTTAGAAAAAATTTGGATAATGCAAGTACACAAGTCTACAAACATATAACACTGTTCTAGTGTTTTTTGGATATTTTAATCCACAAATCTTACATATTGTGCCTTTAAGTTGTCTTTTATTTTATTAATATTACACTCTCTGCGAAAACAGTCTCTTAAATTATACCTTTAAAGGGGTACTTCAGCGCTGGGAAGATGAATCTGTATTTAAACTGGGTCATCAATGTAGTAGAAATGTGAAATTATTTTGAATTTGGTTCCTTCTAGACTGAGAAAAGACAGAAAATGTATTTTTGTCTCATGGGGATAAAAGACTACAATTCCCAGAATGCTTCGCTGCCCTGTGAGGCCACTCCCAAAGCCACCACTACTGGATTACTGTGACTGAGTTGGCGGAGAAGACACTACAATTAAAAACTGAACGTGTCTGTTCAATATAATGAGTGAATCACCGCGCAAGTATCACAGCACTGAGCACTAACTGCAGGAGTGAAAAAAAAGAGCTCTCGTGATGAGAGCTGAGGGTATCGCGACTACACTCGCGGCATACATTCACAACGCGAGTTCAGTCTGGCGTTTCAGTTCATGCCTTTGCAAGCTTAACTTTCATAGAAATTAATTTGAGAAGTTAAAAGACTTACATTGCTCACCATAGCTCCGTTTAAATGAGTGCCTGTAGCTGAGCTGAGCTGTGAGTGTGATCTCCATCCCCCATGCACGGGTTGCATCATAGGAGGAATTTTTCCAGAAATAAAATGCATAAATCTCTTGTCTCAGGGGGATATGAGGAAAGCACAATCATTTGAATATACTCCAGGGTTTCTACTGATACAAAGCCATATGCTAATCGCTGAAGTAACCCTTTAATATTTGGAGTACACAACAAATGCACATTCAATACAATTAGGTACACTTTTTTTTTTATCAGTTTGCCGACCGATGGCAAAAAAATCTTCTCTTCAAGCCCCTCTATATGTGGACAACAAGACATATTGGTTTACCGTTATCAATCAAAGATTAAATGGGAATGCAAGTTCATGAATTGTTTTGATGTCTTGTTGGAGTGTTTTCACATTTCTGTCTTTTCAGCTGAGGTTAGCTCCTGTGTGTCCAATCTCCATCTAATGAATGCTGACGGCCCTCAACACAACACAACACAACGCGCGTGCGTACGCACGCACGCACGCACGCACGCACGCACGCACGCACGCACGCACGAGAGGCAGAGATCTGGACTACATTACGGGCCAGCCGTCTCCCCAGCGTTTGGTGAAGCAGCACAAACACTGCGGCAGGGGCTGAGTGAGCACAGGGAGATCAGTAGCTGGGACACAGGTTATCAGAGACTAATTTCCTGAGACAAAGGGCTCTGGCACGACACAAACGGGATTGAGGGTTATGATGATGGATGAATGAGTCAAGCATCAAGCTGCTTCTGTTTACAAAAGATATCCGTGTGATAGTGAAGGGGTAAAATCTCAATGGAAATTCACCTCACATTTAGGTGATTTAGAGTTCATGAGAGGTTAACTTATGAGTGGTGCTTTAAAGGGGATGAATAAAGTGACGGTTTTTGGATTTTAGTGTAGTGAGCTTTTCCTAACAGAGCCTGTTACAATGACTAAGCTCACATAAACGGAGGAAAAATGCTTATTGCAAAGAAAGCATGCAATTACACACATACACAACATGATGTGTTAAACCGCTTTCTCTTCCCTAAAAAAGGGAAATAACTTTCGATTCACTATAATGTTTGTGTTGTTCACATTGTATGCACTAATGCGCCAATTGCCAACAAAACAGACATATTTGATGCAGTTTCACTCACCGCCTGCGGTTTCACCTCATGGCCGGGAACAAACACACACACTTGCATAACTCCGGCAAAACAAACTACATCCACTGTTCCCTTAACACTGGGATATTTGGGAAGCTGAACAAGGAGATATTTCCCTCACAACCAGAAACACACTTCTTTAGTGACACTGTTGATTTTGTGGTCTAAAAACAAAATGTCAGCACTGCCGACCACTCCCGTAACCTGAACGAAGCTTGTTAATGTGTGTGTGTGTGTGTGTGTGCATGTGTGTGCGTGTGTGTGTGTGTGTGTGTGGGCATGCTTTTGTGAAATATGAAGACACAAATGTGTATAATGACATGGGTCTGACACAGGTGTTACAAGGAGTGGGTGAAATATGAGGACACTACCCATGTCTCCACTTTTCAAAATGCTTTTAAATTATATAGTATTAGTTTTTTTTAGAAAGTAAAAATTCTGAAAGTTTCCTGTAATGGGTAGGTTTAGGTGCAGGGGCAGTGAGTGTGTGTGTGTGTGTGTGTGTGTGTGTGTGTGTGTGTGTGTGTGTGTGTGTGTGTGTGTGTGTGTGTGTGTGTGAGGTAGGTTTAGGGGCAGGGACAGTGGTGTAGGGGGATAGAAAATACGGTTTGTACAGTATAAAAACCATTACGCCTTAGGAATGTCCCAACATTTCACAAAAACAAACATGTGTTTGTGTCTGTGTGTGTGTGTGTGCATGTGTGTGTGTGCGTGTGCGTGTGCTCATCAGGTACAAGTGCCAATACAAGGAATTCCACCCTTTATGATGTCCTACAGGGACATACACTAAAAAACTTTTAGAAACTTATTTGAATCCTGAATGAGTGTATTTAGCACAGAAATACTGTCATATGTCCAACAATTTTTTTTTTTTTTTTTGGCCATGTTTAGCACCAGAATAAACTATTTAACAGTGTAAATAAGGCAGAATGTATGAAATAGCATTACCACCCCCCCCCAATCTATAGGGTGAATTACTGCAATAGATATAAGACATTTCAAGCCATTTCAAGTTAAATGTAAAATGTGCGCTGTTTTAACGAAAAGCATATCTTTAAATATATCAGTGGCATTGATTTGTATCAAGATGCACACCAGTAATGTGTTTTTCTAAGGCACGTTTATAAAAATTACTTAAAGGGATAGTTCACCCAAAAATAAAAATGAGACCATGATTTACAAAGTCCTAGGTGACATTCTTCTTTCAGACGAATAAAATCAGTTATAATCAGCCCAAAATGTCTATTATAAAAGTATATTATATCCATCTATTATAAAAGTAATCCATACATCTATGGGGGTTAATAAAGTAAGATTTTCATTTTCATCTCTATTGATCTTTCAAAAACGGTCTGTATGGTAAAAACTCTGAGAAGCGTCTCTAAGTTCATCATCTTCACCGCACCGCTGCTGCAGCTATGAATTCAAAATGCCAACAAAACAATACAGAGATTTGAATTTAACACTGCTATTGCCATATTGTACTGTATAAACTGAATTAGAGCCATGAAATCTACATGCTGTCCCAGCCTGGTTTTATCCTACTCCTTACATGACCGCAGAGGTGGACAGTGACTAAGTTCATTTACTTGAGTACTGTACTTAAGTACACTTTTTGAGTATCTGCACTTTACTTTAGTATTATATTTACTGGAAACTTATGACTTTTACTTCACTACATTTTAAAGAAAAATATCGTACTTTTTACTCCTCTACATTTCTATCTAGGTCCACAAAGTCGAAAGTCGTTTCTCTAGCAGCTTTAAAAATCAGTGGAGGATTTTTTCTTCTTTGCGTTTTTGCAGAAAGCCTTTCAGGAATCACTCTTGTAGAGTCACGTGAAGGTCAATAATTTCCCAGCATTTTTTAAACATTGATCAGTTAATAGCAAAATAGAAGGAAACAGATGTCAAAATGTTCATTTTGTCCAGTATTCACATAAACAAAGTCGATTATGTCTTAAGTGAAGGTGAACAGTTGGAGAATATCAGATGTGTATCAGTGTATTGGATCCGTGCATTCGGCCTTAAAGTGACAGCAGCTTTGGAAAGGGCGTTGTAACTTTTATACAAGTATTTAAATGAGTTTAAGTTAGTCGTACGCTAGTATGTCAGATGGAGCATCACTGACTGGATTAAACCATCATGATGGCATAATGTGCATTTATACAACAATAATAAAATATGCATTTACATAAAAAAGGAAATTTACTTTTGATACTTAAGTACTTTTGAAAACAAATACTTCTGTACTTTTACTTAAGTAAAAATCTGTTTGTACAACTTTCACTTGTAACGGAGTAATATTTGACCAGTAGTACTTTTACTTTTACTCAAGTAATGAAGTTGTGTACTTTGTCCACCTCTGCATAACTGTAGTAAGTGAAGCTGGATAAGGAAATTGCCATTATTATGGCGTATTAATGGAGAATAATGGCAGAACTGTACCATCTCGTTTTCTAGGATGATAAAATAAAATAAAAACTCAACCAAACATGTACTGAATGCAAAACCAATGGATACTTGTTTTGATGAAGGAATGTCCTTTGGCCTTCTTTGAGCTCTTTATGTTCTCAATTCTAAGATGGCGTGAAAATCTATGTAAAAAGTCACATGAGAGGATGTACTGCATCAGTTACATTGTGATTGGCTGGTTACCTTGTCAGCGAAATAATACTCACATACAATACGAACCAACATGTCCTCCAACCAATACGCCTGGTCATTTGTCACTTCCTTGAAATACGACCCATAGGAGCGTTTACTAAAGTTGCACCCCTATTCGACAATATTTTAATTAATTAAATATGACGCACAGGAGCGTTTTCTAAAGTTGTGCTCCTATTGACAGCAGGACACTTTCATTTTAAAGCATTTTTCCCTTTTATATGCTTAATATTTCAGATTTTGCATAGCTAAGTTGGTAAAGCATTGCACTAAACAACAACCAATCAACTTTATTTATATAGCGCTTTTACAATCACGATTGTGTCAAAGCAGCTTCACAGTGTCAAACAGGATAATATTGCAACAAAATTAGATTTGGCTGTACAGTCGTACTGGAGAAAACAGTGATGTTATCAGCTTATTTTAATTTATCATATAACGACAATGTTGGCAGATCAGTATTATAGTTTATAGAATTAAATAAAACCTAATACATAAATTTTATTTGTATAATTAGTTGAATAACTTTAATCATAATTTTAATGTCCCCAACTGAGCAAGCCAAGCCAAAGGCGACAGTGGCAAGGAACCAAAACTCCATCAGGGCATGATGGAGAAAAATAAACCTTGGGAGAAACCAGACTCAGTCGGGGTGCCAGTTCTCCTCTGGCCTATTAACACACCGTGTATGATTATTATTCTGTCAATCTTACAGGTCAGAAATCATATTAGATCGGAATATTCCAAATTTCAGGGTATCCCGGAAGAGACGGGTAAAAAAGAGAATTCGGATGTACATTCAGCTCATGGACCAAAAGCTTTGTTCAATTTGGTGTTGAAGATGAATGTTTTCTGAGCGCCGTCCCGCAGGGAAGAGGGCTCCTCATCCTCCTCGTCTAGATCAGAAGAACAGAAGGCCATATTTTCTTCAAGAGGAGCGCTGACTCTTTGCCCTTGTCAGGCTGCATTGACTGCTCCCTGACGGAAACGCTGTGGGAGACTTTTCTTTACACTTCATCTTCTTTGACAGCCAAGACAAGCTGATATTTCAACATGAGATGAGGGTTGTGATTAAAACTGTATCAGGTGATAAATAAAAGTATTAGATGGACCAGCAGATCAAATGTCCTATAATACTTCCTATGAAGTGCAACAGTGAGCACATACATTTTTATTTTTTTTAGCAGACTGAATTTTTACATTAATTTCCTCTTGTCATTTAATTATTATATTTATCAGTTCTAAGCCATAAACTTAACCAATCAGCTCCAAGATGAAACACAAAGCATTAACTTTTGATTTAAATAAAAAAAATCTAAATCTGAAAATAATAATAATAATAATAGTGAACGGTTGCCATGAGCATTCACCATAGTGGTGATAATTGAGTGCAATCTATCCCACAATTCACTGCAATAATGAGTGTACAACTGATGTATGCGCAACGGCTAGAGAATACCCATAATGCACTGCGAGATTTGCGGACTGAATGAATTCCTGCATCTGTTTAGGAGATGCCACCCGCAAGTGAATCAATCATCCATCCATTTCCCAAATGGTCCATCATTATATCATACAGGTATAAATTCCTTTTTATTTGATTATTAAAGGGGATGTCTAATGCTATTTCATGCATTCTGAATTATTTACACTGAGTTGGATTCTTTTATAAATCTTATCAAACTAAACACTCTTGGGAGATATGAAGGATGCAATACTACTCTATAGGTACTCAAGATTAACATGAGATTGACAGAATCTGTGTGAGTTATGTACCATGCATATAGTTTGATTAAGGTAAGATACATGCTAGTTTCTATTGCAGGGTTCAAGATAAATCTTTCATTACTACTGGAGTTGCCAGTTGGCTACGTTTTTAAATAATTATTAAACTGCCAGCCAGAGGTGGACAGTAACTAAGTTCATTAACTTGAGTACTGTACTTAAGTACACTTTTTGAGTATCTGTACTTTACTTGAATATTATATTTTCTGGAAACGTATGACTTTAACTTCACTACATTTGAAAGACAATTATCGTTATTTTTACTCCTTTACATTTCTATCAAGGTCCTCAAAGTCCAAAGTCGTTTCTGTAGCAGCTTTGAAAGTCAGTGGATGATTTGTTTTTCTTTAAAAGGTGTTTGAGTTTTTGCAGAAAGCCTTTTAGGAATCACTCTAGTAGTGTCTCATGAAGTTCAATGATTTCACAGCATTTATTGAACACTGATTTATAGTTTATGGCAAAATGGAAGAAGACGGATGTCAAAATGTTTATTTTGGCGAGTGTTAACGTAAACAAAGATGATTGTCTTCAGTGAAGGTGAACAGTTGGAGAATATCAGATGTGTATCAGTGTATTGGATCCGTGCATTCGGCCTTAAAGTGACAGCAGCTTTGGAAAGAGCTTTGTAACTTTTATACAAGTATTTAAGTTAGTCGTATGCTAGTATGTCAGATGGATCATCACTGACTGGATTAAACCATGATGGTATAGTTTACATTTACACAATAATAAAATAATGCGTTGACATAAAAAAATAAATTTACTTTCGCTACTTAAGTACTTTTAAAAACAAATGCTTCTGTACTTTTACTTAACATAGTTTTTTACAACTTTCACTTGTAATTGAATAATATTTGACCTGTAGATCTTTTACTGTTACTCAAGTAATGAAGTTGTGTACTTCTACTGCCAGCACAAACTATGCAAAAGCAGCAGCCCTTCAAGCGCACTCAGCATCCGAATTCACTCACTCGTTTTCATTCACTCCTTCAAGTTAACTCTATTAGTGGATAATGTAGAGAATAGTGAATGAGGGTGTAGGGGGTGATTTCAAACACAGAACTGGACAACATTAACACAGGACAAGGAACTAAGAAAAACCAAGGGCTTAAAAGGGAAGCTAATCAACAGGGAACAGTGAGTAACTCAAATAGAAACCATGGAAACAAACAAGGCACTAAACTCGGAAAACCAAACTAAGGGGCTGTTTATACGTCATTTTCCAACCAATAACTGAAAACGTTTTATTTGTTTTGCCCGTTTATTTACACAACAGTGTTTTGGGGACCTGAGAATGCAAGCTTTTGAGTTTAATATCACCTCCATGTAAACTACAAAAACAGGGATTTTTGTGAAAACCGGTGATCAATCGCCTGTCTCCAGTCTATAGATGTGTTTCTTTACAAAGATTTTTTAGCCATTTTCACAGATGTCTGTATGTGAGAAATGGCAAGATTTTTTTTCTTCTGTTTTTTTGTACATCGTTGTCATGTGACCCTTACAACTACACTGTGTTTTTAAATAATTTTATCAGGACTGCTTATCCCTAGCCTTAATGCCAGCTGAACTAAGCCCCGCCCACAACATTTGAGGACGGAAAGTTTGGTTTGGACTTTCCGTTGTGGAGCAACTGTGCTTGTACAGGAGCTGTTCGGACAAATCAAATCATCAGGGCGGGCTTGATACGATGATGGACAGATATGTAACGAAATTCTCCAGTTAACCAAATAGAGCTCGGGTTGAATTTGTTCTAATCCTAAATGGAGAACTTGTATGGAGAAATTAAATTTGCGTTCACCCTTACTATTTCTCTCAAAAATGATGATATCCAATTGATGATTCGGTTTAAACACGCCCCATAATCACAGCCCAAAGGAGTAGTATCAGACTCTTATTCTGACGAGAATGAGGCTGCCTCCCAATTCGCATACTATCCATACTAAATAGTATTCGAAAATAGAATTAGTACGTCCCAAATCGTAATATGTTGGAAAGAGTATTCCAAAAATACCCGGATGGTTTACTATTTCCCGTCAGAAATCAAAGTACGGATCAACGTACATAACGGCTGATATTAGATTAGAACTGCAAAAAAAAAAGTGTTAAAAAAACGACAAACATGTATGAGTCAGATGGTTAAGTAAAGAGGTTTATATAAAGGGATTTGGGTGAATAATTATCAGTATCTAACCTGACGAGAAAGACCCACTATTGGTGCGCTTACATTTGTCTCCAATACGGTAGGAAATTAAACTGAGCTGAAATTTTAACTGTGACGATCAGGTCCGGCGTTTGCTATAGGCGATCGAGACGATTGCCTAGAGCGATAATTGTGTTAATCTTAGGCCTATTTCCCAATAATCATAGAATTAGAACAAGTGAAACATACAACATAATGTTTATTTAACATCATCATCATAGGGCACCCCCTCAGCCACACGTTTAACTACTTGTCAACCTGATTATTAAATTGAATTGATGGTGATTATTGTTGATTTGGTTCAGGCGTTCAGGAAAGTGCTCATCACTGGCGCGGTCATCAAAAATGAGGCTATAGAGGTAAGTCTTTTCATCTTAGCCATTAAGATGTCAAACTAAATAATTTTACTTAGTATTATCAATCTTTAATATTAGACAGTATTGGATGTTTCAGTGCTGTCACTAAGCTATCACAAACTCGCTAGTTTTCTACGTATTACAAACATAACTTCACTGACAATAACCTACATGGATGTAAAGTAAATGTCAAAAGACCAGTACGTTATTTTTGGATATTGCTCGCTCTCTAGTCGCTTTACAATAACTTATTTATTTAAATTTTATAGTGGTAAGTACAGTGTATCTATAAAAGCACTTTTGTTTGTAGAGGATATAGTTAATCCAGTTTATGGGTCATAATTTGCCTTTGAATGTCGCCTTTGGCTTGGCTTGCTCAGTTGGGGACACATAAAATTATGATCAAAGTTATTCAACTAAATATACAAATAAAATTACTTTATTAGGTCTTATTTAATTCTATAAACTATAATACTGATCTGCCATTATTGTCACTATATGATAAATTAAAATAATCTGATAACATCACTGCAACAAAATTAGATTTGGCTGTACAGTCGTTCTGGAGAAATCCAGAACGACTGTACAGCCAAATCTAATTTTGTTGCAATATTATCCCGTTTAACACCGTGAAGCTGCTTTAAAACCATCGTCATTGTAAAAGTGCTATATAAATAAAGATGACTGATTGATTGATTGATTGATTGATTGAAGTTTTTGCACAGTTTATGGAGTTAATATTTGGTAAATATCATTGAAAATTATTTCTAGCATTTGTTTATGAACTATTAATTGCAGTTGATAATTTGCTTGATTAAGACTATAAAAGCATTTCTGTTTGATCATCCATTGTTTGAGTCATAATTTGTTAAATATGGGGGCAAAACTCAATCTAACCTAGGGGAACCAAAGAGCTAGTTTAAGCAGTGATGGGGTGCACGTAAATAAACAACAGAGTTCATTATAGATGACGAAGTAGTGTCCCAAAGCTGGCATTCTCTTCTGCTACACACTCAAAGCATGTACTTTTTCTTCATAAAAAGACTATACATACTTTTAGGTCTTAGTATAAGTAGGCGAATTGGGACGCAGTATGACGATGTCAGGCTAGCTTATCCCATGAACATCCCACTGCAAATGACACAATCAAAAAAAACAAAACAATAGTATAATATAAAACTAGTCACTTTAGTAACTGTGATTATACTGAAAAAAAAAAAATGTTTACTGAAAAATAACCAGATATATACAAAACCAAGGACACAACTTGTGTCTTTAACTGATCGATTTCTATTTCTTTTAAACACTGTTTTTAATCTGTACCAGGGTTTCCACAACAGCAAAACCATTTTAAACTGTGATAATAATAAAGAAAAAAGGTTCTTGAGTACCAGATGATTTCTGAAGGCTCATGAGACACTGATGACTGGAGTAATGGCTGTTGAAAATGGAGCTTTGCCATCATAGAAATAAATTACAACATTTATTATCCGTTAAAGACGTTCCATCATTCGGTTGTTAAAAATGCTTAATCCTACAAAACTGCACTGTCCAAATAAATCAAGATCTGAACATTCAGTTAATAAAATCATTACGACAAGCTCACAGTAATGACTTCATTGTAATCATACTTTTTTCTTTTTAGTTCTAACTCAATTTCGCCATCCTTTTTTGCTCTCTGTCTCTTTAATGACTACACTATAATCATACTTTTTTTGTTCTCCTTTTTTCTATCTTCCACTTTATTCTCAGTGAGATCTTACACTCTAATAAAAGGCAATGTACTGTTAATATGAGGAAACTTTCCTTATTCATTTTCACAGGTGTTTTACATGTATTTTGAATTACGCATTGCATTGTGTTGAATTTAGGGTAAAAGGAAATGTCAGTGAACATCCTGGCAGAAAATTACCTTTTTCTGTTTTTGTACAGATTTTTCCTTTCAGTGTGGGAATAATACCAATAGATTTGAGGGAAGCTGCAAGGAGGCCAACAAAAAAAAAATTCCAGAATATCATTTTGTCACTAATGTAATAGGAGCTGCTGTGGATGGGCTAGAAATGCAGTGTGAAGGACAGAACGGAGAATCCCGAGGGTCAAATCCCCACTGCGCTTGTCTGCCTGCGATTTAGCCACAGCTTGGCTTTGATCGCATTTGGACTTCTGCCCGCAGCGGGTGACGCTCTACACAGGCTCTGGAATCTAAATCATGTGCCAGCCAATAAATTATGAAGAAAGAACACAATGCAATGCACGCTTCAACACTTTGAGGTGAACTGGAGCTTTAAAGAGCATTTTTTTCTTTTTTTACACGAGTACACCTGAAACCAGACACGTAGAGAAGGCCTTCAGAAATGGATCATTCTGACAATCTCTACAACGTGGCCGCTGAAAAATTGTACAATAGTTCAATCATAGCAGATATAGCCTGCATCTCAATCAGTTCCCTAGTTCAGTAGTCAGGGCACTGATCAGGACAGAAGTCAATGGGCTGACTCCCTGATCAGTGCCCTGACTACTGAACTAGGGAGCTGATTGAGACGCACCCACACTCACCTAAAGGATTATTAGGAACACCTGTTCAATTTCTCATTAATGCAATTATCTAATCAACCAATCACATGGCAGTAGCTTCAAAGCATTTAGGGGTGTGGTACTTATTAAACTTATCAAGACAATCTTCTGAACTCCAAATGAATGTCAGAAAGGGAAAGAAAGGTGTTTTAAGCAATTTTGAGCATGGCATGGTTGTTGGTGCCAGGCGGGCCGGTCTGAGTATTTCACAATCTGCTCAGTTACTGGGATTTTCACGCACAACCATATCTAGGGTTTACAAAGAATGGTGTGAATAGGGATGATTCCAGTATGCGGCAGTCCTGTGGGCGAAAATGCCTTGTTGATGCTAGAGGTCAGAGGAGAATGGGTCGACTGATTCAAGCTGATAGAAGAGCAACTTTGACTATAATAAACACTCGATACAACCGAGGTATGCAGCAAAGCTTTTGTGAAGCCACAACACGCACAACCTTGAGGTGGATGGGCTACAACAGCAGAAGACCCCACCGGGTACCACTCATCTCCACTACAAATATGAAAAAGAGGCTACAATTTGCACAAGCTCACTAACATTGGACAGTGTAAGCCTGGAAAAATGTTGCCTGGACTGATGAGTCTCGATTACTGTTGAGACATTCAGATGGTAGCGTCAGAATTTGGCGTAAACAGAATGAGAACATGGAGCCTTGTTACCGCTGTGCAGGCTGGTGGTGGTGGTGTAATGGTGTGGGGGATGTTTTCTTTGCACACTTTAGGCCCCTTAGTGCCAATTGCGAATCGTTTAAATGCCACGGTCGACCTGAGCATTGTTTCTGACCATGTTCATCCCTTTATGACCACCATGTACCCATCCTCTGATTGCTACTTCCAGCAGGATAATGCACCATGTCACAAAGCTTGAATCATTTTAAATTGGTTTCTTGAACATGTCAATGAGTTCACTGGACACCAGATCTCAACCCAATAGAGCATCTTTGGGATGTGGTGGAACGGGAGCTTCGTGCCCTGGATGTGCATCCCACAAATCTCCATCAACTGCAAGATGCTATCCTATCAACATGGGCCAACATTTCTAAAGAATGTGTTCAGTACCTTGTTGAATTAATGCCATGTAGAATTAAGGCAGTTCTGAAGGTGGAAGGGGGTCAAACACAGTATTAGTATGGGGCTCCTAATAATCCTTTAGGTAAGTGTATACTGTATATTTGTGAACTATGTTCCCTTAATTCACTTGAACAGAAAAATATTATGTGCATGCAGTGTTTACTGCCACATTCTTTACCAGGACATTCAATAAAAAAGCACAAAAAAGCATCTAATGCAGAGAAGTTCTGTTATGGAAAATATACTTTACATACAGTCAAAGTTGATGCATGCACTTAATATGTTTAAAGTTGAGATGCATGGAAGTAGCAACAAATCGTTTTTTTCCATATGTGACGTACAGTACATCCCAGTAAAACTGGGTTTTCAATTGGATGGAGGCAGATCTGAATGTGTGAGTAAAGTCCAAGAGTAGGGAGTAATGTAATCTCAGTAAAACTAGCAGAGTTGGGAGGGGTAAGTCGATTTACGCACCACCGTCACTTCCCTGTGGACAAAAGTCTCTGTTCACTTTCTGCCTAATATATCCCACCCACTAACAAGTGCCGTGATAAAGAGATAATCAGTGTTATTCACTTCACCTGTCAGTGGTCATAATGTTATGCCTGATCGATGTCAATTAAAGGCCAAAATGCATAAAAAGTTTTCATTTTTAGTTGCCGGTGTCGTATAAATGTCCCCTTAGTTCTGAAAATCACAGGACATGCAGATGAACTCAAGGTGTATTCAGCTTAGATCTGGTTCAAAAAATCTCAAGCATTTCCCCAAAATTTTTGAATTAGCTTTTTTTGTTCTGCTCTGAAGCAAATTGCATGATTTCAAGGGAATATTGGACAGGCGTCCGCTCTAAGATGTCTTTATATGGAACCTGTGAAGAGCTTCCCCGTCCAGCTCTCCTGCTGCTTTACTGGCTCTGCCCTCAAAAGAAAAAGACAGATGTGTCTTGCAAGGAAAAAAAGTGTGAGGCGTCGTGGCTGAAAGGCAGCATGAAAAACTTCTTCATGAAGATAAAAGCTCATGCCTCATCATAAAAAATATGACACAGTCATCAGATGAAAGAAGAAGTCAGGAGGGCTCCCGTCCAATCAAATCCATTCCTGCTACCTGACCTCATTTCCTGGATAATGTGCTCTTCAGTCGTTAGTGACAGTAGTGATATAACACATCTACCTTCACTCAAAAAAAAATAATTAAAAAAATGCTTCTTTACATCAAACACACAAAGATTCTCAGAGACCATTACATTTAACCAAGAGGGTAATCCAGCCCCCGGAAAGCGTACCTCCCATAGGGGCGGCCATTGCTAACCAAGCCATCACCTGCTGTTAGCGTCCCATTGACTCCCATTCATTTTGGCATCACTTTGACAGTGAATAACTTTACATCTGAGGCATTTAAAGACTCCATTTGTCCATTGTTTATTTCTAAAGAAACACGACAATGCATAAAAGGCTCAATTTCCTTGTATCTTACACCATCGACCCGTAGAAGCCACTTTTGTAAAGATAGCATTACATTTTAAAATAAATAAATGCTATATAAAATATATACTTAACAAAAGTTGCTCCTGCTCACGCTCTCCGTCTCTGCAAGATTCGGTGATTCAGATTTCAGTTTACACAACTACTAGAAGACTTACAGCTGTCAGACAGGAGGCTCACGTCACATCTACGTCCTCAAGCTCAGCCATCAGGAAGTGAGTGTAAAGTATAAGATTATGTTAAACTGACTTTAAAAATGAGTTGCGTATTGTATAACTTATAAAAAAAAGTTGAACATTTCTGAATTTATTTTGATGAGTTAAAACAATGTAAAAACACATGTTGTCAAAACTTATTGAACATATAATTTTTTACAGTGTAGCTAGTCACGACTGTTTACTGAAACCATATTGTCACAAATTTGTTGTTTAACCCATGATTAATTATGTCACCCAGTTGGTGGAGTAATAATCTATTTTAATGAATTAGTTTCAGAGCCGGACAGTAACGGAGTACATTTACTTGACTACAGTACTTCAGTACAATTTTGAGGAATCTGTACTTTACTCAAGTATTATTTTTGGGGAGTACTCATGACTTTACTCAAGTACATTTGAAAGGCAAATATTGTATTCTTTACTCCGCTACATTTCTATCCATAACCATAACCGTAATCCGTAACCGTACCTGTTACTCCTTCTTTAAAAAAAAATCTTAATTTATTGATTCCCCGTCACACGTGATTGGATTGTGCAGGCGCCACTGATTGGGATGGGCTATCAGTAATCACCTTCAGCTTTCTGGATCTAATTCATGCTAGATTTTTTGCTGAAAAAATTATATTAACTATAAGATAATAATCCAAAATTTTCTCCATTATTTTGTACATGACATGAAAGAAGAAAAAGGTAAATATTGCGCACAATGTACTATTTCATTGCCTCGATTTATAGATTGTGCACGATTTAGTAAATCGAGGGAACAAATTAGTTAAACGTGTGCCTGATTTATAAATTGAGGGAACGAAATAGTAAATTGTGCGCACGATTTAGCCCATTAGTTTTTAACTGCATGTCATGTCCGGGGCTCCGTAATTTTGCTTTATTTCCAGATTCAATCATAGACTCGTTCTTACATACTAGTGTCACATGTCTGTCTTTTCTTGTTTAGCACATATGGGCTGCGTCCGAAAACCTAGGCTGCTGACTCGTTGCCTCGCTGCCTCATCAGACAATGACTTGTAAGGCAGCGTTTTTTTGCATAAAGGCATCTCATGAAACTAATTTCGGACAGACTTCTAAGGCAGTGTAACAGTTTAATGATCTACAGCAAAACAGAGAGAGCTTTGGTGAGAACTAAACACATATTTAATTACTACAGTATTGATTTCTTGCTAGAAATGACATCAGAAGTGTAATATGTTGGTAAAAAAACACATTTACACACAAACAGACCCGCAAACGCAACTTCTGGACGCCGTCTATGTTTCCCAGCTCAACTGTCATTAAATGGAAAGCACAGGATTGTGGGATACCAAAGGCAGCGAAGGACACATGTACGCCGACTTCAAAAATCGATCAGATGAAGGTCTCTCAGGAGACAGGAAGTGAAGCAAACATTAGATTTGGACGCAGCTTGATGCCTTCCTGCCTTCAAATGTGTCCTCCGAAGGCAGCATTTTCCAGGTTTCGGACGCAGCCATGGTGTTTTGGTTGACTTCTGTATCATGTATGCTCCTGTCTGTCACTCCGCCCTTCTTGTTATATGATTAATTTGCCCCACCTGTTCTCCCTCAGTTCCTGCCTGATTTGTCACCCTTTATAATCCCCTCGTGTCCTCAGTCCTGTGCTGTTTCAGTTTGTTTCAATTTTATTATCTAATAAATCCCATCTTAGTTTGCTTTTGAGTCCTCGCTCCCTTTCCATGTATCACACCCTGACACGTGTGCACTCTTTAAAAACCGGTGCTTTAAATCTCTTAAATTACGTAAATGACATTTATATGTATTCAAAAGAAACTATAGATTGTACTGGATGTCAGCTTGCTTATTTTGCTCAAGAAAAGTCCACGTCATGCAAACAAGAAACTCTGCTTCTAACCACAGGTCGAGAGCTGTCATTCCAAACACACAACTTTGTGATCCTGTTTGTGAATGTTTGCTGGAACGATGGTTTTGGGAAACAGACTCGTTGAACTATGTTGTTAACGACGGATCCTGCGACCACAGTTGGTCAACGATGCTTTCGGGAAACACACCACAGAACAACTCATATTGTTCAAAACAACAAAAGGAAATGATTAGTGGAATGATCATGCTGCTCTTTATCCACACACACACACACACACACACACACACACACACACACACACACACACACACACACACACACACACACACACACACACACACACACACACACACACACACACACACACACACACACACACACACACACACACACACACACACACACACACACACACACACACACACACACACACACAATTTTATGGGGACTTTCCATCGATATAATGGTTTTTAACAGTATAATCTCTCTCCTTACACTAACTATACCGCTAAACTTTCCTATCACACAAAACTTTCTGCAATTTTACATTTTCAAAAACATAATTTAGTATGAAGCATTACCTATAGAACAATGTAAAAAGAAGCTAATTTAGTGTTCGTTTATGGTGAAACTATTTTACAGTATTATCTTTACAATAAATAAATAAACGTATGAATGGTTTTGTCTTTGTGGAATTTTTTTTAATTAATACAACTTTTCAGTTTTGAACCAATCCATATAATAAGAGAACAACAAACACTCAAATGTCTGTAAAAAAAGTGTCGAATTTACTGTATCATTTCGAGAGCTAGTCTTGTTTCTTTGGAAGCGTCTTCTCAACATAAACAACACAAACAAAACTCTTCCAGTCTCAGCTACATATTCAGTGTCCAAGGGTCAAAGTAGATGTTATTTGTGAGCATTGAAAACCATAGACGGCGAATGTGCAAATTTGTTGGATTGTTATTGGAATTACTGACTCGTTTCAACAGTTCAGAATCGCTTATTTCTTGTAGGACACAATAACTTTATTTGTCACATACTTTGATCTTTGAAACGTTGCAGACCTTTTACATCCACAAACAGCTATATTACATGCTACATGAAAGGCATTATTCAAAAAAGCATAATAGGGGCACTTTAAGCTGGTCCAAAGTTGAAGATTTTTTTCAGTGTGTCAAGATCAAAAAGGACAAAAAGAAAACCCCACCATAAAAACATCATTAAACGAGCCCATATGTCTTAAGTAGTTATACATCACTGTTTGAAAAAGGGCTCAGCATAATCACATTAAGACAAACAAAAACAGACTGATTTTACAGAAACATTAGATTGAAGTTGATGCGAGTTCAAAACCCTTAAATTGCTTTTCCCATGGTTGCAAACATCTGTGAGTGAGTGAGTGAGTGAGTTTCTAACATCTGTTGTGGAGGTGATATCAATATTGTGCGTGCTTATGAAATAGTTTCCTCTCAGTAGCTGGTGCGTTAATCGCTTTCAAATGGATCTTGTGTACTGTATGATCCAATCAATCAGGGTTAAGAACGCAAACTGGCCATGAACCTCATCAGCAGAGAGTTTATTTATCTGGCCTGTGCTTATGTACTGTGCATTTGCATCCGTTTGTGCATTTGCCAGCTGAAAATCAAGGTTTTTGAGGTGAACATTCCAGGATTTTACTCCATATAGTGGACTTCAATGGGGTCCAGCCGGTTGAAGGTCCTAATCGCAGTTTCAATGCAGCTTCAAAGAGCTCTACACGATCCCACACAAGGAATAAGGGTCTTATCTAGCAAAATAATTGGTAATATTATAAAACCAAAAAAAAAAACACAAAACCTTTTACCTTTTTGACCACAAATGCTCTTCTTGCACTGCTCTTTGATGCGCCACGTATTACGTAGTCACGTTGGAAAGGTGTTTGAAGTATCGTGAAAAAACTCCAACTAATTTTCTCCTCCAACTTCAAAATCGTCCGACATCATTGTTTCTCCTTTTCTTGGGCATTTGTCCTAGTCTTTGCACGTCTGCTTTGTAAAGACTTGATCTGTAGTTTCGGATGACCTTTCCAACCTGATTACGAAATATGAAGCATCGCAGAGCAGTGCAAGACAAACATTTGTGGTTAAAAAGTATATACATTTTTTAGAAAATGACCGATGGCTAGAGAAGACCCTTATTCCTCGTGCTCAGCCTTTGAAGCTGCATTAAAACCACTATATGTTGAAAAATCCTGGAATGTTTTCCTCAAAAACCTTCATTTCTTTTCAACTGACTAAAGAAGTGAAGTTTTATTAACTAATTTCGGGAGGAGCACTAACAGATAATTAAACAACGGAGCCGTCAGCTAATCAAACCTAATTAACAAGGGGAGCACGTCAGATAATTAAACCTAATTAAACACAGGTGGAGCATGGTAAGCTAATCAATCTGATCAACAATAGGAGGTGTACTTATACTACAGGTTTACCTCCTCTCGTTGACCATTTTTTATTTTGGCATCCCTCCACCACCCCATCTCCTCACTTCAATTTAATAAACCCTCATTAGATGCCATCACAATCCATAAAACATTACAGTCTAGTTATAGAGTATCTTTACCACGGGGGGGGGGATACTCTGGGTTCGGGCAAAAAATCCGAGCCCGGAGCCCTCCCCTGGACAGCACGCCAAATACGCATAATCTTTACTCTATTTAATTTGATGTAAGTGGGAACTCGTGAAAGACATGATCTCGTGAAAGACAGATCTTGGATGATATGGGGGTGAGTAAATTATCAGGAAATTTTATTTCTGAATTGAACTACACCTTTTACATTCAGATAAAATACCGCTTGGCTAAGTTAAATCTTGAATAAATCTTCTACCTCTTGGTATTTCATATAAATATATTAGCGTCCACACTAGAGGGTGACACGGGAGTGGATTTTCAAACCTCTCCTGTCCCACTCCCACAAAAAAAAATCCCATCCCATCCCAATCCCACGAAAAAATGCGCGGTAATTCCTGTCCCGTCCCAATCCCAGAAGAATGACTCCCGTTCCCGTGTTGTGTTTTTTACTGTTTTTTACTGTACAGTAAAAAATTCACTACTGATCACAGCATACCCATGCCCAGTTGAATAAAAACCCAAAATGTCATTTTTGTTTAAGATGGGTTTCAGTTCAATATAATAACGATTCGCATAATGAATTCCTCATAAGTCCTCTATGCAAACACAGGCACACACACACACACACACACACACACACACACACACACACACACACACACACACACACACACACACACACACACACACACACACACACACACACACACACACACACACACACACACACACACAGTAAATGTCTTGCAGCAGGCTTATGCGTTTTTACTTTTTGGTTACTTCAGACTAGGGATGCACCACAATCAAAATTCTTGACCGAAACGAAAGCCGAAAAAGAGGAAACCAAGGCCGAAAACTGAAACACCGAAAAAAATTATGCCAATTATTAGTATCATTGCATTTAGGGCTATGACAGATTTTATGTACTAAAACCAAGGTTGCAATTGCACAAATTAATATTAAAGTTTCAAATAATAAATCAATTACAAATTATGCAAATATTTATTTAGCACATTGCAACAACGCACAGTATAAAATAAAATTCAAACTAAAATGTTTAACTTGACCTCACTCATGTGTACATTAAATAATAATGTACAGGTCTACTGGCCTGCAGAAAGGTACAGAAATTGAATAAGGTAATCAAATGTAAAATAACTGCATATTTAACTGTTTAAATTAAAGATTAATCCTTATTAAACTTACAAAAGCTATTCAATCAAGAGCAATGTGTGATGTCCTTATCTATTGTTTGACATTAAACAGACAGCAGTAAAGGCTACTGCCCTTTTAAGACCTGTTGCAGGGATGTGTCGTCTTTCTCGACTGTATAAAGTAACAGTTCACTTAAGGCATATACAAAATATGTCTGCTATAAGGATACTCATCAAGATGGACATGTTGTTATACTATTTGATTGAGTTTGTCCGTTCAAGCGCAAGACTTGAAAGAGAACTAAATATTTGCGTGCTGTGAGACGTGTGCGCTTCTCACAACGCACGCGAGTTCTCATTCGCGTCTGCTGGCTCTACACGCGGGTAATGACGGCGAAAAGGACTGGTCATGTATTCGAACATACGGAAGCACTAGCATGCATTAAACAAAGTTTACCATAGATGCGTCATCAGATGTGAGATGAACCACATACGTCCACGCCGCTGACATGTTGTTTAGACAAGCACGTGCAGGTCGCGGTTTCTGTTTGCGTCATCACAACATCTCGACCGTATTTCGGTGATTAAAGTTTTTCGGTGGCTGAATTAAAGGTGCACTATGTAGTATTTTTGCAGTAAAATATCCAAAAACCACTAGGCCAGTGTTATATATTTTGTTCAGTTGAGTTCTAAAAATATCCCAGATGTTTCCAACTATTTGTAAATTATGAGAAAATTGCGATTTTAACTAAGGACCGGGACGTTTCAGCATTGCATTTGAGGGAGTCGCCTGTCAATTGCGTCATATCTGCGCTACCCTCGGTTTCGGCTTTTATTTGGCAGGAGCGCTTTACTCTTAGCAGTGTGAACAAGTGAACGCACGGAATAAAGTCATAACATCGTTTTAAACCCACTTAAATGTATCTAATATGATAAACAGAGCTACATTACCTCAAAATCATAACCGGAAGAGCTGATCAGTGCAGGCGACCGGCGACTGTCTCCCGTCCCTTCATAATACAAGTCCCGGTACTCGTGAGGCGGGTATTTGTTTAACAATCGCTCCAGCAGCTTTGCTCAGCTCTACAACACTCGGTCCTGCTCTGCTTTAGACTACAGTAACGTTAATAACCGCATCCATCAACGTGTTTTCTGCCTGAGTCCTATTTTCCACCGGCTGTGATGAGAAGACCACATCTCCCAAGATGCTGCGCTCACATGTTGCGTCATCAAACTACTTTTGTTTTGAATAGGCGCCCTCCAGTGGACGGAAAGTTCCATAGTGCACCTTTAAGTTCAAAATGAAAACATATAGTTAACTTATATAAACAATATTTGTTTAGATGGTTATTACAATTCCCGGTCTCACCCACTCCCGGTATAAAAAAAAAAATCTGCTCCCGTCCCAATCACGTGATGAATAGTGATTTTATTTCCCATCCTGCGGGACTCGCGCGGGATTCCCGTGACCCGTGGGATTCCCGAAAAAATGTCAGCCTCTAGTCCACACCAGTGCACAAAATTTTTGCAGTTTTGTTTCTGTCATTCAACAGCTGCAAACAACTTTGTGAAAGGGATTACAATGATATTGTTTATCTGTACCGTTATCGTTGTAGTGTGATCTGTGCTACACTTCTATATTTAGAGTGATTTCAGAAATACATCTTTATCATTATAGCTATAGTTATTGTCCTCTGTGTGAAAGGGTCTTTCATCTTTTTCTCAGACATTTATTTGTATTTATCTTTACTATCTTTTAAAGATGTACAGGAAAGCAACATAATGATTACAAGATTCCTGGCTGATCAGATGAGGAAGAATTAACCTCTGGATTCAGTTTAGTGGCATTAAATGTTTCCAGATATCCAGAGTTCCCTTTCGAGAGAGGTTCCTCGTATTACGTATGGGAAAAACTCCTTTTCTCGAGAATGTGAAGCAAAACTTTTAATAAAGGTATCTATGTAAAGCGCAGTGAGCTGCACGGCCATAGCCCAGCGCGAGAAGCGCTCTGATTGGCCGGGCTGCGGCAACTGCAGGAAACTATGGTGAAGCGGCTGAGAGGAACGAACCAATGGGGGGCGTTCCAGAAGCCCGCCGAAAAAGGTGCTTATATTTGCATACAGGAGGCTATATAAGACCCTAATTCGCCATAGGTGTCATATTTTATCTCCTTCAGCGATACCTTAGCTGGTCTCCGGAAGAAGCACCGCCGTTGAAAAGGCACCAGCGGAACCTGCAGCTGAGGACGACGGACTCCCTCTCCGCCTTCTCTGCCGTTCCAGCTACGCCATCCGGCGTTATATATCCTTTAAACTGTGTCTATGTTGAGTGTTGTAATGTGTTTGTGTGTGTGTTGCCGCTGCAACGCCACTTCTAGAGCTTACAGGCTTGTTCTACTCGAGGACTCTCTCGTTCCGCCGCGCCGTTAAGCGCCGCGGAAAGACAGAGCTCTTCTCACTCTCCCTCTGCTCTCGTCCCGTCGCGCTGAATAGCGCCGCGGAAAGAGAGAATGTTAGAGGACATGAGCACACTCAAGCCGAAGCTCTCTTCACTCTGCCGCCGCCGCGGCTCTTCTTCCGCCGCTGCCACAGAGTTGTTCTCACTCTTCTCTCATTCCGTTGCGCTACAGCCGCGGACAGAGAATACTAGAGTGAATAGGTGAACTCGAGCCTAAGCTCTCGTCACTATACCGTCGCGCTGAGGAGGCGCCGCGGACAGACGGAGTTTTTCCTCACTCTTCCTCTTCTCTAGTTCGCTTCCAATTCTCGTTCTGTCGCGCTATCGCCGCGGACAGAGAATACTAGAGTGAATAAACAAACTCGAGCCGAAGCTCTCGCCGTGCTAGAAGCGCCGCGGACAGAGTTTTTCCTCACGCTTCCAATTCTCTCGTCCTGTCGCTCTATCGCCGCGGACAGAGAATACTAGAGTGAATAAACAAACTCGAGCCGAAGCTCTCGCCGTGCTAGAAGCGCCGCGGACAGAGTTTTACCTCACGCTTCCAATTCTCTCGTCCTGTCGCTCTATCGCCGCGGACAGAGAATACTAGAGTGAATAAACAAACTCGAGCCGAAGCTCTCGCCGTGCTAGAAGCGCCGCGGACAGAGTTTTACCTCACGCTTCCAATTCTCTCGTCCTGTCGCTCTATCGCCGCGGACAGAGAATACTAGAGTGAATAAACTAACTCGAGCCGAAGCTCTCGCCGTGCTAGAAGCGCCGTGGACAGAGTTTTTCCTCACGCTTCCAATTCTCGTCCTGTCGCTCTATCGCCGCGGACAGAGAATACTAGAGTGAATAAACAAACTCGAGCCGAAGCTCTCGCCGTGCTAGAAGCGCCGCGGACAGAGTTTTACCTCACGCTTCCAATTCTCTCGTCCTGTCGCTCTATCGCCGCGGACAGAGAATACTAGAGTGAATAAACTAACTCGAGCCGAAGCTCTCGCCGTGCTAGAAGCGCCGCGGACAGAGTTTTTCCTCACGCTTCCAATTCTCGTTCAGTCGCGCTGTCGCCGCGGACAGAGAATACTAGAGTGAATAAACAAACTCGAGCCGAAGCTCTCGCCGTGCTCATTCTACCGGCGCCGTGCTGAAGCGCTGCGGACAGAGAATACTAGAGTAAGTTAGACGAGCGAGCTCGGGCTGTTGGGTATGTCAAGAACAATGTCGCTGCAGCGCGCGCTTACTGCCAAGGAAGTTGTAATGGCTGCCTTGTCATGATAGCGCGCGCCCCTTCCACAGCGCGTTGCTGACTAGAGCGCGGCTTACGTCATAGCACGCGCTCACTGTCAGAGCATAAGGGCGTCGGAAAATGGCTGCCAAGCTAAGCCCTTTTTTCACTCTATCACTTCCAGTCCCCTTTATTCAGGCGGCTGGAAAGGTTTTTACACTGTAGACAAAGTGTCCACTACACAGTGTGCACCCCTACATAAGCACTGTTAATTCAGCCTCACAAAATCACAAATAAATCCCGCCGCGGCCTGTGGTCAAACACGCTTGTCTGCATGCGTTCTTTCAGTCTAGACTAGAGCATAACGGCATTGTGGAATGGCTCACATACCACCCGCACTTCCTTACATTCTCCCAGTTCCCTTAAGTTAAGTGACTGGAGATGAAATATTGCAGTCAACTAGCCTGTGTTAAACACGCTCGTCTGCACACTAATGCTGTGTGCGTTTACCCCTGTGGATTTGCTCACTGGTTTGCACCGTGGGTATTCTACGTAGGTTGTGCGCCACTGCACATTGTTTACACTACACACAAAAGAGCTTTCTATGTAGGAAATGTGCCCACTTTACAGTCTGCACTCCTGCACCCAAGCACTTTTCACAAAGTTCACTCTCGCACACACAATATAAATGTGAGGCGTGCGCCCACTGCAAAGCCTGCACCGCCAAAACTAACACTATCCCCACAGTGTTACAAGCAGTGTTACAGCACAAGCAACCCGGCTAACAGGCCCCTATTACTAAGCGGCCAGCCCCCGAATCTAATTCAACCCCTGGCTTTACGAGCCCAGGCCTGGCAGGCCATTCCTGGTATATAATATTGGGTGTTGAACATATAAAACGAGGTTCTCGCTACAGTTTTGCTCGCAGACCCCGCGATTCAAGCCGTGGTCGAGCCCTCTGTAAGAAGCAGTGTCAGTCACGTGCTTCTCGCTGAGGCATTGAGACTGTTAAAGGAGAGAGCGGCGAAAACAGTACACCCAACGCTAGCGAGTCAGGTTTTTACTGTCGCTAATTCCTCATGCCGAAAATGGGTGGCGGTCTCAGGCCCATTTTCCAGGCATCTGAACAAAGCACTTATGACACGCTCGTTTCAAGGTGCTGACGGTGAAACAAATCCTCGCGCACATTCGCCCCGGGGATTGGGTTTTCTCAATAGATCTGAAAAACGCATACTTCACGTTACGATAACCCCCCACCCCCACTACAGGCCATTCTTGAGATTCGCCTTCGAGGGGCAGGCTTATCAGTACAGTCATTGTCATAGACTCAAGACTTACGGCATAAGAACCACCACGTCTTGATAATGTACATAAAATCGCTAGGGCAGCCGAGATCAGACTCTGTTCACTGCATGGCTAAGCATCTCCTTTTATGGGCAGAGCACAATCTGAGCTCCCTAAGGGCGGCTTACGTGCCAGGTATTCTGAATCAGGGTCCGGACATGTTATCCAGAGGACCCATGTCCCCAGGGGGATGGTCCCTTTACCCGCAAACAATTCAGCTCGCACAGCACACGCTGCCCAATATTTTTTCTGCAAACGCAGGGATGCCCTGGCCCATGTTGGCCCAGACTCTCTCTATATGTTCCCTCCGATCGCGGTCCAGCTGCAGCCTGTGCTTTTTAATAGCCCCACTTTGGAAGAACCGCACATGGTTCTCCATACTGTTTCAGCTGTCAGACACAGCCCCATGCCTATTCTGCCAATGAAAGGGAAGGTCTGGCATCCCAATCCCGAGCTGTGGGCCCTCCACGTATGGCCCATCAACGGTATCCGGGAACCTCTCTGACAAGTTATGAACACTATTTCGGAAGCTAGAGCCCCTGCTATCTGGCAGCTCTGCTTTGAAGTGGTCAGTGGTTTTCTAACCAATGTGCTACGCGAAACATCGACGCACACTCATGCGAACTGGCGGAACCGCTCGCTTTCTCCAAGAGCTAATGGATGCGGGTCGTCCCCCCTCCATACTCGGGGTGTGTGTCTCCGCCATAGCAGCTAGCCACGCTCCGATCGCGGCACATTCACTAGGGAAAAGTGATCTTATTATGTGTTTTCTTAAAGGGGCCAGGAGATTCAGCCCGCCTTGCCCCTACCTCGGTCCCTATTTGGGACCTCGCCATGGTTTTGGAGGCCGTGAAGGGTTCCCCCTCCTAACCACTTCAGAACACGAGCTTGAAGCACATATCACTCAAAACCGTTTTTCTGCTGGCTGTGGCCTCGGTTAACCGAGTGGGTGGCTTACCTGCACTCTCCGTGAGCCCTTCCTGTCTTGAGTTTGGGTCCAGCAACTTCAAGGTTGTGCTCAAACCGAGGCATGGTTTTATGCTGAAAGTGCTATCAACCCCTTCAGTATGCAGGTCTTTGCACTGCTTAACCCGCGTCTCAGAGAGAATAAGACGCAAACCTATTCTGCCCAGTCAGAGCATTGAGATTGTATCTAGAGCGCTCCGCCCCCTTCAGGCAGTCGGATCAGCTCTTCATTGCTTCGGTGGCCGCACTAAAGTTTGTGCTGTCATGAAACAGTCTCTCACACTGGATAGTGGATGCAGTCCCACTAGCATATAGGTCCAGGACCTAACCTGTCCTTCAGGCATTTAAGCCCACTCCTCTAGAGGCATGGCCTCATCTTGGGCTTGGTCGTGTGACATTTCTTTGGAAGATATCTGTGCGGCGGCAGGCTGGGCCTCTCCGTCCACTTTTATCAGATTCTACAAGTTGGAGGTTCCAGCTCTACAAGCAGGGCTTCTCTCCATCTAGGCTCTATCTTGACCCTGGCAAACAGATTGCCTTACATTTTGGCCTGTACACATTAGTCCTTAAGCACTATTCATTCATCATAAGATCCGACTATGTCCGATCAGCTGGTCAAACGAACCGACTCTTCCGGTTCTTCATTCCCCTTATAAGCCGCCTCTGTCGGTGTCTCGGGGGTTTATAACATGTGCTTTGGGTATACTGGGTCAGTCAGCACACACGGCGCTTTACATTGTGTTCCCATACGTAATACGAGGAACCTCTCTCGAAAGGGAACGTACTCGATTACTTTCGTAACCTCGGTTCCCTGAGAGAGAGGAACGAGTATTACGTTCCGTGCCGTGTTTATGCTTCTCAGGTATCGCTTCAGTCGATCTTAAAACCTGACACCTATGGCGAATTAGGGTCTTATATAGCCTCCTGTATGCAAATATAAGCACCTTTTTCGGCGGGCTTCTGGAACGCCCCCCATTGGTTCGTTCCTCTCAGCCGCTTCACCATAGGATCCTGCAGTTGCCGCAGCCCGGCCAATCAGAGTGCTTCTCGCGCTGGGCTATGGCCGTGCAGCTCACTGCGCTTTACATAGATACCTTTATTAAAATTTTTGCTTCACATTCTCGAGAAAAGGAGTTTTTCCCATACGTAATACTCGTTCCTCTCTCTCAGGGAACCGAGGTTACGAAAGTAACCGAGTACGTTTTGTTTAAGATGCTCAGTAGCAGGTAAACTGCATATCTACTGTATATTCTTTACATCAGACAATCTGTGCTTATTATTTTTGGACAAAAAAAGACCAAAGTTACTGAACACCAAGTGAGGACTGATTTAGTTGCAGCCTGAGGCTTATAAATGTTCTTGTAAAAGGAAATAAGAAGTGAGCGGGATGTAAGTGACAACAAATGAAGGTGTTTGGATTATTGACTCAGTTATTGAGATAAGCTAGCATGAGGTGTGATGGAGACTAATGAGACCACACAAGGCCAAGGAACTGAAATAAGTCACTGAAGTCAATGAAAAAAATATGATGCTGAACATGGAATAATAATGGCAACAGAAAACAGGCACCCTGAGGCACTTGTGAGATCATTGAAAAATTAAGATTGAGCTCAAATGTTTGCCAAGCACCACAGCCATCTTAGTTGACTTCATAAACACTCACGAGCTGCACGAGCTACCAACCGATCCACTTTTTACAATAATGAGCAATACAATGATATACATCTATTAACATTTGTTACCACAATACAACAGTTCCTTGCTAGTTTATATTAGCTCAGATCCATTAAATAATATGAGCAGATTTAACATTTGATTTTTAATAATGTAGGCCTCTTAGTAATTGTTGAAATTGCTTAGAAGTATTGATCATTGTTAGTTAAAGCTGCAGTCCTTAACTTTTTTGGGTTAAAAATTATCTAAAATAAATTTGAGCAACATAACCCAGTGTTCAACTCTATCTGCTTACTTTAGCTTGATTTACAACAGTAGCTTGTAATAATGTTTAATTCCAGTGGTACTGGTGGATTTCCACAGGAAAATAAATCATATCTTTGCGTCATTGCATCACATCTGTACATATAAATAAGGTGTCCGGGCTAGTAGACTATATTGCATGTGAGGATGTTGGAGTACTTAGTATTTTTGTCTTATTTCTAGTCCAAAGAAACATCTAAAAATAATTAAAACAAGAAGTATTTACTAGACAAGCAAAAGTAATTGTCTTGTTTTGGGGAAAAATAACTCAAAATTAAGAGAGTATTTGCTTAAAATAAGCAAAATAATCTGCCAATGGGGTAAGCATTATAATCAGAACAGAAAACATGATTTTGCTTACCCCATTGGCAGATTATTTTGCTTATTTTAAGCAAAAACTCTCTTAATTTTGAGTTATTTCTGATTCATCCGCACTGTGCCGTATTGAGGCACAATTCACGTAAAGTTGATATTTCCGCGAATAACTGCAATTGCAGATATCTAATATGGAGACAAAGAGGAAAAACTACGGACTGGAGCTTTAACTAATGTAGTTTATTATGGATTATTATTGTAATATGTTAACTAGGATTGTCATTTCTGCAATTCTGTTGATTTTATTACTAAATTCAAACAATAAATGTTGTTTTGGCGATATACAGCGTGACAGATCACTGTAGCGCATCAGATTAAGTAGCACAAGAAATGATCACCTCATCTCCACTTCACAACTAGTTAGCATTAAACAAAACTGGACGAACACCAGAAGACGTTATGTTGAAAGAAACAGTACAACTTAATCGCTCAATCAGTGTTTTAACCGTGAAAAGACATCAATAAAACAGCTTGTAGGCTATACACTGTCACTTAATGTTACATTTACCTCAAGAAAGCCATTCATAATCTGCCCATGAACCCATTAGTTAACTAGAAAAAAAAAAAAAAACTCTAGAGACAAGCATTTTGCTTAATATGAGAACTGTTATATATTCATAAAATTTTTACTTCACCTGTTTTTAAAAAAAAAACTTATTACAGTTTATTGCCATTTACATTTTTATTTCTCACCGACAAACTAGAGTAGAAACAATGCTGCATGTGTGCAATTTAAATGACTTAGTTTAGCATTTTAATTCAGATAATTAAATGGATAATCAATTGATTATTAATTTATTGTTTATTTTTGATTTGGGTTTTCAGCCAAGTGCATCCTGAATTTTTGGTTTCAGCCCAGAAATTTCATTTTGGTGCATCCACAGTGTTAATGAAAAATGCTTTTCTGATCAGATGATTATTTTTGTATAGATGTCGTCATAAACCAGAGGAGATTTAAAGGGGTGTATGACGTGCTGGAACAAATTGAGAAAATCTTTCGGTGAACCAGCGCAGAACCCTTGAGAGCTTTTGAAAGCCGTGCAGAGCAAGATGGCAACAAATGGAAGAAAGCTGTGCTCGCTGCAAGAGGCCAAAGGAAAACGGAGAGGTAGCCTGTGTTCCCGGTCTCACCTCCGATGACCCTTCAAATGCCAGACGTGAAAAACTGAAACATTAGCAGAAGAAAGAGTGGAAGCCCATTCATTTCTCACTGTCATGAATAACTCAAATGGCTTATCCATATGGAAGTTGATGACAAACGCCCATACCACCCCCCCTTACGAAACACAAATCAACTTGGACTTGATTTTGAAAGACGCTGTCCAGAGGTCCCGTCTTGACCTTTCAACGTTCTCGTTTTGCCTGAGCATGATTCAAGAGGAAGGCTGCATGTTCTGATTTAGTGTCCTGACATGTACATTCTCATGGGCTCCAACCTCACTATGACAAAAACCATATGTGTAGAAACATCTTTTATTCAGACTAAGAGTGTTTCTGAATCCCGAGAGTGCTCTAGTAAAAGCCTGAACGCCTTCACAGTGAAACGTCAGCCTCCTTGACGAATACAGGACTGGCCGGTCATTAAGGTGTCACACGGGGCGGCAAATGAACTGGAAAACATCCGTTGCTTGCTGCAGTTTAAATCAGCACACAATCTGCACTGGCGCATTATGGGAACAACCTGGGTGTTCCCAAATGTCTGCAATCCATTGACTTGCCATTGCAGTTCAGGTGTCTGCGGGCCACACGCAACACGCTCACAGCAAACATGTTGCTAAGGGTGGAGAAACTACGACACAAGGCCACAGAGTTCATCAGCCTGCAGAAACTCTCAGCGGCGAGGAGGGGTTGTCTACACACACCAGCTTTCTCTCATATGGTTCAAATGAATCCATCATCATAAACTATTTTACGTGCTGTTAAAGGTAACAGAGCATATTTCAGATATGTAAATGCTAACCAACCATGGTTTACTTTAGGAACTGTAATGTTGGCTTTGAGACTCTGTGTGGTTTTGAAATGAAATGTATTGCTTTAGGTGAAAATCTCACTCTGTTGTGATATTTGGTGCTTTCATGTAAGAATGTGTAAAGCACTTTAACCGTGGAGCAGCTTGAACTGGGGTTTAATGTTACAAAATTGATCAATTCTGGAAAAAAAAAAATCAGACAGTAGTGCCGTCACAATACCTTCTTCACAATCACAGCTTGCAATACAATATCTGTAATACATTCACTGTAAAAGTCCAACTTCTATTTTGTCAGAAAAACTCAGTTGCACACACTTTTTTGCCAAAGGTTTTGGGAGGATTGCCATTACATTCACATGAACTTTAATGACATCCCATTGTTAATCTGTAGGGTTTAATATGGAGTTGGCCACCCTTTGCAGCTATAACAGCTTCAGCTCTTCTGGGAAGGCTTTCCACAAGGTTGAGGAGTGTGTTTATGGGAATTTTTGACCATTCTTCTAGAAGCGCATTTGTGAGGTCAGGCACTGATGTTGGACGAGAAGGCCTGGCTCTCAGTCTCCGCTCTAATTCATCCCAAAGCTGATCTAGTCAGGACTCTGTGAAGGCCAGTTCCTCCACACCAAACTCGCTCATCCATGTCTTTATGGACGGACTCTTTGTGCACTGGTGCGCAGTCATGTTGGAACAGGAAGGGGCCGTCCCCAAACTGTTCCCACAAACTTGGGAGCGTGAAATTGTCAAAAATGTCTTGATAAGCTGAAGCATTTAATATTCCTTTCACTGGAACTAAGGGACCAAGCCTAACCCATGAAAAACAACCCCCATACCATAATCCCCCCCTCCACCAAAATTGACACAATGCAGTCAGACAAGTACCGTTCTCCTGGCAATCGTCAAACCCAGACTCGCCCATGTGATTGTCAGACTGAAGTGTGATTGGTCACTCCAGAGTACAAGTCTAACTGCTCTAGAGTCCTCGGGCGGCTGCTTTACTCCACTGCATCCCACACTTTGCATTTCACTTGGTGATGTAAGGCTCGGATGAGCTGCTCGGCCATGAAAACCCATTCCATGAAGCTCTCTACGCATCGTTGACTGTGGAATATTTAGTTGTGAGGAAAGTTTCATGAATGGACTTGTTGCACAGCTGGCAACCTATCACAGTACCACCCTTGAGTTCACTGAGCACCTGCGCGATCCATTCTTTCACAAATGTTTGTAGAAGCTTATGCATGATTTTATACAGCTGTGGCCATGGAAGTGATTAAACCCCAAATTCAATGATTTGGAGCGGTGTGCCAATACTTTTGGCAATATAGTGTATATAGTCCTAATACATATATGACTAGGAATGTGCAGAAGTACTCTGAAGTGACAACAGTGATTGATAATGGACACACACAAAATGCATTTACTCAAAAGAGAGCGCAAAAAGACGGAGAACAAAAGATTGCAACAGACCACTCTATCTTAACAGAGGCTCTTTAAAAATAACTATTTAAAATACACAAGGCAATTTAAAAAATGTGATGCAGAATGTTGAACTGCCAGTGTGTGCATATTTTGATAATTACAGTAATCTGTAGGCATGAAAAAAGACAGCCTTTGCAGTGATTTTTAAAGAAATAAAATGTTCTTAATCTAGCCCCTCCAGTTCACACCTTCTGCTCTATACGGGAAGGCAGGCGCTAACAAGGCGGCTAAAGACTGCAGCTGTTAGGGTCAGTCGCTGGAGCACCTTTAGACACCAGGGGAGTGAGGTTTACACAGATCAATAATCCGCAGGCGTGTTCATGAACCAATCAACGGTAAAAATATGTTCGCTCAAATTCTCAGACATGACATTTGGCTGTAGCTTGCTATACTTGTTGTAGCCGTTAAACAACGTTATTTTTTTCATATTTATGTTTAAATATTATTTTTACATTTCATCTGATTACAATGATTTTTGTGGTTACATTTTTGTTTACTATTGAGTTGTTTTGTAGAAAGCCTTTCTTTAAAGTGAATTTCGCTTTGTAAATGTCATCTTAATTTTAATAAGGCCAATTGCCTGGATTTAATAAATAAGAAGCAAATAGCAGACTACAATCGTGACATGAAGTCGCGGGAGTGATCGCTTTTATTGCTCATGAACTGCATCTCATAAATAAACCGAAACTCAGCAGGCTACTCTCCTCACAGACATGATAAATGTGTATAGAAAGCCTGAAATGTTTGCTTTTAAATGAAACGATTCGAAAAGAAATGATTTAGTTAAGCAAAATGCACTGTTCACACTGTGTGCTGCTCATGACTCGAGCGTTTCTGAGCGTTTCTGTTCAGAATGCTGCCTGAATGTGCTGTGAGTTTAACGAGCATTTTAAGACTAATCCTGACTTGTGCAACTTTGTAGCATACATATTTGTTTCTTAGTTGTAGTATTAGTTCTTTCTAATATATTATTTCTGATTATGGCATAGCTTTCTGCCCACCTAATTAGGCTAATAAAGTAATGATTAAAAAAAACATAAACGCTTGATCAAGGGCCCGGCCCGACCCGGTGTCATGACAAATCCTGTCCCCCTGTGAAATCGTGTCCGCTGGTAGCGGTTTTAAATGCCTGATCAAAAGTTGTTATACATGGTTATGGACAATTCATTGTTTAAAAATAACTAAATAATAAACTAATAAACTATGAATTCATTGCCATAATAAGTACACACGCAAAACATTTATTTAAAATATTTAATTGATTGCTATAATGGGAGCAAAAACATGTTCTGAATTATATACTTATATAAGCACTTATAGCTTCAGTTATATACTACTAATATATGAAACATATGCTTTGTAAGACATTAAAGACTATTTTAACACAATTTAAACAGCAAAAATCAAAACGCGATTGTGTAAGAATTGTAATCAGGCTCTGAACAGATTACCTATTAAAATTTCTTTCAGCCAATAGAATCGCTCTTGGGGTCCTTGCGGACACGATTTCACAGGGGGACAGGATTTTTCATGACACCGGCCCAAGGATAGTGCCAGAAAATCTCAGCCCGACCCAATTCGGGTCAAGTTCGGGCTCGGGCAGGGAATCTAAACTCTAAGACAAAACACAGAGTTCGAAATTGAGAAGGAATAAACAAACAAACAAACATACAAACAAAAATAAACAAAAAACAAACATGAGCAGCAAGGCTGAGCACAAACAGGTAGCCTAAGGAGAAAAAAAACATACTAAAATAATGCAGTTGACAAAGAGAAACACAAAGTTTCAGATTTTCTATTATGTTTTTGAGGCATTTCAAGCTCTGAAAAATGTTAACATAATTAGAAATATATTAAAGGAGTTTTTCTTTTTTTTCATGTACAAGTATAGATATGGTATTTACCAATCAATAAAATAAAAACAAAATTTAATTCATCAGAGAAGTGTTGACTTTACATCACACTTAAAAAAGATGACATCTTGTTGGGTTTTAGGAGGAACTACAGGTCTAGATAAAGGATCAGAAAAACTGATTTGGTTTATTCTTAATTTACCGATTAACATGAGTAAAGATTTTTATAAGTAAGTAAAGAAATTCAATTATTTTTAGTACTATAGAGTAGTATTGCATCCTTCATATCTCCGAAAAGTCTTTAGTTTTATATTATATTTATAAAAGAAATATGGGCTGTACCAAGTCTTCCCGGGAAAAACCGAGCACCTGGAGGTGTATCGTGTGGGCGGAGCTAAAGAATGACGATCGCGAACAAAGCGGTGACGTCCTCAAGCGTGGAGAAACCCTTGGCTATCGATCTCAGCTAATACAGATATGATCCAGAATCATTCGGAGGCTGAAATAAACTGAACAGGAGAAACAGCAGCAGCAGGACGTCCGTCTCTGTGGTATGTACTGTATTTAGTGCCCTGTCAACATTTGTCTTTACTCGCAGTTTATGAGGACATGATTCGGTTTATGGACTATTGTATGCGACTAAACCTTAGCAGTAGCAAGCAAAACGGTTTTGCACGTCAGACTAGTGTAACGTTATACAGAGAACAGCAATGGAGTCCGTTAGCGCATTTGAATGACGAAGCACGTGATCGTGTCGTTTACTGATGTTTACTCACGCGACGGTAGCCAACAGCACAGACATTTGAAGCAGTTTTACTCACCGGCTGCTTCCAAAGCAGGACCGAACCTTTATCGCTGGGACGGCTCCGTCAAAAACACACTTCTTTGGTATGATTTGGTGAAGTCCTGACACCAGTGAACGGTGGAGATCCACAACTTTGCGACGCGACTGAAGCGATGTTGTGAAGCTTCCCGTCATTTCTGCGTTCAAATCGGTTCAAATGCAGCGCTGCCTTCCCGGAATGCTGTGCTCCTGCTGGCCCCAGGATTGTTGCTAGTACATTAACTTATTAGAGATATCTTCAAATGTTAAATTTAGGTTGTAAACTGTTTAAAAATAAAGGATTTCCACCCCCACTGAAGGATTTTGTACCATTTGTACAAAATTAAAGCCACAGGGTTTAATATGGATTTGTATGTCTATGTGTTTTTACTCTCATAGACCTACACCCCATTGACATGCGACTGGCAGACTGCAAGTTAAAAATTGTTGGAGTTAAAAATCTTAATTTGTGTTCTACTGACGAAACATACACACCAACATCTTGGATGCCCTGGAGGTAAGCAGATAAACATCAAATTTTCATTTTTGGGTGAACCCTTTAAGGTAAATCTCTTATATTTATGATAACAGACTGTGTTTATGATCAAGTTGAAACTGTGTTTATTCATAACGGTGACTGTAAAATTTGTGTTTTAGGTATGGGAGTGGCTGTTTTAATTTTAATTGGCTCTTGGACTAGTTTTTTTTGGTCAAGTTTTGATTGGCCAGTGGGTTGATTTTTAATTCAGATCTGGCAACCCTTACAAGAATACTGTGACAAGTATATTTTAAGGCTTAGGCATCATGATAAAGCTATGCGCTACTGGGCTTATTTATAAGCATGATAAACAAAGTACAACATAACTTCTTTCAGATGCATGAATCTTTACACTTTATTTAACCAGGCAATTCACTTAAGATCACGCTCTTCAACAACAGCCTGGCAGGAGAATTAAAACAAGAGATTTCTTGGCTGAAGTTGTAAACATAGATCTATTTCGACATGAAAAACTAAGTCTAGATTAAGTCTAGATTTTAATTTCTTCTAAAGATTGATTACACAATCAGTGAAAGTTAAAGAGCTATCAAGCCAAATTCCAAGATATTTATATGAAGATACCCCTTCAAGTTTTGATCCTCTTTAAATATGTAATTTCTTTATTCCACGGTTGATTCCTTCCGAACCACATTACCTAGTTTTTGTACTATTTGCCAGCTTTATGCTGGCAAAAGAATGCGCACAGGAACATTTTCAGCTACAGGCAAAACAAATAGATTTTTTTTATTATTATTATTGGTCGATTTTGTGGTTTGCAAAAATGTGTTAATTAAGCCCTCGTCTAGCAATCAACTGTATCAAACGCTTTAGCAAGCTCAATAAAAATATAAGCATAGTTCATACATTTTACAGCAGCTGCAATGCAACTAAATGATGAATGGAAACTGGCATCAGATAAGATGTTGAATTTATTAAGAAACTCTACAACACAAGGCCAAAGTCTCATGGGCAGATAAGAATTTGGATCCATTCTTATAAACAGGGGACACTGGTGGTTAATGTAGTTTGAACAACATGCCTTAATATTTTTATACACTGCCTAGCAACATGCATTATTCTGTCACATGCCTGTCTTGTCTCGTATAGCACATGTGGTGTTTTGTTATTTTGGGCCATGTGCTCTTGCCTTCTGTCTGAACCCCGCCCTTCTTGTTATCTCATTATTGTTTTATTAACCCCACCTTTTCCCTCCTGAATTTCACCCTTTATAGTTTCCTCATGTTTGTAGTCTGCTGTCGGATTGTTGCCTATGGTCTCCTGTTTTCTCCCCGGTATGCTTCATGTTCTGTTGATTTTGTATTTCTAATTTGATTCCCCCAGTGGGTTTTGTTTTGTATTATGTTTATTTGGTTAATAAAATCCTCATCCTTATTACATCTGAGTCCTCATTCCAGTTTTCCAGACATATTCGCTCTAATAAAATGTTTTTTTAAAAGATCTGTTAATCTAGTTGTCTCTAACACCCTCTTTAAAAAAAAAAAAAAAATCTCTTTTTTTTACAGTATTCCAACATGTGTTTGAGTTTGAGGAACAATTAGAAAAAAAGATACTTAACTTAAGGGATGTTTTCACACCTATAGATCATTTGTTTTGCTCTGAAACATGGATTTAATTTATCTCAATGTTGCATTTTCTTCTTGGTTCGGTTTGTTTTCACAAGGCAACATTTCAAAACGCACCAAAATGTGTTCTTGCAAGTCAAATGTGAGTATTGGTCAGAGTTTTCTCTGCCTCATCCATCTGGATGATTGATATGTTTGCGAAGGTAGCCATTACTGCCGCTGTTGAATTATATACTACATTCATAATAAAACTGCTGCAAATTCAAACGCTCTCTCTGGATCTCCCAGATGTCAAGGGGTTTTCTAGAGGCGCAAACTAAATAACATTTTAACATGAAGTGGGACACTTTTGGTTTTAACGGTGATAACTAAAGTGCTCACTCACAGGATCAAACATGACTGCTTCCCATTATGAATTAAAATATATTTTGGTTCGTTGGTCCATTGGGTCGGATTGCTTTCACATCTCAAGCAAATTGTCCCAGAGTTTGTTTGCAATCGGGCCTAGACCACCTCATTCAGAGCAATTATTTTGGTGCAGATTCGAGTGTGACTGCCGTGTTCACATATGCCTAAAATGAACTGACGCAAGGGAGAAAATACACCAGGTTCCCAAATGCTCTGGTGTAAAAGCACTCTAAATCTCCAATATCAACTGTTGCCAAATAAAGCTGGAATAAGTTCTTCATTGAAACTTAAAGGAACTGCTAAACATAACAGGCTTCCAAAATCTCCAAACAATATGACCCTTGAAGCAGGAACACACTGAGTCAACAGTGGCCGACACTGCCCTCATGGCTTTAGCTCAGGCTCAGGGACTGAAGGCTAGAGAGGATGGCCACACACAGATTGACCCTCATGTGCCGCCCCAATGACCCTCCAGGCATTCGGCTCACGTGCTGATCAGGGTCCAGAGCTTGTGCCCCATCCCAGCCCGGGTCGGGTCGGGTCGGGTCAAGCCCAGCAGGGCAGAGGGGTGAGCCATTTTGCTTCTTCCATCTGTTTCTAAGCTCAGTTTCAGAGAATAGAGAGTGGCTTCAGTGGGGTTAATCCCGCTCCAGAGGCGTAGTAAGCCGCGCGTGTTGCTTCACACACCAGTAATGCCACAGTGAAACATCTGACAGCTTCGCCGTTCACCCAAGGTCAGGTCTGATGGATTAGACTGGACAAGTGCCGGGTGAGGCCCGATCAAGCTTCTAGCACAGGCCTCTGCTCATTTCAGATGCTGTTCAGCTGGAGCTTGTGCATTTCAGTATATCCCTTACAAACAGAAAAGTTAACTACCCTGGTGGAGTTTTGGTTCCTTGCCATGTCGCATTTGGCTTGGCTTGCTCAGTTGGGGACACTCAAATTTCAACCAAAGTTTTCAACTAAATATCCAAATAAAATTAATTACTAAATTAACTGTATCAACTTTATTACTGATCTACTCATATTGTCACTATCTGTTAAAATGAAACGAGCTGATAACATCACTGTTCTCTCCAGAACGACTGCACAGCCAAATCAAATTTTGTTGCATTATTTTTTTCTGTTTAACACTGTGAAGCTGCTTTGAAACAATCGATCTTGAAAAATGCTATATGAATAAATCTGGCTTGACTTGACTACAAGTTGCAACACCTCGTTGTCTTTTAAAGATGTTACTCTAAGGGGGTTCAACAGAAATTTGAATGATACTGAAAGTAACACCACTTCATTAGTCAAATATTCTCTTTTCCTTTATTCCCACCAGTGCATATTTTTAAATACCACCAAATAAACAAGTAAACAAAAGAGCAGTCTTTGTCTCTGTTCATGTGTGCAATCGAATATAAACAAACTTATCATCCAAGTCCAGTATTTAGATGGGTTGAAATGATGATGATGAATCCACAAGGTTATTTGAGAGCAATGCAATGATATAATTCCCAATTCCAGTGAGTGTAGAGTGAAAGCAGTCAGTGTTTGCAGATGAAGACCACACGGCGTAGCCTCGCTATGCTACGTGAGGTACTTCCACCGCTTCTAACTATGCCAATATAATAAATATAGTTATGCATATGTCGAGGGTAGAAAGGATCACTGGCAGTTAACTGAAAATATCAGATTTGGTAAAGAAAGTCCTTTCTACAAGAGAAAGCAAAATATTAGTTACAAAATACATAAAACATTAGCACAGCCATTAACACAGTCCCATACTCACATTTGAGAGTAAACTCTAAAAGTTCTCAAACTAGGACTTCAAACGAATAGGCAGGTAGCAGCAGTTCCACCATGAGGTTTCCCTCTACCAAACGAACTGACTTGCTCTCTGATTACCAGGCTGATATCCTGTAACAATTACTCCCTAGCGCCCTCAAGCGGCTCCCAGAGGTAATACACGACACTCTTTTGGCATCAGACAATGAAAATATAACAACAAAAACAACAAGTAACGCTTAGCCTGTTACAAAGTACACTCACCTAAAGAATTATTAGGAACACCTGTTCAATTTCTAATTAATGCAATTATCTAATTAACCAATCACATTGCAGTTGCTTCAATTCATTTAGGGGAGTGGTCCTGGTCAAGACAATTTCTTGAACTCCAAATTAATGTCAGAATGGGAAAGAAAGGTGATTTAAGCAAATTTGAGCATGGCATGGTTGTTGGTCTGAGTATTTCCCAATCTGCTCAGTTACTGGGATTTTCACGCAAAACCATTTCTAGGGTTTACAAAGAATGGTGTGAAAAGAGAAAAACATCCAGTATGCGGCAGTCTTGCAGGTGAAAATGCCTCTCTGATGTTAGAGGTCAGAGGAGAATGGGCCGACTTATTCAAGCTGATAGAAGAGCAACTTGGACTGAAATAACCACTCGTTACAACCGAGGTTTGCAGCAAAGCATTTGTGAAGCCACAACACGCACAACCTTGAGGCGGATGGGCTACAACAGCAGAAGACCCCACCGGGTACCACTCATCTCCACTAAAAATATGAAAAAGAGGCTACAATTTGCACAAGATCACCAAAATTGGAAAGTTGAAGACTGGAAATATGTTGCCTGATCTGATGAGTCTCGATTTCTGTTGAGACAATCAGATGATAGAGTCTGGCGTAAACAGAATGAGAACATGGATCCATCATGCCCTGTTACCACTGTGGTGGTGGTGGTATAATAGTGTGGGGGTTGTTTTCTTTTGTTTGATGCTTTTCGCAGTGTGGTTTTGGTCACGTTTACTAAAGTAAACATTGTCACGTATGTTCTTCTCGCTGCTGTTGGTTTATAGAGTAATTACTCCAAGTCACCCTCTGTCGTTTCAAAGAACAGCAAAATGGCGAGCGCGTCGAGTATAAACGCATCTCCAAACAGACGACGCGCAGTCAGCGGATCCGCGGAGCCTCAAGGCACGTGATGAAAGTAAACAATTAAGGCCTTTTTCCGCAGGTCTAACTGTCAACAGGCTGTGCTCCAGTCAGAGTAACCCACATCACTTAGACATGTTACTTTTTTACTAATTAAAAACCAGTCAAGGTGTGGACTGAGGTAGGCCTGCTATTTTTATTTGACGGGGGAAAAAATGAATCCGGTTGTTCAAAGCTTCAAACAGATTCAGTGTATTTTCGTTTTTTGTCATCTCAATTTGGTAATTATTTTAGTGAAAATATTTAGTGTAGGCCTATTTATTTTATGCTTTTTATTTAAATTATTTTCTCTGTCAGAAACGCTGCAGGTGCGTGAAAATGTGATAATGTGTGAATCGAGGTTCTGTCCTTTACCTGTTCTGCGGTTTGCACAGTAAAATAAACATGTGAAAAAAGTATTTTTAAATGTATTTTTAACTTATTTGTATTTTTATGTAATGCCAATTAAATATTATAATCTTACCAGTTAAGGTTTAATAATCGATTAATGAGCATCGGTTGTCGGTCAGGAAAATTAACCGAAATGAGCATCCCTAGGTGGAACAGGATCGTCGTGCCCTGGATGTGCATCCTACAAATCTCCATCAACCACAAGATGCTATCCTATCAATATGGGCCAATATTTGTAAAGAATGCTTTCAGTTCCATGTTGAATCAATGCCATGTAGAATTAAGGCAGTTCTGAAGGCGAAAGAGGGTCAAACACAGTATTAGTATGGGGTTCCTAGTAATCCTTTAGGTGAGTGTACACTTAAAGGCAAGACACCACAAGTGAATAGGGTTAACAACTATAGGCCCACATTTTCATATACTTTTATGTATAATAGTTTAATTTTGTTTTGTTTTTTATCTAAGCACTATAAGTGAAAAGTAGACTGAATGTAAAAACATATTCTTTTTGTTTAAAGGGGTGATGAATTGAGAAATAAACTTTCCCTTGAGCTTTTGATATGTAAAAGGTCATGATAATATAAGAATATCCTGTAAGTTTCAGAGCTGAAAACTTCCTTGTTAGTCAAAGCAAAGCTTTTATAGACACCAGGCCCAGAAAACGATCATGTTTGCACCTTGACGTCATCTAGTGGCGAAACACGCCTCTACAGAATGATAAGCACGTGTAGTTCAGTCGCCCCGCCCACCGACTCATCAGATCACGCTAGCCAGCTGCAATAAATATGCCAAAGAATACAGCAAGATATTGCACTATTCCTGGTTGTGGATGAACCTACAGTCTATGGGAAGAACATATTAGGAATGTGTGGTTGAACTTTATTTTTAATGAAGTTCCAGCTGACGTGGGGAAGACAGTGTTCACTTCATTTCACCACAAGATCGTTTGTAAAACAAATCTCACAATGCTTTTCTTCTATATTGGATCCGACAGGAAGAATGGTGCAACACACTTATGTGAGTAAAACGTGTTTTTTATATGTAATAGTATTGCATTGTTATAGATCGTTTTGCTTATGTGTTCGTGTCTAAAAGAACATACCTTTAGCACGCTGGACTCAGACATGAATGGGCCAGGGCTCGCAAAACCCAACATCCCAGGCAGGCCGATGAATCTCATTATATTGTTTTCTTTTGTTAATTCTCATTGGACTTAACATTTGAAGGGCACACTCACGCACGTGTTTGTGCGCGCACTTGGTTCACGGTTATATCGAACGATTGTGCAGGCTATATAATACAAAAATAATAGTCCTGTCAATCGTGGGTGGATGATAAATAAATCATTGTGTTTGTTTGATAAAGACGTACTTGAATCATTCTGTTCAACCCCTCCCTCATGTGAACTGAACTGACAGGGGCAAAGATATGAAATATACAAATCTTATCCAATCCTAGCCATGGGCGTTTACTTCCATTTCTCCAGTGCGGCACACCCATCAAAAACCAGCGTTCAGGAGAGAGCCTTAAAACCAGTGTAGAAAATAACCTATTACTTATTAGTTATGATGTTTTTTAATGTAAAAACCATACCAACGTCATTAGTTGACCTCAGACAACAGTATAAAAAATAAAAAAAGCCAGTTCATGACACCTTTAAAAGAAGTAACAGCTCCACACTTGAGTAAACTTATTTTTTTTGTTAGAAATAGGAGGGGATATTCAGATCATGCACTCAAAATATACAAACAAAAAAAGAAGACGTAGAAAATCCTTCACAACCAAACAAGACATTACAAGAAAGAAAAAAAAAAACAGCGTCTTCCTGCCCAGGGCTTTAAACGAATAAACAGGAGCTAATTTCAAGAGCACTTTTAGAGACACAGCTCAGCCCAAGAGGATGTGAAACAGCTTATTTTCATAAGAAACACAACATTTACTTTACCTGTTATTGGAAAGGCTGACGGTGGATTACTTCCATCTGAAAGCAATTAGGACGGCTTAAACGCTTGGTGTGAGAAATACGGCTTTCACAAGGAATGTTTTTGCTCTTTTTCATTCAGGGATTTTAAAGCTCAGGCCCTCAGGGTGAGTGGTGGTTGGAGAATGGCGGACGGCAGCCAGAGATGTCTGGGTTTAGGCAATTATCATTAATGAGCTAACCATGTTTACTGGCTTATCAGAGGGCAATTACGGTCACATATCACTATGAAAAAAAAAAAAAAAACTGGTAGTCTTCATGGCCCGGTTGAGTCTCAGTTCCTCTGATCTAACCCTGCGTTTGAAAGCTATAAGGAAGCACAACTGACATGTGCCATTTAATCGCCCAATTTAAACCTTGCGATGCAAAATCATACTAAAAAGTTAACAAAAATGCAAGTTAGGCAACGTGTGAGTACACTTTGGACTGCCAACACTATGTTGATGAATCCAGGGGACTTGATAAATGCATCCTCGCAAATGGACTTTAGGTAGAAGGAGAGGTGTTCTGCAAATGCTTATTAACGCCATCATATCCTTAAATAATTGTTTCCTAGGGGCAAACCAATTAGAAGAAACTAAATTTGTTTTTAAACATCATTTTACTTCTATATTGTGACTAACTGTATCCTGGAACTGAGGGGGAATCGGTGATATCTACTTAAAATATATCTCAGAGATATTACATTTTGGTGAAGGATTATAAAAACACTGTTTCCCCCTTTGGAATAATATGCACACATGACCCATGCTCAATACAATATTACATTTTGATTTTATTTTCAGAAAATAGAAGTGTTAGGAACACCAAATATTAAAACCTAAATCTGTCGATTTTTCAAATAATGTACTGCTTCCCAAAATGACAGTAATCTGGGGAAAGGAAAGAGCTGTAATAAGGGGGAAAAAATGGCTCAGTATATAACAGCGGCTCTCATTGCTGTTTACATTGGGTTTCCAGAAGCCATTTGACATGAGTGAAGTTTAGTGTACGTACAGGACATGTGGTTTGTATAAAGGCATTAACCTTTGGCCATTTCCTTGTGCTAAAGGAAATTACATTTGAACAGAGTTTTATTTAGCAGCACTGAGGCATTATGAGAAGCTGAAAGCTTAATGAATAATGTCAAGCTCATCAATCTGAAAACATCTTACCTGTGAGCATCTCCTGTGGTTCTCACACCAGCCCAACACAAGGTCATTCTGAAAGAGGCAAAGAAAACATACAGATGAGCGCAATGACGCTACAGCTTTTTCAGCTGTCATCAAGTATGAATAGTGTACATTAAAGTGTGAATTATATTTTCATCTCCCAGACTAGAGAAAGCTCTGACAGACAGGGATGTATAAGATGTGTTTTAAGGATATGGGAAGATTGGAAGTGGTCAGTTTGACTTTAAGCAGGAATCCAGCAAATAGGTTTTCTGAAAGCAAGATTTGGCCCTTGCAAGCCCTGGTTTGGCCAGTTGCAACATGTGGTTAAGAAGGTTTTTTTTTTTTTTAAAGGTGCATCCAGCTTTGAGAACAAGTGCATTCACAAGATGTTACAAATTCCATAGACAAAACTGATGACAATTGAGCAGGTATACAAACTGGCTAGAACAAGAAGCGAACTGCTGAATCACATTAAATCCCACAAGTTACACTATTTTGGTCATGCAATGAAACAATCAGTCGATACCATTGAAGGCAGCATCAGGAAAGGTTTAGTGAAAGGTTTCAGAAGTCATGGAAGACTGAGAATATCCTGGCTGGATAACATCACGACATGGACTGGTCTGTCAGGAGCTGCATGGTTTGTTTCATGTCATACGAGGCAGAAGAAGGTCATTTCTTTCTCATCCATGCAGCCAACCACCGGCAAAAGGACAATGGCAAAATTACATTACATGAAAGCACAACTGAGTCATGTAGCGGAGGCAAAGAGTTGAGGATCTAGTCGTATATATAGTATAGGCCTAAAGTTTGGACACATTCCTATTTGTAATGTTTTTGAAAGAAGTTTTTTCTGCTCATCAAGCCTGCATTTATTTGATCAAAAATACCGAAAAAAATGTAATATTGTAATATAGTATTACAATTTAAAATAATTGGTTTTCAATTTTATTATACTTTAAATGATCATTTATTTATGTGATGCAAAGCTGAATTTTCAGGATCATTCCCCCAGTCTTCACTGATCATGAAAATTCAGCTTTGCATCACAGAAATAAATGATAATTTAAAGTATAATAAATTGAAAACCAAATATTTTAAATTGTAATAATATATCACAATATATAAAAAAAAAATCTGTATTTTTGATCAAATAAATGCAGGCTTGATGAGCAGAAGAAACTTCTTTCAAAAACATCACAAATAGTAATGTGTCCAAACGTTTGGCCTGTGCTGTATATATATATTTAATCGGGCCATTCAAATTCTGATTTTAGCTGCCTTTGAAACCATAGATATTAGACTGCCTAAGAAGTAAATAGGCCACTAGAAATCCATGCTCATTGAAAAATGATTTCAAATTCACTTTAAATAAAGACTTTTATTCTAAACAATACTCAATGCCTGACCCCACTCCATGTCTCCAGACATATGCACATCTTATGTATAATCTATCTTATTCATGTTATTTTTTTAATCAACATATGAAATAAAAAAATAAAAATATTAGAGGCTAATATTTAAACAAAGCCTAATTAAATAGGCTACGTTTTCTTTAACCCATGGCCGACTAAGTCGCCAACTCATTCTGATGGACATTGTGCTTTATGGCAGCGGATATAACTCACAATACAATAGACATTTTTAGCAATACAGATATGTGCATTATTATAAACTATAAACTATCTACTTTTATTTGTGTACACTCACAAAGGTCGTTGATTCAGAGAACAGATTATTTAGCATGCACTCAATCCAAACACTGTCTTCATTTCAAAAAAATATTTAGTTTATTAAACGCAAAGTTTTTAATTTTAAAAGCATTTCTAAATTCAGTTCATATTTCTAACAAATTAATTTCAAAGTGAAAATAACACAAAAAAAAAAGAAAAAAACTTTGAGTTACCACCATGCAAATTCAAACTTAATTAAAAAATTAATGCGTGGATAATACGCCTATCTTCCCATTAAAAATAATGGCTATAGCGGTGCTGGGATATACACAAGCTTACCGACATACGTTGCGTTATTTTTGGAATGACTTCTCCTGAGAGGGAAAAAAACGTTTTAGACGCTTAATGGAAACACCGACATTTCGCAATAGTTTTTATCGACATTTAGCAGCCTAAATATCGCTACGGTTTTCTACAATCTGTAATGGAAATGCGGCTACTGAGAGAGCAGTCCAAACTAATTCAAGTGGATTCAGGCCGATTTGCAAACGCATTTGACCCATTTATTGAACATAATTTAGGCGTCAAAATGTGCACACTGCGCAGTTTAGTTACAGTTTAACTTGATGAACCCAGTGCTGTTACTGAATATACAATTTTTAATTTTATTTTAAATATCCACATAAAAAACAAATTATTTGTCAATACAAACCCCCTTTAATGTAGCTACCCTGGGCCACGCACATCACATTCGCACAGGACCTCGCATCCCTCTTGAGATAGGCCTATATATATATATATATATATATATATATATATATATATATATATATGTTTTTGCTGCCACCCAATTTTTTTAAAATATTCTATAATAAACCGTTGAGTATTTTAAGCACAGTCAGACCTATTACATCTTGTAAAACAGGGCATTATATGACTAAATGTTTGGCTTGAGTTCTCCATTAAGTGCAAATTAAAAAAGATCATTCTCAGTAAAGCGTAAGGTTCATGAAACTATAGGTTTTATCGCAATCGACCCAGGTTCGAAGCTCACTCTTCTCCCTTTTCCAATCACATATCACATTGTAAAGGCATTTACTATCAATAAAAATATGGAAAATGTTCTAAAAGTCTAAATAAAGTGCCTAATAATAATAATATTAATAATAACGTATTGTATTGGTAGAGTTAGGGGGAGGTGTAGGGACGGCTTTTATTGTCCCATTAAGGCGGCACATTTTTAATAATTTTAATAAATATAATAATTTACACTCTGTTATTATGCCATCCTGTTAATGTACAACAATACTCAGGCGCATATAGTGTATTTGCCAAAATAAAGTATAAATAGCATCTAATTATTCACACATATTGCAAATACATTATACTTTTACATGGTGTAAATAGAGTATATCTCTGTTTCCGCTGCCATATATTTATCATGGGCGGGAGGTCAGAAGTCCTTCCAGCGTGGGGCGACATGGGCAAGAATGAATCACACCAAACACACCATAACCACAGCCGAAAGTGTACGTCAACACCTAACCAAACCTTGTTTGTGCTGGTGAGGAGTTAACCATAGCTAACGAATGACATCCAGGAGTGTCTGTGTTTAGACTTCTGTAATGTCAGTGTCTTCGTGAATGATGGGACAGCAGACACCACAAACATAAAGACTCCTCTGTAACCTCATGTAAAATGCGATCTGAATACTGCTCTGAAACGATGGCAAATGCAAACACACATACAAGCGTTCACCGCGCAGATGAACGCCGCTGTAATCCTCCAGACACTCCCTGTGTGTAACCATTATTTATCCTCAGCAAACGTGAGTCACGCCTCCCCTGAGGTCCCACAAGGCTTTTGTAAAGGTTTAATTAGGACTTTAGGGACAGAGAGAGCCCATTGTGTGTCATGAAGTCTCCAGAAGTGATCTCCAAAGGAATGCTGGAGCGTAACATCATCTCAGGAGATCACATCAAGGCTAAATCCTTCTTGATGAGCTTCCCAGACTAAAGCTCTCACTCCACACCTTCAAACTAAACCAAATAAACCAACACTTACAAGTTTTTCATGAAGAGAAAACCAATAAATCCTCTTAGGTTTGTTTCATATGGGTTTCTTTCTTTAAACAGAAAACAAGAAGGTAAAATTGAAGTTAAATCCTCAGTCTTTTGGGCTGAAGACAAGTCCGGCCCACTTAACAGAGAACAGAAATATTGTCCCTTAATGAGAGATTTAGATTGAATCATAAAAGCCATTTATCCAAAACAGTTCTGTAGGTTGCTGTATCACTGTGGGAAAGCAGTAAATGTGTATGAAATATCCACAAGTAATCATTAGTGTGGGTCATGAACTGTGATGTGTTTGCTTGGACAGTGGAGGATAAATATATGACAGAGCTAAAGCTCGGCTCAAAGGTCTGTCTGTGTCATGTGTGTCTTCTGAAGTCCAGCCAAAACTAACATACACTTACCATCTAACTGATTTATACTTGAAATGCTGTTAATCCATCAATCCATCAAAAAGTTAATCCATCAGATATCTGAATGGTTCGCATTAAAATAAGGCATTGTTTATGTCTCAAACTTCTCATGTTCATGACTTTCTTTGGTAAAAACACAGATAATGTTTTAGCTGTTTTTGACCATGCAATGAATGGGGCTTTACACTTAAAAATATTTTTTTCTTTATTCACTCAACCTTGCATGTTTGCCATTTTTGATTAGCTCTATGTATGTATTTGCACTGATCAGTATTCATATGAATAAAAGTCTAAATGTCTTTTCAGAAGACTTGGATAAAACTGCTTGAGTCACATGGATTACTTTTACAGTTTCTTTATGTGTTTCAAAAGCCCTATTCGGACAGTAATTGTTTCTCATGGGGTTGTGAGGTATTTTCAACATTTACAGGGACTAGTCATTGATTTTATTGCCGTCTGAATCCAGAATGTCAGTGTTTTTCTCCCTCCACCTGCGTAAAAATCCCTGGCCAATTTGCCTACTGTTTTTTGACAAACACCAAAGTCATGTGGTAATTTAATTGCCATCCAAATCCACATCTCTTCCATTTTATATGAATAAAAATGTTGCCTCTCTGACCCCCTGAACTGCCTGCACCGCCATGGTCCCATGCCTGGTCCAGCTAACTATCGAGTTTATGGTCATCTAATGGCTTTTCTGAGGTCAATGTAGCGTTATGTGACATTTTGCAGTTGATAAAATGATTGAGTGTAATGTCTAGTATTCTTCCCTGTCACTTGGAAATAAACTGCAATTTGCCCCTAGTAGATTTGTGATAGTATACTAGACCAAGACTCAAAAATGAACTCAGAAATGGCTCAATCATCGACCATGCTCAACTTTTGAACAGCTCCTCATTTACTTTAAACTTGGTGGATGAGGAGCCCAACAATCCCACAGGGCCAAATTTACGTCCACAAACATGAATGGCTGGACCTATGGTTTCCCAGCATAACATTGCCCAGAGCATCACACTCCCTCCAGTGGTTTAGCATTATCCTACAAATTCTGTTGCCATCATTTCACTGCAAAAAAAAAAAATCTTTCTTACTAGACAAGAAAAAATTATTGTCTTGTTTTGGAAAAAAAATAACTCAAAATTAAGAAAGTTTTTATTAATTATTTTTCTCTTGTCTAGTAAATACTTCTTGTTTTAGGAATTATTAGATGTTTGAACTAGAAACAAGACAAAAATTCTGTTTCTAGTTCTGTTTCTGTTAAAGTAAGAAAAGCATTTTTTGCATTGGGCACACATGTAATGTAAAAGATAACGGGACTCATCAGACCTGGGGTGCTTCCCAATTCTTATTTGTGCATCCTCGTTTCCTTTCCTCACTTCCTTTCCTCGCTTCCTTAGCTCCGCCCCTTCAGGATGCGAGGGAAGGAATTGAATCAAGTGAAATTACATATCCTCGCTCCCTGTAATGTAACTTCAAAGCGGCGTTAGTTAATGATGACTCTGCACCGCTGGATTTAGTCGGGATTCTTGAACATTTATTAGAGATAACTATTTATATTGTACGCTTTAACCTCCACAAAATACCACATTTGTCCATATTTTATTTAATATTTCCAGTTATTATTATGAACCTTGGGCGCCCAACACCTTTGTCAATTTGTGGTTTGTCTCTCATTGGACCACGGTTGGGAAATTCTCACTAGACACACAAGCCTTGCCATTTCAGAGATCCTCTGACCCATGTTACATCTTACATGATTGTTTACTTACCATCTAATCTACCAAGACATTGATATCTGGCCTTGTTAGGAGATAATTAACGAAACTGTGCGAAGTGAACTTCTGAGCACTTTTTGCCAATTGGGCTTGAACCATTAAGGGGGGTACGCTGTTAAAGTAACTTGGATTCCCATGCTAACCATGGCAAAAGTGACATGACATTTTATTTTGTGATTTAACCAGAACGATTGGGAGTCTTTAATGTGATGATGTCTTGTGTATGTGTGCCTGTGTGCGAGCGAGAGAGAGAGAGAGAGAGAGAGAGAGAGAGAGAGAGAGAGAGAGAGAGAGAGAGAGAGCGAGAGCGAGAGCGAGAGCGAGAGCGAGAGCGAGAGCGAGAGCGAGAGCGAGAGAGAGAGAGAGAGAGAGAGCGAGAGAGAGAGAGAGAGAGAGAGAGAGAGAGAGAGCGAGAGCGAGAGCGAGAGCGAGAGCGAGAGCGAGAGCGAGAGCGAGAGCGAGAGCGAGAGCGAGAGCGAGAGAGAGAGAGAGAGAGAGAGAGAGAGAGAGAGAGCGCGCTCATGACTCTTTAGCTCCACAGCTTTTTCGGGAAGAGTGGGTACTGTGTATCTGTCTTTTATAAATCATATAAAGACTTTGAGATATGAAGGATGCAATACTACTCTACTCAAGATTAACATGAGATTGGCTGAAACTGTGTGTTATGCCCCCTTTAAATACACATACTTATGTGTCAAGGTGACGATGTATTTGCAGTAAACAATGAGTTAACAGTTAAGAGAGAAAATGCATCATAGAGTGATAGCATCCAAATTTACCTGCTGTCATTATTAATAGTAATCAAAAACAAACAAGACTCTTGACTGAATCAGTTTTGTAACATTAATAAGAATAAATGTATCTTTAATTTACACACTTGTAGTGCTTGAAGTTTTTCATGTCTATTTCATTTGTGTCTTTGTTCTATTGTAGTTTGTCTTCTTTGCTCTTTCTTTATCACTGTTTACTTGTCACAGTTTTTTTTTTAATTATATTTAAAATGGTGATAAGAATTATGAAATTTCAAGGATATCAAAAAATGTTATATCATAAAAATCTTATTTAAAGCAAAAATAACCATATGGGGATATATATCATCATTGTGAAATAAAATGCATTTTTGTTTAAAAATCATGCAGTAATAGGGTTGCAAATTGTGGAAACAGCTAAAGCTAGCCTTGTAGGATCTTGACAATAGAGTATTCAAGGGGTAGAGGTGTGTGGCAGGCTACTTTTCATTCTATGTTATTTTAATGATAATAGTTTAATAATTATATCTAGGTAAGTAATGGTAAAGTAACTAAGTAATGGTACACCAATTTGTACCCTATTTGTACCTACTTCTGAAACAAGCTATTTGAGCCAAAATACAACCCATATTAAAACCAACCACAGCATTAAAGTATTTAAACTTTAAAAGTATCAGTCATTGGTATTTTAATTTCCTCTCATTCATTCCTGTCATTCTTGGACAGTTTAAATGGTCGTTCAGCTCATATGAGTATTCATACCTTTCTTTCATGATCCCACCACAGACCACCATCAAAGCCACAAGAGAATTATGCCACATTGCTTCCATTTTAGTTCTTCGGAAAATAACTATATGTTCCATGCCATAAACCCATCTCTTATTTCTACAAAGCTTAACGTTGTTCAGTGTCTCATAATCACGTGATGCCCGCTCGGACCTCAGTCTTCACCACATGCCCTATTGTGAGAGTGTGTCTACCAACCTGACGACATTTCCCTGAACCGCCTTTATAGCCTCACCAAATCTTGCCAGTTTTTTTAAGCCTCTCTTTTTAGTATTGTTTCAAATAAAGAGCTAAAGAGAAACAGATTAGCACAGTTCTCTGTGGTGGGGTCTGTTCCTGTAAACAGCATTTCAATAAAGTTGTTCTGCTGGATTTTTATAGTGTCTGTGACTAACCAGTCTTTATATTTTAACACAAATTACCAGAAGCTTTTGTGGTTTTGACCGTAACACATCACTATGCACATAATAATTGAAATGAGTTTTTTTTACAACACAAATGAGAAACAACAGCAACTCTACAGTGTACACAATTAAATAATTTAATGCAGGATATCAAACTGGAGACATTTGTTTAGTGCAACCCTAAAATTTGGACTAGAGTTGGCAAGCATCACTAATAATATCACTAATTTCTATTTACACCAATCAGGCATTGAATAATTTTCTCTTGACCATGGCACCTGTTAGTGGGTGGGATATATTAGGCAGCAAGGGAACATTTTGTCCTAATAGTTGAAGTGTTCATAGTGAAAAAATGGGCAAGCGTACAGATTTGAGTGAGTTTGACAAGGGCCAAATTGTGATGGCTAGAGGACTGGGTCAGAGCATCTCCAAAACTGCAGCTCTTGTGGGCTGTTCCCGGTCTGCAGTGGTCAGTATCTATCAAAAGTGCTCCAAGGAAGGAACGGTGGTGAATCAGTGACCGGGTCAAGGCTCATTGATGCACGTGAGGAGTGAAGGCTGGCCCATTTGGTCTAATCAAACAGACGAGCTACTGTAAACCCTACCTCACAACAGGACTTAAAGGATATTTTGCTAACATCTTGGTGCCAGATACCACAGCACACCTTCAGAGGTCTATTGGAGTCCTTGCCTCGATGGGTCAGGGCTGCTTTGGCAGTAAAAGGGGCCCCAACAAAATATTAGGTCATATTGTTATGCCTGATAGGTTTACATTGCACCTTCAAGAACCAAAGGACACTTTACAAAGCATTTAAAAAAACCAAAAATCAAAGATCAACATATAGTACTTTCAAGCATGAGCAATGAGAAAATGTGAAAATGGATTGATGTACAGTGCAATACAAAGTCAATGTTTTTATTTCAGTCTAGAAGGACTCATCAAGATTTTGAAGCAGCAGATTTTTGAACTACCTACACACAGCGGTTGCAGTAATAAAGTCAGAAGTAATGAAACCATTAATAACTAGTTCAATAACTCAAAACTGTATTGAGGAACTGGGCTTAAAAAAAACAGTATAGGTTTGAACAGCAGTTTCGTATAATGGAAGTAGGTCTAGCCAGTACACCAACAATGCCAATGGCAAGGTCCTGATGGGAATATTTTGGACAAAGTAACAAAATTTCACTCAGTATTCAATTTTAAAGAGTGTACTGCCATCCAGATTTAAAGGTCTTGGAGGGAAGCAGCAATGGATGCAGGAGAAAAACGTTAGACTGTAAAGTAATGTCGACTTGTCTGTGATCAGCATAACTATGAAAACTAAAGGCCTGTTCACACCAAGACAAATGTTTGGCATTGAAAAATGTGGTTTGATTTTCTGTTTAGACCTAGTATGTGTAAAAAATGTCAGTCACTTCCCTCTTTGGCAGTAGATGGCGCTTATGGAAAAGCTGAAAAATGGATACCCTAGTTACTACGGTACACCACGCAATGCTGGACAACATTCTGTTTCACGGAGAAGAAAGCATGTTTTCTTTACAGTGTTTATCACACAGCATCAAATACAAGAGCAGAGAGACAAGAGAGCCAGGTCTGGATTCTTCATCTGGTTTTCAATGTGGCTTAGCAAAAACACATCTGATTGTGAGCACCACCAAGTCGTAGTTTTACTATGACAGCAGCAGCTTTGAGCATGTGACCAAATGTGTGAATCTTATTGGTTGGAAAGCTTTCTTCACAGTGCAATGGAAACGAGATTTAAACACCTCTCTGTAAGAATGTTAGTGTTGTTCTGAATAAACACATTCAAATTTGTAACAAATGGGCATGATCAAAATGCTCTAGACACCATAAAAAAACCTTCCCCCTTTTCGTGTTGGTCAAATTTGATCACCGGCCCGGCCCAAAGAGTCGCAAACCACCCCTCTTCAAACGCTGTTATCACCTCAGCTCTCCTGAACGATCTTAGCAGAGACAATGTCTGGAATCCTCAAAGACAGCACAGAAGACCAGACGGCAGCCATTTGGTCAAAAACCTCCAATACACAAGGACATTGGCTCTATTTTTACTCACAATCAATATGTCGAAACTGTGTAGTACTTCTCCTGCATTTTATGTCCTTATTTTATATTAGCCTAGTTATGATTCTTTAGTTATGTTAGTGCAACTTCAAATACTGATATCCAATGATGATGTATCATTGCGTTAATGTCTTCAAATGCCCATCTTTCTTGGTATCAAAAGAAACCTGTATGTGTATAGTATGTTTTGATTAAAATGCATCATTATATTTCTATAACAACTGCAAAAATTCTCCATGCCACCATAATTATGCAAATAGGAATAATATTTTTCCTGGTCATCTTTGATTGGTCAAATGGGTGTGAACTGATAGAGCCTTTAAGAGTTCCCTGATTAGGCACATCTTTGGTCAATCTCGTTTGAGACACCACATTTCCTCATTCTGACAATTATCTTCAAGTTAACTTCATGGGGACCATCCAGACAAACACAATGAACGCTTTAGTGCACTGCTAATGAAAACATCAAGAAACTTTGGACTCTATTGCATAGGGACTTGTTCAGCAACCGAAGGCATTGCAAGTATCCGTTAACAACCTTTAGATGCCTTTCTAAGTCACTAGCTGCGTTTGCACAGTCACTTCGGGGCGTGATCGGGCCTCATTAGGGCTTCCTCGGAGCCAAGGCCCAGGTATTATTGTCCTGCCGAATACCTTGGTCCAAATCGGGCCAGTTCAGGCTTGAGGAGTGGTTATCAACAAAGTGAGTAAATACCACTTTATTTCTGTGTGAGTGTGACTAATGCAATCTAGACAAATTCATTATGATCTAGTATCACTTAAACTGTAAAATATCAATGCTTGGGTTTTAAATCTTTAAGTAAACAACAAAAATTCCAACAAACAACCGTTTTACCATTTTTTTATTTTTATTTTTTTCGATCTCGCTAGTTTTTAGTAATTTCTTTCTGATTAGTTTACTGATAAACTGCTTCTAGCCCGACAGTGGAAATGCAGCGTGGTTTTGGGCTCGGTGTCAGGTCCAAGACTATAAGCCCAGCCGGCTCGATGAAAACTCTGGCTCGCACTAGCCCTGCAGTGGAAACGTCTCTCCTACTCTGCTCCTTTTAAGGTGAACCTGATTCTTTTAAGGTGAACCTGATTCTTTGCTGTTTTCTCATAAGTTGTGGTTACCTGATTGTTCTCTCCTCTCCTCTCCTCTCCTCTCCTCTCCTCTCCTCTCCTCTCCTCTCCTCTCCTCTCCTCTCCTCTCCTCTCCTCTCCTCTCCTCTCCTCTCCTCTCCTCTCGTATCTCTCTTTCTCTCTCTCTCTTCCCCTGTACTTTTCTTCACTTTCTTTATTTTGTATTTTTATCTTTGCTTAGTTTAGTTGTGTGTAGTAGTGTGTTGTTTGCTTAGTGCCTCTGTGTTTGCCGCTCACAAAATCAGTTACTTAAACGTCTTGATCTAGCTACATGCTATTACCCTGCTAGTACTTTACACGGCAGGTACTTAACTTTACTCATTTATTTCCTGTAATTTATAACTTATTATACTGTCTGTTATCACACCAAATTTTCTCACCAAATATATTCTTTTGGTGTGAAAAGGCATCAAGACCATGACATCGAATGATCTAACCTAACAGAAGTATATAGATTAAAAAATAAAGTGGACCAAGAAACAATCGTTGAGCTAGACCTTGTTAAACAGCAACAGATTGAGATTTGTGTTTGTTTATATTAATCACCGGGATTTGCAAGCCACTTACACTTACAGTCAGTACTAGACTAGATGAGTTAACTTGGTTAGATATAAGGTAGGTTCGATATGGAGCGAAAATTACCCAAAACTATATTGCCAAGACTTGTTTTGAATAACTAAGAAATAGCAGCAATCAGAGATCTGTTAATCAAGTTAGTTATAAGCAAATTAATAGAAGACAAGTAGCTTTTAAGGGGATATGCTGGTAACAGATCAAGCTGGTAAAAGGAGGCCTTTGTTTTTTGGTTTTGAATGCCATGATGGTGTGGACTGAGCATTACAAATGTTAATTATTACCTTGAGGACACTAACATTATGATCAAAGTTATTCAACTAAATATACAAATCAAATTTATGAATTAGGTTTTATTTAATTCTATAAACTATAATACTGATCTGCCAACATTGTCGCTATATGATAAATTAAAATTAACATCACTGTTTTCTCCAGAACGACTGTACAGCCAAATCTAATTTTGTTGCAATATTGTCCAGTTTGACACTGTGAAGCTGCTTTGACACAATCGTCACTGTAAAAGCGCTATATAAATAAAGTTGATTGATTGATTGATTATTAATAATTTTCCAAATATTTTTTTTTTACACAAATATCATTGTGTGTGTGGAGGGGGTATACCATGTAAGATGTATTTTAAGCTAACCTTGTGTGTCATAAAAAAAACTCACATTATCTTGTTTTAAAGCACAAGCGGTCGCAATGACTAAAAAAAACATTAAAGGGGACATGCCATGAAACTCTGATAGTTTCCATGTGCTATAATTGGGTCCCCGTGCATCTACCAAACCAGAAAATGTGAAACAGGACAACAAAGGAACCTTGCTTTGCAAATACCTGAAAAAACAAGCCGTTCAGATTTCTCTCCCCTTCTGACATTGTTACACATTATGTGTCTCATGGTGACTATTATTTGTGTTCGGCTCTTTTCTAATTCCGATCTGGCATTTTCTCTGATCTGTATTCACCATGTGCTTTCAAATCTCAACTATAACTACTAGCACTCGTAATTCACGCTCTGTACGCACGAGACGCCGCAATCCTAATAATTTGCGCTATATCCTAACATCCTCTGCTACTTTACTCTTTATTCCAATTGGTCTCTGGAATTGTCAGTCTGCTGTAAACAAAGCAGACTTTATTTCATCTATTGGGACTCATTCTCAGCTCAGCCTCATGGCCCTAACTGAGACCTGGATCAAACCAGAGGACACTGCCACTCCTGCAGCCCTTTCAACCAATTTAACTTTTTCACACACTCCTCGGCCTATTGGGAGGGGTGGGGGTACTGGTTTGCTTATCTCAAATGATTGGAAATTTGATCCATTACCATCTCTACCGGCCAGTTCATTTGAATCGCACTCAATCACTGTTACTCACCCTGTTAAAATCCATGTGGTAGTTGTCTATCGTCCTCCAGGTCACCTCGGTAACTTTGTGGAGGAGTTGGATGTGTTACTTTCTAGCTTCCCTGAGGATGGCACTCCACTGATTCTGCTTGGTGACTTCAACATCCATCTTGATAAACACCTAGCTGCAGACTTCAGCACTCTACTGACTTCATTTGACCTTAAGTTAGTATCTACTACGGCTACTCACAGATCAGGTAACCAATTAGACCTTGTATACACACGCAACTGCTCCACGGACAACACTTTAGTTACTCCATTACACACCTCAGACCACTTTCTCATCACTCTTAACCTCATACTGACTCCTGATACAACACACACTCCTACACAGATTACCTTTCGGCGTAATCTACGCTCCCTCTCTCCCTCTCGCCTATCCACTATGGTTTCATCTTCACTCCCTCCACCTGCTCAGTTCTCAGCACTGGACACTAACAGTGCTACCAACACTCTTTGCTCCACTCTAACATCCTCCTTAGACAGTTTTTGCCCCCTCTCATCCAGACCAGCCCGCCCCACCCCATCTGCCCCCTGGCTGTCTGAAGTTCTCCGTGAACATCGCTCTGGACTCAGGGCGGCAGAGAGGAAATGGCAGAAATCTAAAAACTATACTGACCTTACCTTGTATCAGTCGCTTCTCTCTTCTTTCTCTACAAATGTCTCCACTGCTAAAACAACATACTACCACAACAAAATCAACAAATGCTCTGACTCTCGCAAACTCTTTAAAACATTCTCCTCTCTCCTTTGTCCTCCTCCTCCCCCTCCTTCATCAACTCTTACAGCTGATGACTTTGCATCATTTTTTACAAACAAAACATCCCTCATCAGCAAACAGTTCTCCTCATCACAAACTGACAAGCACATCTCAACAACTAACACGAACACGCTTCCATCCTTCTCTCCGCTCTCCGAGGCAGATATTTCTAAACTCATCCTTTCCAATCACCCTACTACCTGTCCACTTGATCCTATACCCACTCACCTCCTTCAGGCCATTTCTTCTTCAATCACTCCTGCACTCACTCACATTGTCAACACTTCTCTTCATACGGGAACCTTTCCCACAGCATTTAAGCAGGCTCGGGTAACCCCACTGCTTAAGAAACCCTCTCTGAATCCAGCACTTTTAGAAAACTACCGACCGGTATCCCTTCTGCCTTTCATTGCAAAGACCCTTGAGCGAGTTGTGTTCAATCAACTCTCTATGTTTCTTGAAAGGGACAACCTCCTAGACAACAACCAATCCGGCTTCAAAAGCGGCCATTCGACTGAGACTGCCTTGCTCTCGGTAACTGAGGCACTGAGACTGGCAAAAGCAGCTTCCAAATCCTCAGTGCTCATTCTGCTGGATCTGTCTGCTGCTTTTGACACAGTTAACCACCAGATCCTCCTGTCAACACTTAAGACGATGGGTATCTCAGGAACTGCCCTCCAGTGGTTCAGGTCTTACCTCTCTGGTAGGTCCTACAGGGTGTCATGTAGAGGTGTAGTGTCTAAGTCACATCATCTAGCTACTGGGGTTCCCCAGGGCTCAGTCCTTGGACCACTTCTCTTCTCCATCTACATGTCATCATTAGGTTCCGTCATTCAGAAACATGGCTTTTCCTATCACTGCTATGCTGATGACACTCAACTCTACTTCTCATTTCAACCAGATGATCCTACAGTCAGTGTTCGTATCGCTGCCTGTCTGACAGACATTTCTGACTGGATGAAAGAGCATCATCTTAAACTCAATCTTGCAAAGACAGAATTACTTGTTTTCTCAACCAACCCAGCACTTCATCAAAATTTCTCCATTCAGCTTGGTTCATCGACCATAACTCCATCAAGGACAGCCAGGAACCTTGGAGTTGTGATTGATGACCAGTTAAACTTCACTGACCACATTACTGCAACAGCCCGGTCCTGCAGATTTGCTTTATACAACATTAGAAAGATTAGACCCTTCCTATCAGAACAGGCTGCACAACTCCTGGTTCAAGCTCTTGTTCTCTCCAGACTGGATTATTGTAATGCTCTTCTGGCTGGGCTTCCAGCATGCACTATCAAACCCTTGCAGCGGATCCAGAATGCAGCGGCGAGAGTGGTCTTTAATGAGCCGAAGAGAGCGCATGTTACGCCTCTCTTCATCAAACTGCACTGGTTGCCAATGGCTGCTCGCATCAAATTCAAGGCTCTAGTTCTCGCCTACAAAACAACCACTGGTTCTGCACCATTATACCTAAACTCAATTGTTCAGACTTACACACCCTCCAGAAGCTTGCGTTCTGCGAATGAGCGGCGCCTCGTGGTTCCTTCCCAAAGAGGCATGAAATCGCTCTCACGGACATTTTCCTGGACCGTTCCCACCTGGTGGAATGACCTGCCAATCTCAATTCGTGCTGCCGAGTCTGTAGCCATTTTTAAAAAACATCTTAAGACACATCTTTTCCAATTGCACTTTTCCTATTGCACTTGACCAATACAGAATAGCACTTACTGATCATATCTACGTCTCTCATCCGAATTTGTGCCTTCAGGCGGGTATGTTACATAGTTCTCATAGCTACCAAAATCCAGTGTTATGTATTTTGCGTACGTGAGTTTTTGCTGTCGATGGCTATTGCTGCGCGTTTAGCTAGAATGCCATACAAAACCAACCCATTGGGCCACTGAATCCGCATTAACGACAACAGTTGGGGCATCAGCCTTAGTCCTAATGGGTTGTTATCATAGCTATCCAAATCCAGTGTTCTGTATTTTCCGTACGTGAGTATTTGTTGTAGCTGGCTATAAAAAAAAAAAAAAAAAAAACAGTTGTGTACTGTGCTAATTAATTGAGATTTCTTACAGCTCTTACAGGTTGTTGGCTTTGTTTGTTTCGTTGCTTCTATTGCTCTACCCTTTTTTGTAAGTCGCTTTGGATAAAAGCGTCTGCTAAATGATTAAATGTAAATGTAAATGTAAATGTGTGGGCAATGAGCTCACAGAGATGAGGATAAACAGGAAACTTTAGTAACAAAGTCAGCAACACTGTTAGACACGTATAACATGAAACAAGAACTGATCAACACTGGGGGAGCACTAAGGGCTTATATACACAAAGCAAATGAGGATAACGAGGACCAGGTGATGGACAAGGCACAGGTGACTGACATGACTAATTAACCAAATTGGGGAAAACTCAATTCCCGAAAACTTTCCTCCCAAAAAGTCATGTCCTCGTGCCGTAAACAAGAACAGGAAGCCGAGGGAGCTCGGAGAAGCCGTATGGCCGTGGGTTTCTGGTGGAGCTGAGGGAGGCAGTAGAAATATTGCTTAAGTAAAGACAACTTAACCTGTGGACTATAGGCTACAAACTACCCAAACCAACAGTAGCCTAAATGCAACCCCATTCCAGACTTGGCAACAATGAACCAAAGCGCCGTTAATGGACTAGCAGGTTCTGACAACTGACAGCGGACGTTCGTGAGGAGATTTTAAAAAGAGAAATGGAGCATATATATGTATACTTTTTTGAGCTTTCTATTGGGTTTTGACATGCTTCAAAGCCTGCGACGATGGGCTGGACCATAAGCATGTAAATCTGTAGCCGGTTAAATATTGTCAAATTGCAAATATTAGTTAACAGTTTATTTCTTATGTTAAATGTAACTGTTACAATATATTTTAAACATTTAGCCTATATACGTCCAAGTTTTTTTTTTTTTTTTAAGTAGGCCTACTTATTTTTATTCAACTCATCATCTCAGATGCATTTTTTATGGCATGCCATGCAGCCGTCGACCGATTCGGCCCCGCAAAGCTGCGGACAGTGGAAATATGCACTCATCCCAGAAGATGATGACCCGCTCAGGCCTTACCAGAGTCTCTATTGTGCATTATTCCCCATCCCGGTCCAGCTCCAGCTTCTCCCAGCACAATGGAAGTGTAGAAAAGTGTTTTCTTCTGGTTTGGCTGATAATAAAAATGTGTTGTTTCTAATGTTAAACTTAAGTTATTTTATTGGTCTATAAATAGGCTATAGTTGTAAAAAGCCTACGTAGGCTAAAATACCAATTTATTTTCATTTACACATTTTAAATTACATGACAAGAAAATATATGTATAAACATAAATGTGTTTAATGTATCTACAAATTATAACGTGCATTACAAAAATAAACAATAGCTAGGCTATAGAAAAAACACTTCCCTTTAATTTAGCCTATACGTTTGAAGTTAACGAAAATGAACAATAGACAGCAGTTCGTTTAATTTACAAATAACTTGCATAAAAAATAATAAGCTAGCCATTTAAATTGTTCTGTGTCGGCCACGCATTCAGCCTTTGGAGGATCGATGTTTCGTTGACCGTCGTCAGTGAACATTCATTCATTCATATATATATATATATATATATATATATATATATATATATATATATATATATATAAAAAAACACTTTATTTTAGCATCTAAGTCAGCAGTTTTCGTTTGTTTGTATTTTTTCTTATAATTCTGAGTGACATGTCACATTTGATTTAGCCTATTTTTCTGTGATATTTGTTTTAGTTACGGTGTTGACATAGGCTACAGCCTAGGCTGTAAGAAAAAGAAATGATTGCACGGACAATTCCTATCCAGTGTCTCTCTTTCTGTAAGGGAAATTTAAAAGATAGATTCTGGAAACAAAATCTAAATTAAGCTGGATCAGTCGGGTCGGGAATAAAATAATTTATAGCGGGTGAGCACGGAGTGAATTTTGCGCGAGCGGAATGGTGCGGTGCGGAATATAGCGGGAGCAGGACGAAAATACAGCGCCGCGCAGATTATATTTTGAAGGCTATTTAAAGAAAGTGTATGGGGAAAAAAGAAACAGCGAAAAGGGTGATAATGGACTGATTCTTCTTGCGATAATGGTTGAGAAATAAATAGCATTTAAAAATTGGGAAATTAAAGTTTATCTTGCTCAGGGCAGGGAACTGGGAACTGTGTGAATGCACTAACGTTGAACGTTTTATTTACTTCAAGCGCTTGCGCTGTTGTGTTCAATAGTACCCAGGCTACACTTGAGTTAACGACCGCTACCGTCTTTAACTGGAATCTGATTCGAGTGCCGCGGGAATGCGGACCAGTCAAATCCTGTAGTCACCAGTGTGCTATGAATTCTGGGATAGGGAAGGCTGCGAAGTTATGGGAAGGTCCCATCTGCTGTACCCTTCCTTTGCCTGAGAACCGAAGGGCGCATTTTGAAGTCGCTCATGAATTGCGGCAGCCTTCGTTGCACCGCTGTGACGCAATCGCACTTCAAATGCGGCCTTCAGAGGTGCAGCTTTCACTTTGGGACAGCCTACGTAGTGCCGCTGGGACGTAATCGCACTTCAAATGCGGCCTTCAGAGGGTGCAGCCTTCAAATTGGGACAGTCTTCGTAGTGCAGGTATGACGTAATCACACTTCAAATGCGGCCTTTGAAGTGCGCGCACTTCACTTTGGGACACAGCTAGTGTGTCCACACAACGTGTGGGTGAAGCAAAGGGGCGGAAAGACAGCAGTGAAGGGAGGACTGAGGAATAGACCAACTGAGGAGGTGGGAGTGGGAGGCTGGGATTCAGAGGCAGGAGACACTGGAGAAACAGGGGTCACAGGAAAAACTTCTTCAAAAAAAAGTATATTAGGTCTACCTCAAAAACATTCCTCTTTTCTTTAATATAGCTGCCAGTGACTTCCTGCAACCGAACCACAGCGGCTGTGTTGTGGGCGGGGCTTTCCTTCCTGCCCTCAAACTCCACAATAACTCTCTTTGGGATTTACGGCGTTGCTGGCTAACGCAACCACCTCAGACGTTGTTGGTGGTCCAGGATCCGAGGCGATGACACCCTCCCTCCTTCTCCTCGATACGGGCTCATCTCTTGTGGATGGTCGGTCCACACGGTCTGTGGTGGGCTCGTGCAACTTCTCCATTGCGTCATTCGCTGGTGGTGGATGGCTGGCCTCTGGCAGTGGTGGAGTGGGACTGGTAACACAGTCCTCCTCAGCGGGGCCGAGGGTAAATGGGGAGCGTTTATTTATCAGTACCCACTCCAGGAATACGGCGAAATATTCCTTTGGACCGCCCGCTGGAACGCATTCGACCTTTGTTTTCTACTACACTGGACTGAGTGAGCGGTCCAGGGAATGGGTTAGGAAGTCCCGAGTGTGTGCTTCCAGCAGAAGGCAGAGAAGCTGAACTTCGGGAAGGGCCACTGTTTCGGTCTAGCCTGACGTGGTCATACTCAGTTTTAATCAGAATAAGAATCTGATACTGCTCCATTGGGCTGTGATTAATGGGGTGTTTCTCAACTGAACTTGCCACACCACAACACCGTGTCAGTTTGACGAGAGCGGACCTTTCTGTTTGGTAAAGCCAGCTTCCTCTAACCGTTTATCATCATAATCTGCTCCATATCGCTTTGAAATACAGCATTCTGTGCAGAATTCAAATGTGTCCGATATGTTTGTTGTCTGCGGTGACTCGCACATATGATCCACGCTGCGCTCTCGTGTCTCTAATCAATGGCTCTGGTCTAGACTCTGTGTGTGCACAAGTAAGGCCGAACTTTAAGAAATGATTCATTAATTGCTTAGCTGGGTCTTCAGGCTATGCCGTCTGTTAGTTCACCTCATCTCCGAATCCGAGTCATTCTTGCTCTTGTCAATTCACATTTAATCACGTCTGTTCCTTGGAAAGATTAGTACACCTCTCCTGTCTTCGGGTTTGAGTCATTAGTTTCGTCATCAGTGTCTGATCTGGGCCATGACAGCCCTATAAGCAATGCGTGCAGTCCCGAAAATGGATTAGATCACTGTAATGCGGTTCGTAGATGGGAAGGAAGGAGGCGGGAACCGGCGAACGTTCAAACACTTTTTAATTCAAAATAAATAAACAAAACGAAAGTAAAACCGCGGGCAGCCCCTCACGGACGACTGCCCGCAAACACACACACAAAAACGTGGGCAGCCCCTCACGGACAACTGCCCACTAACACAAACACACGTAAAACAAAACTAAACATAAACTTCAGGCCTGGTCCTCTCTCGTCTTCCGCAGCCCTTGCTCCTCCGTTTATGCTCCCGTCACATGGCCGCGGGACGAGACCGGTGTGCCACGCAGCTGGCACTCGTCAACATTAATCACCGGCCCGCTCTCGCGGTCCCTCGCCCCGCTGCCTGTCACACCACAATCACCTCTCGAGTCTTCAGGTTCCAGTCATTCATTCATAGCCATACATTCATTTTGGTGGGTTGAGAAAATCTACCCAATTAATTCCACAAGTCTGTCTTCTCACAAGTGTCTTGTTTAATGCAGTGGCATAGGCAGAAAGTGGATGATGGGTGGGCCTCTAATAGTGTGGGTGGGCCACTGGAATAATTTGCATTACCCTTTAATGGGGGGTGGGTTGGTGGGGGGTGGTTGTATGGGTATGGGTATTGCTATATGTTCCTATTGAAACATACAGTCCCTGACAAAAGTTCTTGTCGCTTATCTATTTTCTAGAAATACCTGATATTAACCTGACTTTTAATTAATTCATTGGTGTTAGAAATAGCTCATATGAAAAGCTAAAACCCTCCCAAATGATGTTTAATGCCCTGAAATAAATAATTTTCATAGAAAAAATATTTATCATTTAATCAAGACAGAAAGGTCAAATTTTGGCAAGACAAAAGTTTTGTCGCCTATACAGAAATGGAACAAATTTACTGCAAATACAAAAATATGTCAGCAAATTAAGTTGTGGTGCTGTGAGATCCAAATTTAATAATTTAATAATTTAATATAAGTCTTGCATGCCTCCCAGAGTTCATCAATATTCTTTGGTTTCGTCTTCCATGCGTCCTCTTTCATCCTACCCCACATATGCTCAATGATGTTCATGTCTGGTGACTGGGCTGGCCAATCCTGGAGCATCTTGATCTTCTTCGCCTTGAGGAACTTTGATGTGGAGATGGAAGTATGCGATGGAGCACCGTCCTGCTGCAGAATTTGGCCTCTTTTATGGTTGGGAATATAAGAGGTAGCTAAGATTTCTTGGTATTTTAGACTATTGACGTTGCCTTCCACCCTGCATATCTCTCGCACACCCCCATACTGGATGTAACCCCAGACCATGATTTTTCCGACACCAAACTTGGTTTTCTGGGTGAATCTCGGAGCCATTCTGGCTCCAGTAGGTCTCCAGCAATATTTGCGGTGACTGTGGTGTAATTCAACAGAAGATTCATCTGAAAAATCCACCTTCTGCCACTTTTCCAGCGTCCATCCTTTTAGCAGGCTGTGGGCCTTGGCAAATGCCACACGGTTTTTCAATTGTCTTTTGTTTAGTGCTGGCTTCTGGGCAGTGATTCGACCATGGAGGCCATTTCGAGACAGAATCCGACAAACTGTTCTGGTTGACACAGGGACTTCAGGTGACCAGGTCTCGTGGAGCTCTGCTGCAGTGGAAAATGGGCTGGCCTTGGATTTTCGAGCCAACAAACGGTCCTCTCGAGCAGTTGTCTTGCGGGGTCTGCCTGACCTGGGCTTGTCAAAAACGTCTCCAGTCTCTTCAAATCTTTTTTTTATCCTCTGTACTTGACGCTGAGACACATTGAAGGTGTCTGCCACATCAGCAGTGGATCTGGTCTTCAGCCTCTTGATAATCAAAACTTTAGTCTCAGGGTGAATCTTAGGCATGTTTGCAGAGGTCTAGTTGCAGTTGATGTGAAGGTCTAGTGTACTGGGGTTCTTTTTATACACACCTGAGACCTAATTGATCCATTAATAGTCACAGGTGAAGCTCATATGACAAGGTGACAACACTTGTGTCTTTGCAAAAATTGACTCAATGGGCTTTACCAAGCTGTGAATATTAGAATACTTTTTGAAAGTTTAGTTTTTCACTGAAACATTATCACAAAAGCTGGTGGGATTAAAATGAGCCATTTCTTGTAAAAATACCTTGATTAGAAATATATTTCAGCGGCACTTTAGGTCAATTTGTACACAAGCGACAAGACTTTTGTCAGGGACTGTATAGCAACCAAGCAAAAGGTAGGCTATTTCTCATATGTTGGACCTTTTATTGTCTTTTGACATTTAATATAGTTTTCTTATACATGTTGATGCCTTCTCAAGCCCCCATATAGTACGAGCTGTGTCTGTGATATTTGAGTGCTGCGCAGAGAATTACATTTTTTTTTTGCTAGGTGCTACTATAGTGTCGCAGAAATGAAATACTGTAAACACTAAGCTCCGTGTGATCGGCTGCAACGTGAAAAATTTAAAACAAAAACAAACTAAGTAGGAGAGTAATATAACCCGAGTCCTGGTAACTATATCATGAAGAGAAATCACAATGTCTGAGTCATGCCATTGCTAATACAGTACATTTGGCTTGTGTACATTTAAGGAAACCCCTTGCTCACAAATATTACATGCAAATGCCATGCCCCGGCGGGCCAGACTAAAAACCTACCGTTATAAAGCTTACCATGTTATAGCTGATGATTTAGTTTGCTGAAGATTTTGATAATATCATCATATTCTGTATTTCACTTTCAAACGACAAAAGTATTATGGTGTCCTGTCATCTTTTTCAAGATGTGTTTCCTTCTTAAATGTGTCATAAATGGCAGTTAAGCCATGTTTTAATAACAAAAAAAAGGCACTGCTAGTTGGAATCGAATCCGGATATTGCCGCAAAAAAACCATAACATTACTACTGGCGTGATGTAATTGAAGAGATTAATTAGCATATTTTTATTCATATTGGAATATAGTTCTAATGCTTGACAAAATAAAATCACATTTAAAATAATTACTGAAGAATAGTTAAATGTTTTTTTTCTTCAAAAAAAAAGGATTTTTACAAATAATTATTTCCCTGGATCTGACGGGATGGGCAAGCTGTCAATCTGCCACCCGTAGCTACGCTAGTGGTCTAATGAGCACTTCTATACCAGCTCTTTTCATTTTCTTTAACATGCTACAAGAATCTGTATCCAGCTGCTACATCCCTCATGGCCTATCAGACAGACAGTCGAGTACACACACACAATGATTTATTTTTAATGAAACCTGCATGATGCCATCTAAGCTCATGGCAACTCAGTTCTGCAAATGTTATTAAAAAGTCACCTGAGCCATACATGCCATGTAACTAATTACTTCAGAGCCACAGGAAAACATCATCCTCCTGACAGTCCCAAGCCCTTCACTAAAACTGTCCTGTTACATCAAAATGTTTTGTTGAATTTTCGTTCCTGTGTGTTTGTTTCTTGTGCTTCATTTTCAATTTAGTCTTGATTGCATCCTGATTACATTCATTAAGTTTCCCTGTGTATTTATGCTCCTTGTTTCGTTCAGTTAATTGTCGGTTCACATCTTTCATGCGAGTAGTTGGTAAGTTTTGATATTCTGTGCCTTTCTGTACTTTTTTGGTACCTATGCTAATCAGCCAAACCTTGAGCCTCTGGACTGGGCAACGTCCCGTGACCGTGTGAACACCTATTTAAGGTAAGAAGAACAAAGGAGGAGTGTAATTCTACCTAAATGAAAACACTGCCAGCATTTGTTTGATGTACGTCACTCTACACCTGTCATGTGCGTTAACTTGCATTTTTACCACAGTATAACCATTTGCGCTGACACTGGATATGCATGCCATTAACACAACAAACAGCATTGTCTGGAGACGCCGTAAATCACACACCTGCAGCCAGAGCAGCTGCTGCAACAAAGGATGAGAGCGAGAGAACGGCATAAACGTTTTTTTTTTTTTACTAAAGGGCTGAGGAAAAAACGGGAGGACACCTCCAAAACCCCCAGCTTTGCTTTGTTCAGTAACTTGAAACCTGCACAATGTCCCGTTTTGCAAACAGAAATTATGGCTGGAACTCTGTTTTATAATGAAGAAACTCTCTGAGAGGAATTTAGTCTGCTGGGAGTAATCTCTCATCCTTATTTAATTACAGCAATTTTAAGAGTAATTTATGCTTTTTCAGAAGCTTTCTTACCTAAGTTCGCACAAGAATGTGTTAGCGAGTCCTTTATAAGGCAGTCCTTTGTGTTATCTCCCAGATTTCCCACAATAAATAAACAAATGTGATCCAACACGCCATCATATATGAGTATCAGTGGTCTCATTCTAAAACATGTTGCCTTGTGGGTAATGAGCAAACCTCAGAAATAAAGGTCCATTTTTTGGCATCCATGGTTCCCCAAAGAATCTTTAACATCCATGGAACCTTTCCATTCCACAAAAGCTTCTCTATACACTCCTAAAGTCCCTGTAAAATCTAAATGAATGTTTTTGGGCTTTTAGTCTGAATATGTTAGCATTACTGTAATTTATAAGCTAGTGTGCGCCAAAACAATGACAAAATTCACAATTTAGAAGATATACACATTCAAAACTTAGTCTCTCACTTCTGCCAATGTGGATCAGTGATTTTGATCCCTCTGCACTTTAGCTTCTCATCAGATTTTGTGTCCAATCAAATGCTCTCTGGAATCTGAAGCCCCATCCCCTACATTATAAATAGAAGCTGAAGCTACAACTAAAATCTGTCATTTGTTCACACATCTACTGTTTTTTTACATGGTGAATTGCACACTATATAGTGGGGTAAGGAATCATTCAGACATTGTAAATATGCTTTTCATTGGGGCAAATGCAATCTGGTTTCATGTTAGTGTCATGTGAACCAGTGCAGCTCTGGTCCACAGACACAATGGGCCTTATTTTACCAATCTGAAGCACATGGCGCAGGTGCACTGGGGCGTGTCTCAATACACTTTTACCAGTTTAATGGCGGGAACCTTTTTTACCTATTCTATTAATGAGTCATGGGTGTGTTTTGGGCGTAATGTGCAATAAACCAATCAGAGTCTCTTTCCCCATTCCCTTTAAAAGCCAGTTGCGCTTGCACCATGGCTGATTCACTATTTAACTGGCTGTGTGTGTAGGCACATCCAAGGAATCCCATAACTTCTGAAACCAAATTGTTTTGGCAATTTTCTAATCATCTTCTGAAATAAGAATTCTTCGTAATTTTGAAAAAAATAAGAGGTCATACAGCCATGGTGAATGTATGCAGAGCGATGTCTGCCAGAATAAACAATTGAATTTCCTCTAAAAACCTTCCCAAGGTCAGTATCTGTGCCCCTTTCAGTAATTTTCCACATCCTTAAATAACCCCATATGTCTTTCATGCAAACACCTCCATGGATTTTAACAGTCAGGCATAGCAAACAGAAAACACATGCATGATTCTTTGATATATAGATATTCAAAGGAATGTTCTTCTATGATTATATTTTTCTCTGAGAGTAATAAGCAGAATATATGCATGTTGTGCACCTGCCTATGGGCATTACTAATGTCCAGTGAATAACAAAAATACTGCGCTATTGACTTAAGAGCAGGTTTTTGTTGGTCAATGGCACAGTCGTTTTAAGTTGTGTCAAAAAAGAAACACCCCAACATTGCGACTGAACACACCTGGTTTTCAGACCAGCACACATTTGCTATTTAAACAACGTGAAACGTGAAAATTATTACTGCATCGGGCTGAAACTAGCAACAACAAAAAAACAATTGTCTGGCATCGCATTGTGCTAGTGTCTGAATGGGCCGATAGCACAGAGCGGGTAATATGCATGAGTCGGCACTAGGGATGGCGAAAACGAAACATTTTCTTGACCGACCACCGAGCCTCATTAGCCGGTTGAAACCGGTTAACCGATTAGTTTAAAATATGCGGCGCTATTTAAGATAACAGCTGCGAGCCGCGCCTGCAATTTCGCAACTCTGTCGCATCTCTGTATGATCTCTCTGCCTCCCGCTCTCACACACACACTGTCCCGGTGCCGCCTCCCTTCCAATCACGTCACTTTTTTAAAATCCTCTACAGCGCGAAACATGAGTCCCGCAAACGCAGTGCCGAAGAGCTTGTTTGTAATCAGAGGACAAATGGCTCCTTAGTTTCGAAATGGTTTGGGTACAAGGTGATCGCGTTGAAAATAAAGGCATTTGTCTAGCGTAAAAAGCTCATTTGAAACATTGCGGCAGCTCATTTAAGAAAATGACAGCTCCGAAGAGACGCCGCTTTAGTTCGAGGTATAGTGCTAACGATAATAAAGATGATGTGCTACTCCTGTATTTAAGCACAGTACCACACAAGTTGCAACTTTTAACCTGTTTACTTTTTGCAAACCTTGTGAGCACGCAAACCCAAACGCTGTGACCTCACGCCAAATGTTTTTATTGGTTTATTAAGTACAAACAGGCGAGTTATGAAAAATTGAGTGTGAAGGATTTTTTCACTTCACACAAAAATATTTTGGAATGAGACGGCTAACTGTAGTAGCGTTTAGTCCACTGTCTATAATAGCCTAATTTAGAGATCTTTTTTTTTTTTTTTTTACCGACAACCGACAACTTTGATCAGTTAATATTGATACGGTCAACCATCAGTCAAACGGTCATCGGTTAACATACCTAGTCGGCACAGACCACAAAACACCCATTTGAAATCTGCACAGAATGCTGTATTTTACATTTACATTTACGCATTTGGCAGAAGCTTTAATCCAAAGCGACTTACATTGCATTCAAATTACAAATTTTTACATGTTTGTACGTTCTTGCTTTCCCTGGGAATCAAACCCATGACCTTGGCGTTGCTAGCGCCACACTCTACTGTTTGAGCTACAGAGTTAGGGTTAGAGAGATTAGAAACTGTGGCTTTAGCGAGGTAAACGGCTCTGGCCAAGCTTACACTAAAAGCTATTGGCTATTTTAAAAAAGGGGAGGAGCTGTTAGATATGTCCCGCCCTGTCTTCCTGTTTCAGTGGGAATTACATCAACACATTGAATAATGCTTTGTGTTTCAAGGCACTTCAGTGGGGCTTTAAAAATAAAGGTTCTTCATTGTCATCAAAAGAACCTTCAACATCCATTCCACAAAAGCTTCTTTATAGTGGAAAAAAACTAAACGAAAACGTTTTTTTAATGCAAAATGACTGTCATGTTCACACTGCCACCAAACCCCAACAGGCAACAAACACTGATTGAACATATTCACTTGGGTGAAAACAAACCCTGCCCAATGCCAACAGGGGTAAGACACTGATCTGACAACACCCAACAAACGGGTTTGTTGGTGTTTGTCTGTGTGATGTGCCTTTTTTTGGAAAGAACTTGGTTGTTTAACCTTTATTTTTAAGACTGCCCATGGCATCTGCGCCACAGATCTCGCACATGTTCTACAAATCTCCCTACACTTGCGTGTCCGTTTATGAAATATTTTGGCTAATTTAATAATTCCCCAGCTATTAATGAGAGTGTAAACTCTCTGCCCTTTTTGATGTATCTTACCATGTTTAAATCCAGGGCTGACCCTAATAATAAAGTAATTAGTAATTAATTCTAAAGTAATATATTTCGCCATATAGACCAAACCTGCAAATGCGAAAATATGCGACAAAGGGGGTCTCTGGTATCCAGATGCAATTTTATGATGAAATCACAGATTTACAAGTCAAATCAAGATTTAGCTACAGACAGGAACTGGAGGAGAAAATTACATTAGAAGTAGATCAGAGAGAAAGTTTAATGTCTGGAACTACTAAAGTGGATAGTTTTTCATAATGTGCCTCTAATTATGATTTAATTATGGTTGGGTTGAGACAATCGGTTCACTGAGTTGCCACAAACATAAGCTGATTTCAGTTAAAGAGATACACAGCAAACAGAACAGAAAGAGAGAGAGGGAGAGAGAGGAGAGAGTTATGCTGCATGGTGGGCTGTCACATATGCTTTCATGATTCTCGCTCCAAACACCACATAATTAACTACAACTGCACTAAAACCGATCTCCAGTCAGTTAGGGAATCAACTCAAGGACAAAACAGGTGAAAACAGCCATTAAACACTTCATTCACACACACACACACACACACAAAGCAATGTGTTTCCCATCCACTAAACCATATGTTCAGAAAAGATCCCAACCCAGCATCTGAAAGTAAAGGGACGGGCAGACTGGGACTAGTTAGGGTTAGGGTTAGGGCTACATTTTATGAATGAATATTTATGAAACTGTGGAGTAGTTATCTATATTGATTTCAAGCACCTGGCTATTCAAACAATTAGTTTAATATTACCTACTATCTTCATTTGTTTGTCCAATAGATGTAGGCTAATATCATTTATAAACAAGTGAATGCAATACAATCACACTGGAATACCATTTATTTTGACCAAAACAATTATTTGATATTTTTGTAAGTGAACTTTAACGTAGGCTATTTTCACTTTCATGCATATGTGTTTTTGAGGGAAGGTGATATTTTAACCGTTAATAGTAATTTTTGTTTACTTCCAAAGACTTTCGTTGAAGTGACAATATAAGGGTCAACAAAGCTTTTCTTAAAGGTTATTGTCTAGCTACTCTCAAACTAAACCTGCACATTGAGTATCGCTCGCGCTTACCTGCAGGTGTTTGAATGACGCTGTGATCTGCGTGATGTGAAGTGTGAGGCAGCGCGAGGCGCAGCGCGCGCTCTCAATCTTCTCCAAAGTCTCCGCTTCTTCGGTCCTGCGCGCGACGCTCGCCTCAAAAACACAGCAGAGCAGAAAGCAGCAGACCTTCCTCATGAACATCATATTCACCGAGGACATTCGCGTAGACGCGTGTTGATCGCTGTGCGGTTGAATGTGGCTACTGGATGCGCGTGATCGGCTCGTGTTGGAGAGGTGCGCGCGCTCGGACACTCCCTCTCACGCAAGTCTGTCATCCGAACTCAGTCTGTCATTTTGTATTTAGGTCTAAAAACGAATTTAAGCCGCTTAAGATAAGATCTTAAAGGTGAATAAGCGTATGCAGCAAACACAATTCCTCCCATTATAATAAACGAAGCTCAGAGTTGATTATAATGACAGTCGATGCGCGTTTATCTAAGGTGAAACGCAAAAGCCATGTTGACAAAGTTATGAAAATAACATGTAAATAATGGCAGAATAAATAAGGCTATATTTTCCCCACAGTTGTTTTGGGAGCTTTATTGAATCGCGTTAAAATTAGATTAATGCATTGATAATTATGAATAAAAGACAACACATTGTTTTGTTTTAATATCTTAAATTCCCCCAGTCTTCTATCAGTATAGTACAGTATATAGTCAGTCACCATTAAAATATGGTGTATCCTATGGATATAATAATCATAATAAATATCGTAGTACCGAGTACCATGTGATGCTATCAGTGTACCTCATAACTTTTGTGTTGACAACTTTGTGAGGACAGTTAACCACAACCTGCTTTCATTTATGAGGTAGCCTAAGATATATGACCCCCGCAATGTTGGATCCGGTTTGTTTTCTTCCCTGTTTGCATCTGAGCATCTACAGTTTCCATAAGCATCTGTTTATAAAAATGTGCTGGAGTCATTGCGAAACCAGCGGCACCGTGTGGTAGAATGACTACAACATGAGAAAACAGACACAAATCGGCAAAACTTTAGAAAAACGGACCGTCATTAATAAGTAACCATGCCGAGAGTAAAGCAGGTAGCACTGCATTAACACTTCAGCTGCTGCCATTAACTAATATATGTATATATACATTCATAAAGTCATAAAATGCATAACTAATTTTTAATCAAGCGTTACCCACTCACTCTTTAGGAACTACTAGTGATCTGGACCATTATTTTAAAGTAAAAAGGAGTATAACCACGTTGAGAGTAAAAAATTAATTTGCCCACATCTTAAACATGTTAATGTTGTGATTAGTAATTAATTAGTAATTATTTATAATTTTTAATAGCTACCTTTTGGTTCTTAGTGATGCCAATCTTGATAACCTAATAAAATCTTAGTCCTAATTTTGATATGACTTGATTAGTTAAGCGTGTTTCTATATTAGTTCATAGTAGCTGAAGTGTTAATGTAGTGCTATACTCATTAGTCCTGTATTACTTCATGCATTGGTAGGTTGTGTTTAACATTTTATGTTAAACAAAGTCAAATGTGTCTAGAATAGTTATCCTAGTTTTCAGTGACAATGACATAAATTATAAATTATAAATGTCCAGAGTTGTCATGTTTAAAAATGTACTTTGTGTAAAATTCCTGCACTCTAAGTTTACAACAATCACCAGCAAAAAAAGAAAAAAAAGAAAATCCACAATAACAGTAGATAAATATGATTCTTATTAATGAACCTTTTTGAAAAATATTGTTACCTGAGGCTAACTGGCTGGCTAACTAGCTAGCTGATGCTAATGTGAGGTTATTTTTAGATATAAAGTCCATATTTTTCTTCATTCAACCACCTAGTTAGATTACATTTGATGGAAAAACAATGTGATGTTCAGAACATGGCAACAGTATTTATGGGCATTTTATCACAAGTGGCTGGGGGTGCTTTAGATTTTCCTTAAATAACAAGTAGCCTACTCTATAACTACAGGCCTTGCTCTTCTTATATCATATAAAATTGTGATTCTCTAAAAAAACAGCAAGCTTTAAACCACGTTTTTCCACTGTTAAAGGTGCACTATGTTGTATTTTTGCAGTAAAATATCCAAAAACCACTAGGCCAGTGTTATATATTTTGTTCAGGTGAGTACTTACAATATCCCAAATGTTTCCAACTATTTGTAAATTGTGAGAAAATTGCTTTTTTAACTAAGGACCGGGACGTTTCAGCATAGCGTCTGAGGGAGTCGGCTGTGAATGGTGTCATATCTACGCTACCCTCGGTTTTATTGGGCAGACGCTCTTTTCTCTTAGCAGTGTGAACATGTCACAGCAGCACTGAGCGAACACACAGAGTAACGTCATAACATCATTTTAAACACACTTAAATGTATCTAATATGATAAACAGAGCTGCTTTACCTTATACTCATGACCGGAAAAAGCAGAAGTGCCCGAACTCCCAACCACTGTGTCCCGTCCCATCATAATAAAAGTCCCGGTACTCGCGAGCCGTGTGTTTGTTTAACAATCGCTCCAGCGGCCGTGCTCAGCTCCACAACACTCGCTCCTGCTCTGCTGTACACTACAGTAACGTTAATAACCGCATCCATCAACATGATTTCTGCCCGAGTCCTATTTTCCACCGGCTGTGAGGTGAAGACCACATGTCCCAAAATACTGCGCTTACACTTTGTGTCATCAAACTATGCCTTTGTTTAGAATAGGCGCCCTCCAGTGGACGGAAAGTTGCATAGTGCACCTTTAAAAATAATATCAAATAACGTTGAATCTGTTTTCTCTTAGGTTCTTTAAACTTTTACATCACTCTGGTCAAAGTAGTCCATAGCAACGACAAACGTATCTTGATTTTATCTAGTGGTTAATTTGGGAAAAACAGTAGCGGAGCGTTTCCCCTCACTCTACCGTACTTATTAATGACAGACCCTTATTCTAAAGTGTTTTCCAAAAATCTCAATTCTTCTCATAGCCTACTAAGTAGTTTCAACCAATCAGGTCTTAATTTCCACATGAAAATGTGAGTTTTTGTGCTGATTGCAGGGCTTCGAGGACTCCACATGAAGGACTGAGGTAAAATGTTTATTTGTATTTTAGTTATAAATTGATTATTCTGTTTGTATTTCCATTAACACTCCATAATACATTATTAACACTTCATAAGTGTATATTATAAATCAATTTGAATTAAGTTTGGGGTCAATTTTGAGCCTAGTGTTGACTATGCTGTTTACATCACAGTGAGGTCATACACATTGATCATCTTGTTAATGTTTATCAAACCTGATTCCAAAGTCACATTCATCTCCTGGTATAAGCCAATGCTAGACTGCATTTGAAATAAAACTGGTTATCTTGTGCAAGGCATTGTCTGTAAAACTAGGCTAATTAAAGATGTTGACTCTGATTTGGATTTTTTTGACCGCAAACATTTTGTGTGTCTTGGGGACAAATTTAGTTCATGTTCCCTGTGATGACAAGATTGTGGAGAAGTTGTCCAGACTGGCCGTCACGTACATAAATGAGGACAGACAAACAGGTTACAAATTTGCCCTTAACAGAATTACAAACGTTCAGGCGCATCAACAGGTTGGTAAAAATTATTTTTTACCAGTAGAAAGGCAATGACACCATTAGTAGAGCTACTCGTATTAATCAATGATTAATAGCATAAATTATTTTGCAGACTCAAAGTCATAATATATGTATTTGTCATTTTGCAAGATAGTGATTATTTCACAGGTCCACTTTCCCTTGCTGTAGGGTCCTGCTGGAAAGGTCTATTATCTTGATTTAGATGTCCTTGAGACCAAGTGCCATGTCCTCAGTCCCAAATCGTGGAAAAAATGTGCTATAAGACCTTTCATGGAAACGGTAAGGATTCATCTCCTTGATTAATTGCTGCCACTGTACATTTCAAGGGATGTTTTAAGTTTGGATGGAATATATGTTTGACAATGTGGAAGTTTACTTCTGTTCAAAATTATCAAATATTGATCAAGGGTTTCGGAAGGTTAACTTTTGTTGCATGCAAACCTGAAATTTGACAATTTAATGGATGCACATTTGGATCTCAAGCTAAAAATCACTGCCTGATGCCTGTGTTTAATTTATTTTTGCCCTGTAAAACCTGCACTTTGCATCTTGAACAAGAGCTAACAGTGAAAGTAATATCAACATGCTTTTTGTATTAATTTGTTTTATTAAATTAAACATAAGGAAAACTTTTAGGGAAAGGGATTAATGATGACATAAAAATGGATCATATGATGCTATTTTTTTTGGTGAATTGGAATAGGTTAACATGCTTTAAGGTCCACAAAAAATATTTTTCACATACTGTACATTATTGCTGCACCTCTATTCCCAGTCTGTCTGAAACACACAATTTCTACAAAGAAAGGCAGAAAAGCTTAAAGTGCTCTGATTGGCCAGCTGACCCAGTGCATTGTGATTGACCAAACATCTCAAGCTAAAGTTGTGCTCTCCTAGGCCCTGTCCCAAATGGCACACTTCATATGCACTTTCGGTCTTAAGACCATAGGGCAGGGGTCGCAAGTAAGTTTAGGCCAAAAAAAAAAAGCTGAAATGAGCTGATACTCTGTTAATTTTTTTTTAAAATTAATGAAAGCAGTAGTGACTTGTAACCTGGAGTAACGGGGTTCTTAGATGGGAAGGAAGGAGGCGAGAACCGGCGAACGTTCAACAACTTTTATTAAATAAATAAACAAAATGAAAGTAAACCGCGGGCAGCCCCTCACGGACGACTGCCTGCACACACATAACAAAACATAAACAAAACTCAGCGTAAAGTCCAGGCCTGGTCCCCTCTCGTCTTCCACTGTCTTTGCTCCTCCCTTTATACTCCCGTCACTCCGCCATGGTGAGGCGAGACTGGTGTGTGGCACAGCTGGTGCTCATTACCATTCGCCACCGGCCTGCTCTCACGGTCCCTCACCTCGCTGCTTGCCACATACCCCCATCACCCCTCGCAAGCAGGGGGGTACTCCCGAGACTGCGCTCTACTCCCCCCCCCCTCTCCCGGGGGGATCACGGTGGTCGCGGCAACTGAGGTAAGGACAGAGAGGCGAGAGAAACGGAGCCGACGAGTAGCGAGTAGAGTAGAGTAGGACGAGTAGCGACAGCACGAGAGAGGGGAGAGAGGAAAAAAAAAAAAAAATCTGGTCTGGTTTCCCGACACTGCCGCTTGGTCCTCACCAGCAAAGAGGATCTTCCTCGCAGTGCCATGCGATGGTGCTGAACACCCGGTGGACGACCTGATCCTCCTCCACCCCCTGGCGGCCGGCGGTGGCTCCTCCGATTGAGGGCAGTCGGCAGCGAGCCCCGTGCTCCCTGCTCCTCCCCATCATGGCGGACGGCAGCAGGCTCCGGCCCACGGCGAACAGCGGCGACTCCTCCGCTCCCTCCAGGACGGCCGCCACCCCACCTCAACCCAGGGGCACGGCAGCGAGCTCTCCGTCCCACCAGTCTTCACTCGCTCCAATACCACCGCCTCGGGCAGCCTCTCGCTGTCCTTCTCCATCCGCGCTGCCCGAACTCCTCAGCACCGCGATCCCCCTTAGCAGCGAGGGCTCTTCGACAGCATGTCCCTCCCTCCTCCCGGGTTTTCGGCACCAATGTAACTGGGTTCTTAGATAGGAAGGAAGGAGGCGGGAACCGGCGAACGTTCAACAACTTTTATTAAATAAATAAACAAAACGAAAGTAAACCGCGGGCTGCCCCTCACGGACGACTGCCCGCACACACATGACAAAACATAAACAAAACTCAATGTAAAGTCCAGGCCTGGTCCTCTCTCATCTTCCATTGTCTTTGCTCCTCCCTTTATACTCCCGTCACTCCGCCATGGTGAGACCAGACCGGTGTGTCGCGCAGCTGGCGCTCATTACCACTCGCCACCGGCCCGCTCTCACGGTCCCTTACCTCGCTGCTTGCCACACCTGGCAAGTATCTTCATTCACCAACTTGCAACACAGAACTTGCTAAAACACAAATATGTGGGAGATGGGGAATGGATAAAAATAACTCAAAAAAGAGGACTTGATGAAGCCCATTAATGGCGTGTTTTATTTCCTTTCCATATTGTGAATAATAAATGTGCATTTTAATTTGCTTGTTACACAATGAAGCCTGTTGTAATTATTATTTGATGTAGCCTACTTTTAAACTCTTTTTATATATAATTATTCCTTGGCATCCTCATGTACTAAACTGAACATTTTTTTTATTGTTTGCGTGCTGGAGGTACACTATTACATTGCATGCAGAGTGATGTTAACATTTAAACTAGCCGGTGAGATAAATGGCACTATCAAAGAGTCTAAAGTGGAAAGTCGATAGCGAAGATAGAGCATACAAAGAAGAAAGGAAAGACAAATATGTGTTCGTCCTACCTGGCTATGTGGATGCAACATTTCAATGGTTCACTGTTCGTTTTTTTTTATTATTATTTAATTACATATAATTATGGCTATTTTAGAGGTGTGTCTAGTGATCCATTCCAGAGAGTCTTTTGGCCCTCAGGCCACCAGTTGCCGACCACTGCCATAGTGGCAAGAATTTGGGCTCTGCAAAAGTGCACATCAAACGGGCAAAAGGGGTACTCAAATGTCCCATTTGTCATTTTAGATTTCAGAAGGGTGCTCTTGAATACCCTGCCCCTTTGATGTACACTTTTGCAGAGCCCAAATTCTTGCCGACAGTCAAAGCAGTGTTAAGTCACAAAAGGACTTGTATAGGAAGACTGTGAGGGTTTAGGGTGCCATTTGGGCAGGGCCCTTGGTTCTGGAAGCTATCTTCCGTAAAATGCCCTATGAACAAGCTACATTTTTGGATTGTACTGCTCAGGAACTGCGCTCATTTCATCTGTTTTCAGAAGGCCAAAAAAGGGGTTTTGCAGTATATGGGTGCTTGTGCAGTGCGGCTCACCTTTTACTGTCTGCCCCACTGAGGAAGACCTCACTATGCCCGACGTGGAGCAAGAACAACAGCAATAGCTAGAGGCTGTTTTCATCCTAGAGGATGAGCAAAACCCAGAGGTTTGAGCAACAGTGTCCACCACAGAGGGCATTTTAGTTAGAGTTTGAGGAAATTAATTGGAGCCACACCCACACTTCCAAGGCTGAGGTGCATATACCAAGCTGGAGATCTACAAAATGGGGGTTCCCAGTCATCAACTCTGCCTTGGCCTGTGGATCCCTCATCTCGAACTCAACCCTCCAAGCCCTGGGCTCAACCTAGGCCCTCCGAACCATTGGCTTCTCCTTTGCTAAATTCTCACTTGGCTCCACAATGGACCTAGCCTGACAAGCCAGACCCAAATCAAGATGTTTGGTCTGGAAATTCACCACTGGAAACTCACCATTGAAGCAGAGCTAGTTGATAGATTAAACTTTTGCCGTATCCGGTCGGCAAAATTCTGAACACATCTTCCCTTCTTAAGAATGACTTCGGTGCCGTTCTTTTCTCAGAGAAAAGCTTAACTCCAAGTCTTCCAGAGTTGCGGCTAAAGCCGAACCTAAAGACCGCCGTTCTCCAGCTTCTGTGTTTACTAGAAGCACGCAAGCGCAACTCGGCCGTCATTATGTTAAGCCCTGTTCACCGACTCTATACACGATGTGATTTGACTGACTAGAGTTTGGTATTTACAGCTCAGAAGTGTATTGATAGTTGCTAGATGACACTTGCGGCAGATTAGATTTGCTGCCGCTAGGGTGTGTCTAGATTTCTAGGCTACCATGGAGCACCATCCCTTAAGCTCTGCTAGGCTCCTTCATCCCTCTGACTCCACCTTGACCCATTGTCGCTGTGGCTCTGCCTTTGACCTGCAAGTCAGCAGTTGTGCATTAACCCTCCACCCCTCTGGTTCCAGCTGGCTCCTCTTTCCCTTTGGTTGCGCCATTGTCCTCACTCGCACCATCTTTGGCCTGGCCCGCCCCGCCCTGTCAAGCCCACACCCTCATCTTGTCACTCCTGCCTGCAGCTCCACTATGGCCCTACAGGCCTTCAGTGTCACCCTGGGCTTTCATCTTTGCCTGGGTCTCTACCTACCTACCTGTTTCACCAGGTCTCTCCATCAATGCTCCACCATGGCTCCTTTCTCCATCGGCTCCACTGTGGACAGTTGTAGCTCCAGGATTTTTTGTCTTGGGGGTGCTAAGTTTCGATGTTTACTGGTTTTAGTTTTTACATGCATTTTATTGCCTTTTGAATGTATGGCTTTTGAACAAGAGGCCTTTGTTCATGTTAAAATATACAGCATTGTCATGTTCTAGCCTTGTTATGTTTATCTTTAAATAAATGTTAAGGCAGTTTTTTTCCCTGTGGTATTGAAAATGGCATTGAATATTGATATTTTTCAAAGGATAGTATTTAAGATAGAAATGCCGTTATTGTGACAACACTAGTATTGGATTGAACTTGAAGGATTGAACTGCAGAAGATTGCTGCAGAACATCTGATCTGATCATGAAGCCCCATTCAAACGGTTTGTGTCATCTGGAAAAATGATTGTCCAAAGAAGAAAAGCAGAGTTAATTGTCGTGCCAACAGTGTAGCGTCCTGAGCCATCCATGTTTGTGGTTTCTTTTCATCCAAGGGAGTGGCACTCTAAAAAACGCTGCCTTGGATATGAACAGCATCAAAAATTCCTGCAAGAGCAGCTTCTCATAATGATCTAGGAGCAATTTGGTGATAAACCGTACATTTTACAGCATGATGGAGCACCACAAGGCAAGAGAAATAATGAAGTGGCTCAGAGATCATTATATTGACATTTTGGATCCATGGCCAGGCAACTCTCCGGATCTTAATCCCATAGAGAGAGAACCTGTGGTCAAGCAGAAGCACACAAATTGCGATCCACTCCGAGCACTAAGACAAGAATGGATCACCATCCGTCAGGATTTGGCCTGGAAACTGATATTGAGCATGCCTCTCCTGAGTGAATATCAACACTGGTCCTCACTGTAAATATTGACTCTTTACATTGAATGTTTTTGCCAATTAATGATGTTTATTAACAAAGGTTCGGGAGTAGCACTTTGAGATAATTGACACAGGTGAAGAGCACTCAGCTAATCAATAAAAGAGGTGTATATAGGCTACGCAGCGGTCTTACCTCCATTTTTGTTGACAGTTAATCAGCATCCCTCCATCACCCCTTCTCCACATTTTGCTCTTTTTAAGTTCTAACCACCTACATACACTCTGGGTTTGGGCCAAGTCAGAGCTTAAAGCCCTCCCCCCATACACCAAATACGATTTAAATGTACACTCTATAAATGATATCTAAGTGTAAACTTGTGAAAAGCCTTTAAAATATATGCAATGTTTATTTCGATGTAGCTGTTGTGGAATGAAACTAATTGCTCTCCTCTCTGCCAGTTTTATAGCACACCCAATGCTATAACTTAGGTATCAACATTAAAGGGTCAGTTCACCCAAATATCAAATTTATGTCATTAACTCCTCACCCTAATGTCTTTCCACACCCGTAAGACCTCCGTTCATCTTCAGACACAGTTTAAGATATTTTATATTTAGTCCGAGAGTGTATCCAAGTGTAGGCACACTATACTGGCCATGTCCAGAAAGGGAATAAAAACATCATCAAAGTAGTCCATATGAGACATCAGTGGGTTAATTAGAGTCTCTTGAAGCATCAAAAATACAGTTTGGTCCAAAAATAACAAAAACTATGACTTTATTCAGCATTGTCTTTTCTTCCGTGTTCCTCAAATAAAGATTCAAACGGCCATGAATCAGTGAATCAGTCAATGATTTAGATCGATTCACTAATTCATGACGGTTTTAATCTTTTTTCGAAAAGCATTTTCGATGCTTCAAGAGACTCTAATTAACCCACTGATGTCTCATATGGACTACTTTGATGATGTTTTTATTCCCTTTCTTGACATGGACAGTAAAGTGTGCATAGACTGCATATGCTCTGGGACTAAAATATTAAATATCTTAAACTCTGTTTAATATCTTAAAGATGAACGGAGGTCTTACGGGTGTGGAACGACATTAGGGTGAGTCATTAATGACATCAATTTCATTTTTGGGTGAACTAAGTTTCTTAGTAGTGAATACAACTAGACTAGGAAAAAAGTCTTCCTTACTAGGAAACTGTGAAGGCAGGGTTGGATAAAGGCATTTTAGGCAGGTCTGGAGCAGTGTTTTCTGTTAGAATAAAAACTATACACTTTGTAACTTTTCAGATCTTGTACATGAACAGATACATTAAGCAAAAGGAAAACATTAAAAAGCATCATATGAAAACCCCTTTAATCCAGCTTCTACCTTAAAGTAATCTTTCAAGTAACTGATTTTGTTGCATTTTGAAAGGAGAATGTGTATGATTGTTTTAGATTGGTTTATGTAAAATTAATGTATGTTCCTTGTGTTGTAGCAAATCTCTGGAAACTGTAATACCACAGTACTCCACACACCAGAGGGCTACTCGTACCTCTACAGCTATGACTGCACACTCGTTCCAGGTCAACCATTTATTTCCCTTTCTGACTACACACATAAACAGGATTTCCCTGCATACTAGAAATCTCAACATTAATAAGCAGAAACATTTTTAGCTTATGCAAAACTGAAGAAGTGCTGTGAATAGATCAATGAAGGCTGTGCAATTAAGTGGGTCATGAAATGTTTCATGTAATATTCAAATTTTGTAATTAAGTTGAATTCACAACTTGGGATAAAAACTATCTAGTGATTATAATAGGTTCTAATTAAGTCACCTTTATTTATATACATTATTTATCTAATATAATATGAGTATTTTAATGTAATTTTGTAATATTTGCATTGTTTTATTTTTGTAATATGGATTATATTTTTTTGAGAAGGCACTGCCCTGCCTCCTCAGAGGAAACAACCTAAAGCCTGAATGCTTTTATTGATACTGCTTAAAGGATTAGTTCACTTCAAAATGAAAATTTCCTCATAATTTACCCCCATGCCATCCAAAATGTCTTTCTTTCTTCATTCGATAAGAAATTAAGTTTTTCGAGGAAAATATTTCAGGATTTTTCTCATCACCACCACAAGGTCCAAATCAATGCAGTTTCAAAAGGGCTTTGAAGGGCTTCAGAGGCTTTGCACGATCCCAGACGAGGAATAGGGTCTTATCTAGTGAAACCATCTGTCATTTTTATTGGTAATTTTTATATAAAAAATCAAATTGTATATTCTTTATAATCTAAATTGCTCATCTTGCACTGCTCTGTGACACCACGGATTGCGCAATCACGTTGGAAAGACGTAAGCAGAAGTATTGCCCTCATGTTTACAAAGCACTCATGCGAATACTAATACAAACATACTTTAGCAAAAAAGGTTAAACAAAGATGTCAGATGATTTTTAAGTTGGAGAAATTGCCGTTTGTATTATATGCCTATGTCTAGCGTGACCTTTCTGACGTGATTGCGAAATCTGTGGCGGCCGCATAGCAGCGCATTCCTTGTCTGGGACTGTGCTATGTGCTTTCCAGACAAGGTACCAAAATGTAAGCAAGTCAGCAAGCCGATTAATCTCAAATAGTGAAATAATATTCCTTTCTTGATCTGCGCTGGTCACTCTCTCTGAAGGGCACGTGTGTTTGTGTGTGTGTGTGTGTGTGTGTGTGTGTGTGTGTGTGTGTGTGCACGTGTGTGTGCGGTTCACGCTTATATCCACCAATCAATCAATTGTCCAATCAATCGAGGGTGAATGATAAAGACGTTTATGAGCCCTGTGGTCGAGAGAATCATTCCGGTTGTCACTTTCAAAACTATCTCTCCCTCATGTGAACTGAACTGAGAAGGGGAGCTGAAGCTCATTTAATATGCAAATCGTATCCAATCCTAGCCGTGGGCGCGGGCGTTTACTTCCAAGTCTCCAGTGCTGCACGCCCATCAAAACCCAGCGTTTTGGAGAGAGCCTCAAAACCAGTGTAGAAAATAGCCTATTACTTATTCGTTATGATGTTTTTGAATGTAAAAACCACACAAACTTCATTAGTCGACCTCAGACAACAGTATATAAAAAAAAGCCAGTTCATGACAACTTTAATAGCAAGGGCCCTGATTACAAAATTACTTTATTGTTCCATCCTTAATAAAAAAAGTTATGTCTTGATTGTGAAATTAATCCAACTACTGAAATGATATTTTTCTTTTCTTTTATTAACTTTAAGATGTGCTCTCTCTCCTTTTCTTCCCCAAGACCCTCCAGAGAAGTTACGGCTGACGTGTCCAGTCTGTCCTCTGCTGCTGCCGGTAGACAGTAATGAAGCCATCGCCACAGCTAGGACATCCCTCCTTAAATACAACAGACAAAGCACACTTCCTGTTAGCCTGATTGTGGATACCATCACCAGAGCCTCCCATCAGGTTACAATGGATGACAGACCAGCAATTTGTTGTTTTTGCAATTCATTAAATTGTGGTATCATTTAGGTTTGCCACGTATACGGCAATAGTGGCAAGAGAGAGATTCAAGAGAGAGACCAGAAGGTTGCCGCTTGATTTTTACTGATGGAAATTGGGCGTTTGAATGGTTTTAAAATATTTCTTAACCTGTGGCCCCCTCTATAGGACAGCATTAGTATTACAGCCAGTGTAAACCTTTTTTTTTTTTTTGGTTTAGTTTTGATCATAATATAGTCAAAAGCCCTATTTGGACTGGATTAGATTAACATGGGGACGTGGGGGTAAAGTATTTTTTACCAGAGGTTCTCTGTGATTTTAGTCCCGTACGAATGTGCCATCTCGGTAATCATTACGGACAATGTCAGTAAAGATTACCAAGACTTTTACCTTCTGTAAAAAGGTCCGGAAAAATGACCTCGGGTAATACTAATCCCATTCGAATAGACCCACTGTAAAAATGTATGGTAAAATTCCGTCATTTCCTTTTTAAAAGTTTTTTTTTTTTAAACGCATTTTACAAGCTTTGAGGCGCTTGAAGCATTTGGTTGTGTTGTAGGTGGAGGGACAACTCTGTGGCAAACCTTCAGTGTTTTCCGCATATTATTTAAAACAAAAAGAAGATCAAAAGCACTTATTAGAGGCACAACACTTATTTTAGCTCTAGGAAAGTGTTTATTACCAACACAATCCAATCAGAATCGTTAGACTGGACCTAACTGTTTATTAAAACAAACATTATATTGTAGACGGAGTTCAGACTGGCGCTCGTGTGTTTGCTCACGTGATAACAGCAGCGTCATACGCACATGACGACACGGAGGTTACCGTTGTGCGTAAAGCGAGTTACTCCTCCCACTTCTGCTAGTTTTACTGAGATGTCTTAATCCTGTGCGAATTGACCATTAATATTACAGACGTCCTGAGGTAAAATGACTTTACCCAGACCATGTTAATCTAACACCGTCCGAATAGGGCTATAATCACCTTTATTTAGTGCTTTTCACAATGCTGCTTGTTTCAAAGAAGCTTCAAAGTGTTAAGCAGGAAAATATTGCAATAGAATTTGATTCGGCTGTAGAGATGAAAATCTTAACTCTGATCTTATAGAAAAGATATAGCACAACAAAGTCCAAACAGTCTGAAGGTCTTGTTGTGCCAAAATCACACAATAGTAGCTGTCAAGCTTAAATGTGCACTATATGTCCCAATTTTCCTACTTTATACTAAGCCCTTAAAGTATGCACTCTTTTTGTGAAGAAAAAGTACACTTTAGAGTGTGTAGCAGAAGAGTAGGCAAGCTTTGGGACATACACTACTTCATCATTACACCGTCTTTAATGGCAGCGCATTAAAGTCAACATGTTGACTAGTCTGGGCCTAGATTACAGGGTAAATTATTATGAATGAAACTTACTTGACAACAGCAGTTATCACTCAGTATCCCAATGCATAGATTTAAAGGGTTAGTTCACCCCAAAACAAAAATTTCTGTCATTAAATGTCATTACTCTTCTATAGTTTCATACCCATAAGACTTTCATTCAATAATGCCATAAAGTGATCATAAAATAAATCCATATGAATCAAGCGATTACTCCACATTTTCTGAAGATACATGATCACTTAATACAATTTATAAGGTTTTATTCACATGTAAACATTCATTAGAGTTTGTAAAATATGTCTTTGTCAGTGTGTATATTTCATGATGTATATTTCAATGAGGCACATTTCCATCCTTAAAACTTAGTTTGACCTGGAAATGCAATGAATGTGAATGAATACTAAAACTGCATAAAATTATTACAAATATATATTTTTTTAATTCTCTGAAATTTTCTGAAGCCACCGGAAATCCAACTTGTTATTTAATAAAAGTGCAGTCTGTATGTGATGACATCATTTTTTTTCTGGATGAACTAACCCTTTAATACGACGACTGCCCTGGCCAGATTTAATGAAACTTTTTATTCTGTGTTTATTCTTAGAGCTCTCCTGTTCCCGCTAGTTTTGTGGAGTACACCGTTCAGGAATGCTCACTCGCTCCATTCCCAGAGGTTCAGTGTAAGCCAGGACATGAAGGTAAAGAGGTGAGTTCCTGCCAACGTCCATTACGTCCATGTTCTTGAGTCGGATTCCAACTGAATGAGCCTAACATCCACCACTATTAATATTTTCTATGTTGTTTTTCTCACACCATAAAAAGTTTAATTTGATGAAGTGTTCCCAATTTCTCAAACAGTCTGCTTTCTCTCTGCTATTATAGTGTGGTTATTGGGACTGTGTGTTTTCATTTCAGACTGTTGGGTTCTGTGTTGGGGAGGTTCTTGGCCCTGACCATGGCCAGCAAGATGTGAAGGTGTCCTGTGAAATATTTCGCCCACAGGTACCCTAAATATCCAAATTTGTTGTGAGGCTTTTTCTCCAGGTCACACACTGGAGAACTTTCCAGCTCTAAAAGCCAGATGACTGAGGTAAATCAACACCTCAATGTAACAGTAGGAAGCTCAGCCAAACCCAATAGAGTTTATCTGAATCTCCCTGTGCTCTTATTGCCTTCTTGCTTTATTTTGAAATGCGGAAAGACAAAAACAGACCTTCCTTCTGTCCCATCTTTCTTCTTTCCTCCTTTCCTTGTTTTATTTACAACCACCACAATTTTCAGTAAGAAGCTTGGAAATCATGGCGTTGTAAAAGTGTCGACCGTAAAGTCATATAAAAAATAAATACATTACTTTGTATATAGTGGCTGCACAGGAACAATAAATGCATATAAAGCATTAATTACACATAACATTCTACAAAATCTGTTGCACCGATCCTAAAAAAAACTGAAAGAAATATTAAATTACCCAATTTTTCATGTTTAACAGGGACATTGCAGGAACTTTGCTGGAAGACTTCGTATTTTCTAGTTGTTTATTCTTACAGACACACTCAAAAAAAAAAAAAAAAAGAGTACAAAATTGTCCGTCACTGGGGTGGTATCCTTAAGGGTACATTTTTGTACCTCTAAGTCAGAGATAGGCAAGTTCAGTCCTAGAGATTTGATGTCCTCCAGAGTTTAGCTCCAACCCTACTAAGCCACAACAGTATAAAACTCATGGCTCCCAGCATGCATTGCAGCATTAAGTATATCACCATTGTTGAGACTAATGAGCTGATTCTTGATATCTGTGTGCGTCTAAACATTTCCTCCTTAGAATGATTTTAAAAATCAATATTTAAAACGTCTGATCTGTGGGAAGCAAATATTGTTGGTGAATATTATTTTAATTCAGTGATGAGTTTATTCAAACATTATTCTTCATGATACATTTTGTTTTGAGCAATTTTGTGTTTTGTTTACGCTGTAACAAAAACCACAAACTTACTTAAAATCCCACGTCAAACTGCCTAACTAAAGAAAACAATGATCTCCGTAATGGTGACCAACCATTTTCAATTAAAAATCTAAATCTAAACTGTTAATTCTCAACAAGAGCTTCTATAGACGTCTTTCAGGGTTGGAGCCAAACTCTGCAGGACAGCGGCTCACTAGGACCGAACTGAGGAAAACAATGGCATACTTGTAGCCTAACGATCAATTGTGTATCTTTTAAGGTACTGTTATACGTTTTGTTCCCAAGGAACAACATTGTACCTCCACTGTACCTTTTTTTCTGCAAATGCAGGAAGAAAGATAGTCTATTAAAGCAGGAAGTGTGAAATTTCTGCAGCACTAGCCAAATGGAATTTAAATAATAAATAATGTTTCCCTGAATATATTTCATGTGTTGTTGCCATTGATCCGCAGGTTCATGCTGTCACCCCCAAGCAAGAGGAAAAGTCAACCATGCTTTCCCAAACTCCAACCCACAGTATTCCTCATATCCTTGAGCCCTCATTCCAGGATGTTGGACCAGTAACACCTCAGCTAGTCGATCCGGTGTATCAGGTCCTCCCTGCATCAGACCCCGCCCTCCCCACCTCTTCCAGTGAATCTACTGAGTCTTCTGAGAGCGAATCATCTGAGGAACTGGGCGGTTCTGTTCGTGCCGTCAAACCTCCACTGAACTTCCGTTATGTGGTGCGCCGTCAGAGGAGGCAGAGCCCCACCAGCACCACAACTCCTCCTTCAGCCGTGTTCCTGAGCGTCTTTCCCAGCGTCCCCTCTCCATTTCGCTCCTGTCCGGGCATCTCTCGCTACACCACTGTGTGAGAGGCTTCCTTCATCAAGCACAAAATCTACAATTCAAGTCAATGAAATATTTAGAAAAAAGGTCTCAGATGTGTAAGTTATAAAGTGTGCATGTCAAATGTGATTCTCATCAGTTCCCGCAAAGGCTTGTCAAAACCTGCAAAGTAATTTTCAATTATTCTTTGAAACATCAATAATCTCCTTAAACCTCTAACAATGTCACTTTTTGCTAATTGTATCAGAGGAGATGTAAATTCAACACAATTCCTCATATCCCTGAGCACAAAATAAATGGAAATAAACAAAAAAAGCATGGAAATTATGGGATTTGTGTGCTGTGATTTACATAAAAACTGAACTTTAAGACCTTTTCAAATAAACCATTACTTTTATAAGTATTATTTTACATTTGTATCTGTTAAATTGAATAATAAATCAAATTAAATCTAAATATAACTGCCATTCAAAATATAATGCATTAAAATATAATTTATTACATTAAAATACTTTACAAGTATAAAATTTACTGTGAAATGTTCGGAACTTACTCTGACTCTAAATAATGTTTAATAAGTAATAAAGTAAGATACTTTAAAGGTGTAGTGTATTTTCCCCCACATAAGTGAAACCAATGGTGTGTTTTTTGTGCACAACAAAAAACAATAAAAATGTGTTATATACTTCATGTCCATTTCAACATGGATGTATAGATGGATGGATGGACAGACAGACAGCTAGATAGATATATGGATGATAAACCCATCTATTGGTCCAGTTCTGATGCTCATGTGCCACTGTTGGTGTTTTTGGTGGGGTCAGGGGTCAGCATGGCCACCCTGACTGGTCTCAGCTCTGCGGCCCCATACACAACAAATTGTGATGCTCTGTGTATTCTGACACCTTTCTATCCGAACCAGCATTAACTTCTGGAGCAGTTTGAGCTCCAGTAGCTCGTCTGTTTGATCGGACCACACGGGCCAACCTTTGCTCCCCACGTGCATCAGTGAGCCTTGGCCGCCCATGACCCGTAGGCCAGTTCACCACTGTTCCTTCCTTGGAGCACTTTTGATAGAGACTGACCACTGCAGACCGGGAACAGCCCACAAGAGCTGCAGTTTTGGAGATGACCTTTGGACCCAGTCATCTAGCCATCACAATTTGACCCTTGTCAAACTCACTCAAATCTGTACGCTTGCTGATTTTTCCTGCTTCGATTAATTGTTTAACAGCACTTTTAATGATTGATGATATTTACAACAGCCGGAGCCGGAAAGCTTCCCAATGGCTTTCAGGAAGTCTGTTTGGCCATCTGTAATCCATTGCAGAACTGGACAGGTATGAGTGACCTCTCTGTCAGATCTGCTCCTGTGCCTTGGGCTCTGTGGGACTTTTATGTTGAAGTTTATCTGTGCCTTTTTTCTGTGTTCTTTTCTGTGTCTTGTTTCCTGTTGCCAGGTTGTAGTTTGGCAATTTTGTAATATTTCACTGTTTTTACAGTAGTTTTGGTCAAATAAATGCAGCTTTGGTGAGCAGAAGAGACCTTTCAAAAACATAAAAAAATCGTACAGACCCCAAACTTGACTGGGACGTCAATGGCAGAAGCTTCATTTTGTGCTCTGTGTGTTTTTTTTTTATAAATTTTTTTTTTGGATCATTGACCTGATGGAAGATCCACCCATGGCCCATTATAAGATTTCTAGCAGAGGCCGAGGTTTTGATTTTTTTATCTGTTTGTATTTGCTAGGATCTATAATACCCTGTATCTGAACAAAATGTCCTGGACCTCTAGCAAAAAAATAGGCCCACAGCATTAAAGGTCCAGCAGTATTTAACCATGGCCATGGGGTACTTTTATCCCTGTTTGCAATAAAGCCATCTGGTGTGTTTGCTGCCAAAAAGCTATTTTTATAGTTTCATCTGACCACACAACCAGGTCCCGTCTGAAGCTTCAGTTGTGTCTGAAGAATATGCTGAAGTTTGTTTTCTGGATGAGCGAGGAGTTTTCTTGAAAGCCTCCCAAACAACATATGGTGATTGTATAGGGCTTGTGTTTAGTATTTTTGTCTTTCTGACCCCAAGACTCAACTGATTTCTCTGACTCCCCATCAGCGATCTTGGAGTGTGTTTGTCCACTCAAACTCTCATCATCTCGTGCATTAGGACGATATAGACACACGTCCTCTTCCAGGAAGATTCAGAACATCTGTAGATGATTGAACTTAATTATTGCCTTGATGGAGGAAATGGGTATTTTCAATGCGTTAGCTATTTTGCTACAGCCACTTTCTATTTTTGAAGCTCAATAATATTTTGCTGCACACCAGAAAAATATTCTGTGCTTTTACTCATTGGGAGGACGATCAAGGGAATTTGGCCTTTGTGTTTCCTCATATTTATATATACTTCTGCGGAATAAGAAGTCATGGCTGGACAAGTTCATGATCTTAGTCACCCTGGTGTGCTAAAAAAAAGTAAATATTAATGGGAATATACCTCAGAGATATTTTACTCATACATTTTTTTAGGGGTGCCAATAAATGTGGCCAAAATGTTTTGGAGATTATTTATTTTTTTGAATGATAGAACAAAAGGATAAACAATGCAGATTTATTTTTACAGCCATCTTTGATCATAATTACCCGGGGTTGCCAATAATTCTGACCCCAATTGTAAGTTTAAGTGGGTGCTTTTAAAAGAAAGAAGGTATAGGTATATAAGATACTGGCCCTGTATTTACTTGGTATTGAATCGATATAAATTTTGCAGTATTGGCCACTCCTAGTTGTTGAGTTTCTGTAGGTGGCGGCAATGCATTATTTTAGAGAGCACAGTTTCAGAAGAAACACTTTTTAAATGTAAAAGTGTCTAATGCAGGCTGGCCATATTAATGGTGTTATCATATAAATCTGTCAGATGAAAAAAGAGGAAAAGCTGAGAGACCACATCACATTGTCATATAGTCTATGCTAAGATTAATGGTTAATAAAAATAAATCAATTGGAACAGTAAAAAAGTGCCCAAAACCCTCCATAAGGGTGTTTATCCTCACAGCGGCTTTGTTTCCTGGCAGACCATTCAAGAACGTGACACACACCTCCCAGAAATCCTGTAGAATCCAACCAATCACTAATCACCAATGTACTATTAGATTTAGATTTTATTTTATTTCCTTATGTTTGTGACTAGTCTAACAGTCAGAGCTACAATTGGGGCTGTTGCTGATTGCTGGCAGCCACTGAGAGGACGCTGTTCCTCGTTTCGCCGTTTTCCACCGCTTCTAATGTTTACGTTTGAATTGCTGCGGTTGGTTGGTTCTGGTTTGGTGGACATTTGATGTTTCTCGTCGCGACTGCTCACTGGTGGTCTCCCTTGGGCTTAAGCTGCATGGTGGCTGAAGTTTGCACCGGGCTAGCGTCATCTGGGCCATCGTAATCGGCGTCCTGCATTGCGGCCGTGGAGCGGCTTGGACTTCTGCGCCGACCCCGGTGTGTCCACAGAAGTGCCCGAAAAAATGTTCTGCCTCCTGCATGGTGCTGCGGCGATCCCCATCGTTTGAATCGTCATGAAGACCCATCATCTGGTCTTCAGCTGTCCTGCCTCGGCGATGTCATCGGGACACTGCCGCTGGGAGAAATCTGAAACATGGAGTGGACCACAGTGTGCTGCGGAGCTAACAGAGACTTCCACCATCAGCTGTTTTCTGTTCACCATCAGCTCTGTTTCTGTTCACCATCAGCTCTGTTTTCTGTTCTGTTTTCTGTGTTGGTTGATTATTTGTAGTATTCTATATTTTTACTTGTTATTCATTTTTTGTTGTTATCCCCCCCCCCCCCCCCCCCCCCTTTGTTGCACTTTGAGATTCTTCGGAATGAAAAGTGCATTATAAATAAAATCTATTATTAATCAGATTTTGAAACTCCTGATTCAGGAAGTGTTTCCAATTTAGTGTGCCTTATGCATCAGATGTTCAGCCAATGGTCGGAGGCTGAGACGATTCTTTACATGAATGTTCTGGGTGTCCCTTATTTTACTAACTAGTAAACACTTAACATGACTGAGCTTAAGCATGTAAAAATAGATACTTTCTGCAACAAAATATAAGGATTACCTTTCATTTCTTTTTGCTTTACATTTATATATGTAAAGCAAAATAAATTATATTAAAATATAATAGATTTTTGACTATTTTCTGTATTTGCTTTTTAAACTTGATAAATGTGAAAGAGGAAAATGAAAAAGAAGTGGAGGATCAGAAGCATCAGCATCAGAAATTTCTGAAGAAACTGAAGAAAAGTCTTTCACAAGCCACCAATGTGGAAAGAGATTTATTGAGAAAGGTAATAAGCATCACAACCCATACACATGCCCTCAGTGTGGAAGGATTATCTCTCAAAGAATTGCATATAAGGGGTTACACTAGAGAAAAACTACCTGGTGTGTATGGAAAGATTTTTACACGTACAGGAAGTCTGTGTGCACAGTCTTAATGTGCACATGATATTTCCCACTGGAGAGAAGTTGTGCACGTGCCATCAGTGTGGCAAGAGTAACAGATGGTGTCAAAGATCATCTTCTCTGAATTCACTCTGGAGTAAGGTCATTTAACTGTGATCAATAAAACATCAAAACAACACTTGAAAGCAGTGGCCATTGGACCCACATTTCCCTATTAGCAATATTATTTTAAATATGAAAACTTATATAAAATACTAATATAACAAATACTAATATTTGTTAATAAAATAAAGTCAGTAAGTTGGTATGAGCCATCACAGTCATTAAAAATATAGAAAATAAGTACAAATATGTGTAATTTTGGAATCTATAGTTACCCTGGTAAACACACAATATACTAACACAAACTGTTAATAAAACATATGGACATTGAAACCTGATCCTAATACAACCTCATTCCAAAAAAGTTGGGACACTGTACAAATTGTGATTAAAAACAGATTGCAATGATGTGGAAGTTTCAAATTTAAAGGGGTGATGAATTGAGAGATCAACATTCCCTTGATCTATATTGATATATAAGGTCATGGTAATATAAGATTATCCTATACGTTTCAGAGCTGAAAACGTCCTTGTTAGTCAAAGCAAAGCTTTTATAGACACCAGGCCCAGAAAACGATCATGTTTGCATCTTGACGTCATCTAGTAGCGAAACACGCCTCTACAGAATAATAAGCACGTGTAGTTCAGTCGCCCCGGCCCCGACCCATAAGATCACGCTAGCCAGCTGCAATAAACATGCCGAAGAATATAGCAAGATATTGCACTATTCCTGGTTGTGGAACAGTCCCCTGGTTGTGGAACAGGCCACGATCGTTTTCTGGGCCACAGTCGCTGCATAAACTTCCTTCGGATCCTAATATTAGGAATGTGTGGTTGAACTTAATATTTAATGAAGTTCCAGCTGACGTGGGGAAGACAGTGTTCACTTATTTCACCACAGGATCGTTTGTAAACAAATCTCACAATGCTATTCTTCTATATTGGATCTGACAGGAGGAAAAGTGCAACACACTTATGTGAGTAAAACGTGTATTGTATTGTTATAGATCGTTTTGCTTATGTGTACGTGTCTAACAGAACATACCTTTAGCACGCTAGACTCAGACATGTATGGGCCAGGGCTCGCAAAGCCCAACGTCCCGGTGCTGTATATATATATATTCCTTTCTTGTTCTGCTATTGATTTGACATTTGACACGTGTGCACACTCGGTTCACGCTTATATCGAACGATCAAAAATAATAGTCCAGTCAATCGCGGGTGGATGAGAAATAAATCATTGTGTTTGTTTGATAAAGACGTACTTGAATCATCCTGTTTGCAACTTTCAAAACAACCCCTCCCTCATGTGAACTGATCTGACAGGGACACTATTGAATAACATGCCTATGTCTCCTTTCATTAAAAAGAATGGCTAGTGCAGTGGCTGGGATATACATAAACCTACTAACATATGTGGCATAATTTTTAGAAGGGCTTATCACAACAACAACAACAAAAAAGTTTAGTTCCATAACATCAGTTAAGGAAAATGCCATCATTTCGCAATAGTTTTCTTTATTGACATTTAGAAACTATCACAAAAGTTTTGCACAAATCGAATAAAAACACAGCTATTGATGCATTTTCTGATGCATCCCGCATTGTCCAGATTTGAGACTGTAGTCTCTAACTGTAATAGTTGGCTAAGTGATTGTTGTCACCAATTTGGTGAATACTGAGGGTTAGTTCACCCAAAAATGAAAATTTTATGTTTATCTGCTTACCCCAGTGCATCCAACATGTAGGTGTGTTTGTTTCTTCAGGAGAACACAAATGAAGATTTTTAACTCAACCGTTGCTGTGTGCCAGTCATATGATAGGGTGAATGGGTAACATTTCTATGAAAGCAAAACAATGACATCTATGATTGCGCCAGTTTGACCTTATCAGACGGAAGTAATAGCGGATGGGAACACTAGATGCCAATCGTCGGGATATTAGGTAAAAAAATAACATAAATACTGTTCGGTTTCTCACAGAAACCGATCGGTTCGTGTCTTAAGACATCAAAGTGTCGTCACGAGCAGCAGGGTTTTTGTGGGTGTTGTCTAAGCATGTTTGTTTTGCTCTCATAGAATTGTTACCCATTCACCCCATTATATAACTGGCACACAGCAACGGTTGGAGTTAAAAATCTTAATTTGCCTTCTACTGAAGAAACAAACACACCTACATGTTGGATACACTGGGGGTCAGCAGATAAACACCATGTTTTCATTTTTGGGTGAACTAACCCTTTAATGGCATATAGTCATTGACTGAATTTTTTTTTATCAATTAATTGGTCAGTACAAAATCTTAAAGAATATTTGATTGAATAATGCATTTTTTGCTTGTTAAATTTAATACAATTAAAACTTAATTTATGATAAATAAAATAATTGAATGTTAAAAACTGAATTGCCAAGTTTTACTGAGTGGTCAATAACTTATATTAACTCATTTCAATAGTATTTATAAATATATAATTGAAGATCCTTGGTTCCTGTCCCAAGGCCCGGTGTTTGGAGCTCCTTGTCATTGCTTAGTGTTAACGACAGCTGCATCTCTCATGGGGTGGGGAGCGGTCATGAGTGGCCGCTCGGTTCAGGGTCTGAGGAGCAGTCATCAGCTTTCCTGGCATATAAACCAGCTGGAGCACTTCCAAGCACTTCTTCCCAGACCTGAGGGGACACCATGTGTTGGTCAGTGGTGGTCTCTTACATAATTGCCAGGGGGGTTTATGCTCACGTCGGCTTTGGGAGCTGGTGCGAGGAGTTTGGGTTTGGACCCAGGGGAAACTGCTATCAGTTCGAGCTATTTATATACTGGGTTATCTAAACAAGACGGCAGAATCCTTGTTAAGGCAGGGAGTAGTGCCAGGAGAATGGAGACTCCACCTCGAGGTGATGGAGCTCCTCTGGAGCCATTTCAGGGAAGCTCAGGGGGACCTGTTTGTATCTGGGGAGACAACGCACTGTCCCCTGTTTTACTCCCTCATGCATCCGGCCCCTCTAGATCTGGATGCCTTGGTTCAGATGTGGCCGAGGCTCTGTACACCTTTCCCCCTCTGGCATTGTTACCAGGAATTCTGGAGAGAGTATGCAGGGACGGGGTCCGGTTATTTATTATTTATTATTATTGATAGCCCCATTCTGGCCAGGCAGAGTATGGCTTTCGGACATTGTGTCTCTCCTAGAAGGTTCCCCGTGGGAAATTATGGTCAGGAGGAACCTTCTTTCCCAGGCGATTGGCTCAGTCCTTTACCCACGCCCAGAGTTGTGGAAGTTGTTGGCCTGGCCTCTGAGGGGGCCCGGCTCATAGACTTACATAGACTACCGAGGTAATGGAGACCATATTACACTCCAGAGCTCCTTCCACTAGGAGGCTGTATGCCCTTAAATGGAGAGTTTTTCTCGCTTGGTGTATGAACCATTCAGTGAATCCAGTTAGCTGCCCAGTTGGTACAGTACTAGATTTAGGAAGGGTTATCCCATTCCACCTTGAAGGTATATGTGGTGGCTACATCTGTGTAATAAAGTTTGTCGATGGGAAGGAAGGAGGCAGGAACCGGTGAACGTTCAACAACTTTTATTTCAAAATAAACAAAACGAAAGTAAACCGCGGGCAGCCCCTCACGGACGACTGCCCACACACACATAACAAAACATAACATAAATCCCGGCCTGGTCCTCTCTCGTCTTCCGCTGCCTTCGCTCCTCCTTTTATGCTCCCGTCCCTTGGCCGCAAGACGAGACCGGTGTGTCACGCAGCTGGTACTCATTACCACTCGTCACCGGCCCGCTCTCACGGTCCCTCGCCCCGCTGCTTGCGACACCACAATCTGCCTACCACCTTCCTCTAGAGGGTGCATTGGTGGGGAGACACACTTTGGTAACTTGTTTGAGTTCAACTCATACGTTGAAATTAAGTTCTGTGGCACGCTTGAGGGTGCCGACCTAGGACCTGGCCATAGTGTTAGAAGGCCTGGCTTTGGTCCCCTTTAAGCCTATTGAGGAGGTGTCAGAGAAGTTTCTCACATTGAAAATTGTTTCTGCTGACTATTTCCTCTCTTAAAAGAATCTGGGATTTACAGGCACTGTCGGTTTCTCCCTCGTGCCTTGAGTTTGCACCTGGTATGGTGAAAGTGTTCCTGTTTCCGAAAGAAGGATATGTACCTAAAGTCCCCACTAATGTGGCAGGCCCCATAATGCTGCGGGCTTTTTCCCCACCTCCGTTCCGAGATTCAGTCCAGGAGAAACTGAATTTACTCTACCCAGTAAGGACTCTAGATGCCTATGTCCCAGAGCTGGCCTGTGGCGCAAGTCTGATCAGTTGTTTATCAGTTTTGGGTCCCCAAGTAAGGGTAAACCTGCCTCTAAGCAGACACTAATGGCAAATGGATAGTTGAGATTTCACTTACATATTAGTCGGCCGGTCAGCTCTCACTACTAAAGGTCTGAGCCCACTCAACGAGGAGGATGGCTGTTTCTATGCAGCGCGGGTTCCCTTGAAAAGGAACGTCTCAGGTTACGTATGTATGAGACTGCATCATTTTGCCATACTCTCGGCACACCTGTGACCGACTTGTTTGACACTATCAGAAGCTGACACTGTTTGGTTCAGGGGTACTTTATACTTTCCTGGTCAATGACGTCACCCGCCTATGACATCTCGTCACGCCATTGGACTGTTTTTACGAGTGCTTCATGACACAATCACGCAGAGGCGTTCCCCGCAGCGTTCCGACCAAGGTTATTTTCGTAAACGAAAACTGAAACTAAGACTAAAACTATTGGTCAAAAAACATTTTAGTAAACTGAAATAAAATTAAAAAATCTGAATAAATAAAAAACTAAAACTAAACGAAACTAACTACTCCTACTAAAAAACTAACTGAAATAAAATAATAATTAGCAAAAATAAATATTCGTTTTCGTTATTAATAAGCCCTATTTCATGTGGTGGAAAATCTGACTGTGGCGGTTGAGGGAGTGTCTGTATATCGCGCTAGTGCGCGTGAAGTGATCTGAGGAGGAGATTAACCGCTGCCCTGTGACGGACGCGTGCAGACAGGCAACACATCGCTAGTCCTAAACGGCAGTTCACAAAGAATCAATGCGTCCGTGGCAGTGAAATGGGAAATAACACAAGGTAATGAGATGCACGTTGAACTTCTTTTAACTTAAGCTCACTGTTTTAGAAGCAGGCGCAAAAGTCAGCAACTAGTAGCAAGTACTAGCCTACTGTCCGTTTGAGATTTCATGTTTGCATAATATTGACAGGCTCAAAGGTATTATCATAATCATTTACTACTAATAATATTATTGTCTGTGTGGAGACATTTCCCCACAAAATAGGGAATACCAGGACACACATACACACACGTTTGTTTCACTATATAAGTGAGGACATTGCATGGACTTCCAATGATTTTATATCAGGTTAATGATATTTTATATCCCCTAACCCAATCCCTCTCCCCGAACCTACCCATCCCAAGAACGTGCAAAACAATAGATTTAAATAAAAACATGTTTTGGCCGATTTATAAGCCTTTTTAACTAGTGAGGACCAGTCAAATGTCCTTACTAGTCAGTTATCATAATATTTTACTAGATAAGTGAGGACATTGGTCCCCTTTACAATTATAGCACAACACACACACACACACACACACACACACACACACACACACACACACACACACACACACACACACACACACACACACACACACACACACACACACACACACACACACACACACAGCACAACAGTGTGTTGGCTGTATTCAGATGACTTAAGCTGTGGTCTTACACTGCTAGCCTACATTGTACTACTGAAGAAATTAAAATAAGCTTTTAATTGTTTAACAATATTTCATCTTTGTTATGAATGAGTTTGTCTGGAATTTATAATTTTTACTTTTATATTTTACGTTGCATTTATTTTGTTCTTTAAGATAGATCCTCTGAGTATTACCCTATGTCAAAAATATCAAATATAATTTTTTAATATCAAAATATAATTTATTTCATTTTTAATCTCCAGATCATTGTTTGTATAGGTCATAGTTTGACTTAAGCTTTTTTGCTCAAAGGTGAAGACCCAACTTTATGCATGTTTTGTAAGACCTTCCTGGGTTTAAACAATAATGCTTGTTTATCAAGTTATTTCACTTAAGGATGTTTAGTAAGATTAAACTCTAATCAGTGCAAACATTAAACTTTGCTGAAATTAAAACCCTTGATTTGGTCTCTACACTTCATTATGGTAACTCTGCGAAACTATAATTACTAAAACTAAAACTGAAACTAAATAAATAAAAACTAAATAGAAATGTATTTGCAAAATAAAAACTAAACTAAAACTAGCAAAACCATTTGTAAAACTAACTAAAACTAAACTGAAATTTGTAGCAAAATTGAAAACGATAATAAAATAAAAACTAATTTCAAAAAGCAAAACTATAATAACCTTGGTTCCGACACAGCGCCTCGTTCCCTCTCAGGGAACCATGGTTACACAGGTAACCCGAGACGTTTTGGCTATGTAGATATAATGCTTGCAATTAAGGCACCTTTCTTTTGAAATGAATTGTATGATTTTGACACGCCAGTGCAAATGATGAACGCCAGGTGCAGGGAATCCACGGAGAGCAGGAAAGATGATGAGGGAGTGTGTTCAGGTGTGAGGCAGGGAGGATTCTGGGAAATGGAGTCTGTGGCAGGTGTGGAATGTAACAGCATGCTTGTTTGAAATATTCATATTGAGAAATTGCGCAAACAATCTAAAAAATTATGTTCTATTTGTGTGCCACTGCCCTGGGCTATTCTGGTCTGAGTTGGGCAGATCCTCTAATATTGGGCTGCAATGTTACTACTGATGCTTCTCTGGGCCATGACCTAAGCTGCTTTCATTCCCCTAATCATGGTGAAAATATTGAATTTGAAAAGTGATATGAGTCACTTCAGCTTTTATTATGAGAACTGCAACAACAAAAATGAAGAATGGAATATACATCAGGCCAAATAAGTCATTTATTTTAGTACATCACAGCGCAAATTACCCAGTTCCATGGCCTGGACTGACCGGAACTGTCCATTTACTTGGCATGGCATGGCCACTAAATAACACTAAAAACTAAAATTGGACCCACTTTATATTAGGTGGCCTTAACTACTATGTACTAACATTGTAATTAATCATTTAATACAATGCAGGTATTGTGTACCTACATGTTTTTACATTGTACTTACATTATAAAAAATACCTGCATGTAATTACGTCTGTAATTAATTTCTGTAGTTACATTTGTAATTAAACAGTTGGCACTTCTCTTACACCTAACCATCCATACCACCACCCATGTCCCTAACTCTACCCATATCCTACCTTAATATCAGCATAGGTGTTTTGCAATACAATATGGGCACAGCAAGTACATTGTACTTATTTTTTGATGTAAGTACATAGTAGTTAAGGCCACCTAATATAAAGTGGGTCCCTAAAATTATATTAAAACTTTAAAATTAATTGTATTGTTCAATTAATTATCAAAACATCACAAAGACAATTCTAGGTAGACTTCATAGGCTATCTATTGCCTGATTTAAAAAGAAAATCAAAAACAATTACTTAGACAATCAGCTAGTTCAGGGTCATTTTCTTCCTGTTCGGTTTAGGCAGCAGACCAATCCTTACCATTGAGAATAATCAGTGATCCATCCTTTCTAATTTCCATCCACCTTCATCTGTAAGAATCAGGTTATGAAGAAATTATCATTACCAACGTGTTTTCCAATTTGGAAACAATGGACATTTTTGTCTCTGCCAATAGTGACAAGCTGGAGTGCTAGCCAACTACCTTGCAGTTAGCCTAATGTTTGTCATTGACTAGCAGATAGCTGCTAGCTACTACTAGAGCCATACCGCCCTGCAAATAGTCTAACTCAGAGCCTTATTCCTTCTTTAAGTTGTATTTGTTGTCATTTAAATTATGGAAATTTGACATTAGCTTACCTTCGACTTTTGACTCCACTGCAACATCCTCTTGCTCTGGCTAGAACAGCAATTGTAAACACAACAACTTTGTCTGCATGCGTGAACCGGCGTAGATGCACTAAAATCAGACAAGAGAACCGTGACTGAGAACAAAACGTCGGGAAGCGGGTTTGTGAAGGCTGGGCCAGGGAGTGATATTATGTTTTGATTTGATGCGGAAGGACTCCTTTAGAAGGAGTACCTGCAATTTGACGGTGAACACAAATTTTTTGTGTGTGTGTGTGTAAAAATAACTCGCACTATCATTGATATTAATGAATCTTTTCATTTATTAATTGTTGTGAGTTCCGGATGGTTGCAGCCCACTTTAACCAATGAAATCAATCAAAAACTTACTTTAGCTGGACAATAACTTTTTTCTAGAGCTGCTGTACAGCCAAAACAATCTCTCTTTCTTTAATTACATTATCACTGTAAAGCTGCTTTGAAACAATCTGTATTGTAAAAAGCGCTATATAAATGAAGGTGAATTCTTCTCCTTCGGGCTAACACACACAGACAACACAAACTTAAAAACTAATCCTGTATGGGATATTGGTAATTTTTTACAATCCTCATTGACCTGAGCAGTCTTTGGGTCAAAAATGGACAGACCCAATTGTTGGGTTTACTGGGTTTGTCCATATTTTACCCAACACAGCATTTTTTTGGAGTGTACATTTCCAATAATCCTCCCTGGCCATCACCTGGGAGGACTGCCACATCGTCCTTGCATTTGAACTGTTTGAACTGTTTGAACTGTTTATCCGCCACGCCAGCCACCTGCCAAATATAAGAGCTGTTATTCATCCAACTAAGCGTTATGATCTTCTATGAAAGACTTGCTTACCTTTTGGAAACTCCACACTGAACTGCTTGTAAATAAAAACTGTATCATTCACGTCATTACTATTTTGGTTGTTCTTGTTCTTTTCATGTTCCTGTTATTACTGCGTTTGTGATGATTTTTGTCTGTTCTTGAAATTAAAGTGAATGCTGCAGCACTTCCCACAATCATCATTGCCTGCTACCAACAGTGACAAATTTATAGGTCAACATCACTCATTGTATTAAGATGACATGATCATATATGTTTTATTTTACCATAGTATTTATGGTGTATGAGCCATTTAAATTGTTAGATCAAAATGGATTTTGATTAATTGCATCAAATAAAAGTGAGGCTAATAAGGCAGCCCACCCTCACATGGACAAAGTAACAGCAGCTAATGTTTACCAGAGTTTAGCAAATAGTTGCCTTCCAAATTATGCAAGAGCCCCACTTTTCATTGGCTGTTCGGAGGTGAACTTTACCTTTACTCTACTCAGTTTGACTAAAGAATTGATTTTTTTTCATCTGTCAGTGCTGACCACTCACTTTTAACACCCCCACAAATAATATCCTTGTTTGTTTGTTTGTTTTCTGTTTTGTTTTTTTGCCCCATATAAGTTTGCACTTATACAGAATAAGTATTTTGTATAGTTTTATGTACATTGTATGTATTTACTGTGTATCAATTTTATACATAAAACTGTATGCTTGTTCTGAATCTGGAACATTTGTTTAATCAATCTTTCCATATTCATAGGTTAATCATATTTCAAATATCTATTTACAAGTTAAAAGAACTGGGAGCCAGTAATCCCATTGACAGATTTCGTAAATGAATTTAATTTCAAGATACTATAAAAAAAAAAATCTCAAAAGCAAGACTATATGTATACAGCCAATTCACATCATTAAACAATGTTTTAAAAACAGTTTACACAATTTTATGTTGAAAAATATCCTTTTATATTTCAAGATATCCTTTTTTCCCCCTTTTTTTTTGGAGGGGAATTTTTAATTTTTTTATTTTATGGGGTACGACTTTTAGTGGTTGCCTATGGCATCTGCAGGAAATATCACGCCTTACATTTCAAACAACCACTCACCTGATTGATAACAGTTGAACATGAATGCACATTACTCAGAAAAGCATTTAGTAACGCTTTATTTGAAGCCTTTTTATTTAATGCATTATAAAAGGATTTCAATTCAGTAATTATGCACTTGTAACAGACCTTATAATGCATCGAATGGTCTCATGAATAATCGTGACCACAGTTATAGTACATTATATTATTTATCTATTCATTAAACACACATTTTTTAATTAAAACATGAGAAACACATAGACATAAAAACTTGACCCCCCCCCCCACACACACACACAATAAGGAAGAAACTTTCATATAAATAAAAGTCTGCCTTATACAAATATTCTGTATTAAGTCATGTTTCTACCATCCAAACAACTAAAGCTTCAAGTACCTCCCCCATGAGTCCAAATCCAAAGTCATTGCTTGATTGCAAAATAGATGACCATGGACAGTCATATACTGAAGAAAATGGAAATAAAGTAAACTTTATAAAGCCACTTTTTGTTTCACCTTTTCAATGCACAAGTCTGCCACAATTTGGTTTTTTGAATTGACTATAATTTGGTGAACTTTACTCAACAGATATTTATGTGCAATGTATTGCAGTTATTTTACAAGTACTAGTGTGTGAACAATTTAATATTGTTTTTAATCAGATGACAACCTTAGCCTTTTTTTTGTGTACCAAAACAATTGACATCAAGTGAATGAAACTTATTTAATGTAAATTATAAAACAATATTTAGTATCCATGATTTGCACTGAAGATGCAAAAACTACAAAAATGAAATGGTTTGTAAATATTAGTTATAAAGTGTTAAACCATATATTGGAGTGACAGCATCTGTAACTACAGAATCGCCTATTAATCAAACACAAGCTACACAATAAATTATTTTTCGAAGTTGTAAATAATTCAGTGTGCTATTTGCTAGTTTTTCAATGCACTTTAATTCTAAAAAAACCTCAAAGTTATGGTGATTTCAGCTTATAGTTTGTCTGAGTTAACTATCCTCTCCCACGTCCCTCGTTTATATTTGTTTTTTGAAATCATTTACATTGGCAAGCATCTCTGGCTCTAAATTGTTTGCTTATCTCCCTACGGTGTATATTATAAAGGTCTGCACAAAAGAGGAGAACTTTTTCTTGGTTGAAGAGTGCAGTATGAGAGAGCTGGTGATATTAGCAGCTTTAGTCTCGGCTCTACACGCGGCCAGCCTCCTGGCAGACAGCGATGTGGAATACAAGTGCCAAGAAGATCAGGACAAAACTGCTGCGTTAGCAGCCGAGCGCTTCATTAATGATCATCACCGCCATGGATACAAATTCAAATTTGTCTCACTGGACAGTCGCAGTGCAGAGAAGAAGGTACGATTTTAGGACTGTGGATGTTAACAGAGTTTCAAAAGAGAGTGTTTTAGTGTACATAACGAAGAGCAAAACAAAAGAAAAAAAGATTTGTATGATGTGCAAACTTTCTTATTTTTGTGCAGATTGATCCATGTGAGGTGATCTTGGGAATTACCTTAGAGGAAACCGAATGCCACATTGTCGATCCCAAACCTTTAGATGAGTGTAGTGCTAGAAGGGAAACAGATACGGTGAGCTGAACATTAGATGTCCCAGGCTCTAATTTCGAATATACTGCCTTTTATTGCTCTGAATAGAGTGACTTCTGTGAGTTGTACATCCATATAACAGCCTTTCAATGTTCTCTTTGAAGAAAGTGACGGCAAAATGTAATGTGACTGTCTCCAGTGTTGAGAGAAAAGCAGCCGTGAAGCGCTTCATCTGTGACACTGAACCAGGTGCTGTAAAAGAAAATCAATAAAATGATTTTTCTTCATCAGACACTTTTATTATTGGCCCCAGGTCAAAATCTAGCCTTTCAAAGAACCCACAGTAATATTTAAGCTCAGAGTACACACATTAGGCAATGCAACTCCTGTAAAATAATAATGCAAAGTCAAATTAAGTTACATTTCACTAAGTGATTGTATATTTGTATTTTGTTCCAGCTTCACATAAAATACTTGTGACAAAATGCCCTGACTGCCCCAGTCTACTGCCCTTGCATGAGCCGAAGGGTCTCGAGAGTGTGCAAACTGCCCTGCAGAAATTCAACAAAGAATCCAGTCATGCGTCTTACTTTAAACTGATGGAAGTGGGAAGGATCAGAACACAGGTGACTTCTTTCAAACTTGTGTGAAGCTTGAATATTCTCCGTACATTAGCAGATATGTGTGTAGCGGCAGATTCCACCATCAAACACAAAAAATTACATTTCACTTAAACCTGGGCAAATTATGTGCAAGTCACAGTGCCGGTCAAAATTAGCAAAATTTATTTGGAGATTTAAAATATTATCATCCAACACAATGTCAAAAAGGCTTTCCAACTAATGTAAATCAATATTTACATAGTATATTAGTAGTACATTTCTCACTTACACACGTGTCTTGCCTTGACCTGTGAAATCACATCAACTGTCCTGCAACAGAGAAATGCTCTGTCATGTTTGAAAAAAACAAAAACAAAAAACAAAAAACAAAAACCTACCACCTACACTAGAGCTATACAATAGTGTTAAGAAAAGCAAGTGTGAGATAAAAACACATTTGCCAAAGCATCCATCTCATTTTATCTTGCTTACAAGTGTTTGATCTCTTTTATCGCAACCCGTTCTCACTCCTAAGGCGTCAAAATCCGAAGCATGGTCAAGTGCCTTCCCCGTCACAATGAAGACGCTAAAGGTGCCCCAAGGCATCATTTTTCGACGCGCTGGGTGCTCCATTCATTTCAATGAGAAAACTTTGGCGTCATACACAGACGCATTTAATTCTCACACATGACCACACATGATTTTATTAATATTTAAAGGCTACTTTTATAATTTGGAGCAACTAACCCAACTCCTACCCTAAACCCATATCTAAACAATATAAAACACATAAGAGGCAAATAAATGTACCGTCACAAGTATTTATTGCAAAAACGGACCAAAACAGTATAAAAGTATTAACTCATGTTGCATTCCAAGTCTTCTGAAGTCATACGATATCTTCATGTGAAGAACAGAGTTGATCTTGATGTTTTAATCGCTGCAATGATGATCCCGCTGCCCTGTGAACGAACTCATTCATATCTCATTCAAATAATTCAAAAGACTCTTGAGCATGACGCAATCGGTCACAAGACACACAAGAGCCAATGACATTTTACAATCAATGCTGACATAATGACGCAATTGGTCACAAGACATACGAGAGCCAATGCAATTTCACTATGAAATCTCACGTAACGGGCGGCAATATTTGAAATTTGATGTGTTCATGATCTTCGGCGGATGGAGATGCCTATCGCTTTTGGGGATTTTCTTCCTGCAAATCAATCGTTTGGCCTCAGAAAACTTGGATTATTTAACTGTTTTGAATAACTTATGGATGCAGTCGTATGTTATATCCTGTGTTTTATATCATGTTCACACTAATGGGTAGGTTTAGGGATGGCCTGGGATTAGGTTACATGTGAAAACGTGTCTAAATAGCGTAAATAAAATAAATGTAAATTAAATTATGCTTGCTGATTTAATTGAGAAGCACACTCCAACATGTCATAATGACAAAATTATAAACGAATAAATAATTTCAATAAATAAATCAAAAAATAAATTTCACCATGACGATAATATTCCCATACCCAGTGGGTCTGAGTATGACGCCAAAGGTTTCTTATTGAAATGAATGGAGCACCCAGCGCATCGAAAAATGACGCCAAGGGGCACCTTTAGCGTCTTTATTGTGAAAGCACTTGGACATGCTTCGGATTTTGACACCTGGGAGTGAGAATGGGTTGTTTATTGAGACTCGTATTCTAACTCACACCCCAAACGTTCTTTTCTAGTTAGAAACATGTTTTCAAAAATAAACTGGCTATATTTTAAAAGTTCTTTGCTTGCAAAGGGTTTGCATACTAATTTTTCTCTGTTTTCTTAGTGGATGTTTTCAGGTCAAAGCTTCTTTGCTGAATTTGCCATTATGGAGACAAACTGTACAAAGGAAGCATCCCAGAATCCAGAAGCATGCAAGGCTTTATGTGGGGATCAGGCTGTAAGTGTTCATCAATCAATCGATCAATCAATCAATCAATCAATAAATCAATCAATCAATCAATCAATCAATCAATCAATCAATCAATCAATCAATTTTATTTATATAGCGCTTTTACAATGATGATTGTTTCGAAGCAGCTTCACAGTGTCAAACAGGACAATATTGCAACAAAATTAGATTTGGCTGTACAGCCGTTCTGGAGAAAAGAGTGATGTTATCAGCTTATTTTAATTTATCATATAGCGACAATGTTGGCAGTTCAGTATTATAGTTTATAGAATTAAATAGGACCTAATTAATTAATTTTATTTGTATATTTAGTTGAATAACTTGGATCATAATTTTAGTGTTTAGTGTTCATTACTTTATAATTTATTTAACTGCTATAGTTAAGGTGAGACACTACAGATAAGACCATTATCTTTTGAGGTTTTGGGCTAAATTGCTCCCAAAACATGACTTATGTCAGACTAGTGGAAAGAAAACATTTAAAATACACAAATATAAGTTTATTTAATTATAGTTGATATATTTGTGTCTGTAGATTGTTGGTTCCATGGACTATTATTTTGATATTCTGTTTCTTTTGGTTCCTGTTTCTCTTCTCTGTTTAGTTTTGGTTCCATTAGTTACTGTGTTGGTTTCTACAGCTACATTATTATTTACACATCTGTCTAATTTTCTATACTTGTGAGAACACCTGTTCTGCTTTTGTTTATAAAGATTTAGGCTACTGTTGAAGACTTCTCATCCATCCATCTTCTCCATTATGCATGTTAACTAAGTCATTACAGAAGAACCAACCTAAAAAAAGTAAAGCAAATAGTGATGGACATACCAACCATTCATTCCCTCACTCACTATCCTGACCACTCCCTCTGTCTGTCTATAATACCAACTAGAACAAGCAGTCCAAGGCATGCTCCCCCCTGCCATGGACCCCACACTAGAGCCTATTCCTGCTACGGAACCAGATCCAGCCACACTGTCCATCCCAAACCAAGAGCCTGCTATCAGGGCTGGCTGCCCAGTCCACCCTAGGGCCAGCAGTGGCTGACTCTGACTCATAGATTTGTGGTCCTGTGAACTTTTCCCTCCTCTGCCTGTCCTGTATGATAGATGATCCTGCCCAGCCCCCTGCTCCTTTTTGCCAGCCAGTCCTGTTCCCTCTGCTAGCTCCATCCAGTTCCCTGGATCGACTGTCTCCACTGGTTCTGTTTAGGTCTCTAGCTTCACCTCAGTTCTATTCCCCAACTCTATCCCGTGAGGCAGATTCCCCTGCTGCACCTTGGGCCTCAGAGCCCATGACTCCATTTCAGTCTGTCAAACCTTTGACTCCAACTTGGCTGCATGCTTCCTGGGCTCCACCGTGGTCCATCATCTCTCGGGCTTCACTGAACGCCCTCATTCCTCCTGCTATGCCTTGGTCCATTGTCATCCTGGTTTTACTGCAGACTTGTGGGCCTCTGGCTGTGCCTCAGCCATCCATTCCTTTGGCTCCAACTGGCTCCTCCTTCCTTTTGGCTCCTACTTTGTCCTCACCTTCTTTGGCATCACCCTGGTCTTCTGAGTCCCTAGCTCACCCTAAGCCAGAAGCTCCGTCTACGCCTTCCAGACCAACCGTGTTTATGGCTGTTGACAGTATTTTAAAAATTAAACAACAATTTTGATCTAGCTTTATCAAGCTTTCAGATTTTCTCGGAAGTTTATGCAAATAAGTGTATATTTTAGTAAATAACACTTTATTTAAACATTTAAATAGCATTTTAGAAAATTTAATGTAATGTAATACAAAACTTTCCTAATGAACTGTGATTAATCAACTGGGGAAATCATAATGATATCTGCAAGTACATTTTTTTCACCACATTCACCTGTAGTGTCTTCCCTTGACAGTCGGCAGCTTCATTCAGTCCCTCAGTTCCATCACATCTCTCTTTCTCTTTTTCTTTCTCTAGCGATATGGGTTCTGTAAGTCCTCTAAGGTTGGAAATGCTGCGCTTGGTGATCAGAACATAGAAGTAGAATGTAAAATTTACGAAGCTCAGGTATCCTTCTCAATAACATACTTAAACTGAAACAGTAAGACCCAGTTATTTTCTCCTCTCTGGCTATGTAATGTATTGTGCTTTAATTGTTTCCAGAACTTAACTCATCCAATGCAACACCCCGCTCAGTCAAAGAAAGACTGTAAATTCCATGGGCACCCACCCCACCGCCGTCCAGGACATCCACCAGGACATGATCACCCCCATCGCCCGGAACATGCAGGGCATGGCCACAAGGACAAAAAACCCGACCAAAGTGGCCGCCCAGAACATGCAGGGCATGGCCAAAAAGACAAAAAACCCGACCAAAGTGGCCGCCCAGAACATGCAGGGCATGACCTAAAGGACAAAACACCTGACCAAAGGGGCCGTCCAGAACATGCAGGGCATGACCACAAGGACAAAACACCCGACCAAAGGGGCCGTCCAGAACATGCAGGGCATGACCACAAGGACAAAACACCCGACCAAAGGGGCCGTCCAGAACATGCAGGGCATGACCACAAGGACAAAACACCCGACCAAAGGGGCCGTCCAGAACATGCAGGGCATGACCACAAGGACAAAACACCCGACCAAAGGGGCCGTCCAGAACATGCAGGGCATGACCACAAGGACAAAACACCCGACCAAAGGGGCCATCCAGAACATGCACACCACTGTCCAAAAGGCCCTTCCGGGTTTCCAGAATCAGCTTCTGAGGGGCAGCATGAATTCCCTTGCCATGGCTTTGTAAAAATACCCCCCTCTGTTTATCCAATCTGCCCCTTCCCTCCACCTCGTCTCTGCAGGGGCCCTCCAGACCTTGTGCCCCCACCTCCTCCTCCTTCTCCTCAGTAACTAACACTGAAATCTGCTGAGGAATATCCAGATGTTATCCCATTTGAAAACATTCAAACATATTAAAAACTGAACAACATAAGAGTGTAAATGACTCCTGTATATTCAGTCCAATAAATACTCTTTACTGACCAGTGTGGTTGAGTGATAAAAGTCTGAAAACATGGTATTACAAAACAGCTGTGACAAGAAAATCAAATCATGTATAACTGTAAATGATCAATTAATATGCATTAAAAACAAGTTGCCAAGAAAAATCTAGCAAACAAAGCAGAAGATTTGAAACATCAACCAACATCTTCACCCTCTCCGTTAAAGGGTTCATACATGAGCAATCCAATTTGAAAAAAATACTGTGACTTTTCTTCTTATTTAGTCATTAGTCACCCCCCCCCTCTCTCTCTCTCTCTCTCTCTCTCTCTCTCTCTCGCTCTCGCTCTCTCTCTTTATATATTATAATATATATATATATATATATATATATATATATATATATATATATATATATATATATATATATATATATATATATATATATATATATATATATCGTCGCTGTCCGATGAAAACCATGTATGTCCATTTTGCCGATTTTAAGATTTTTCGACGGATTGAATGTCCAGATTCATTTCCGTATACAGTATGCTTCACATATCTAAATGGCTATCTAAATATCTAAATGACCAATGAAAAGTTGTGAAATCATGGCATCTGATTTTCACGTTATCCATTTGGTGTCAAAGCTGTCAATCACGCCGCGTATCTCCCACCCTGTGGAAGCATCTCGCCGGTCTCGTGAAGTTTCATCGAAGCTCAGCACTGGATAGGCGAATAAATATGATAGGGCTGTTATTGAGGCGATTGCGAGGGTTAACAATGAGGAGGAAGGTTTGTAGGAAAATAGAATTGATTCAGCCAAACAATTAAGTCTACATTGTATTCATTACTGAAATGTAGGGCTGTTACGATCACGATCGGCCAATCATTAAGGCCTAGTTCTCACTGCCCGGTTTTTGCCCCGATTTTGAGACGCCGACAGGTTTTGTGAAATCGCCGACAAATGCCCGTGATCACAGGCAAATCGGTGCTCGTGCACGCGAGTGACAATCACGCAGTGTGAATAATCAAAGACGCGATCAGAGAGAATCGCCGACGAGTCGCTGACGCCGGTGAGATATTTGGCATGCTAAATATCTGGACCTGTCGGCGATTGAAACTCCTGCTGTGTGAATAGCGTTCTGACTGAAAATAACACCGACAGCCAATGAGAGAGTGAGATACAGGGCAGCAGGCGGTTCAGGGAGGAGTTATAGAGCAGAATATCAGTATTTTAATAGATATATTTACAATTCTATCAAACAGAAACAAAGGCCAAACATTTGCACATCCAGCCACAGCAGCAGCACATTACAAAATTGTTTATTTACCTCAAACTGTCTTTGCAGAACGCAATCCTGGCTCCCTCTGTCTCTCCGACAATTTCTTCCGCCATAATCTTTTTTCTTTTTCTCTACAAATCAGCGCACATACAATTTGAAGCAAACTTTGTGCAGTTTATCATTTTTAATAACAATTCCAGGTGTCGCGCGATAACTCCGGTCTGACGCACGTGTGTGTGATCTTGCGTTGTTTACTTGTCACATCGCACATGTGTTTGGGAAACGTAGTTTGCGCACCAGAGAGAGAGAGAGAGTTGTCCGCGATTCTTCCTCTTGTTCAGTCATGCAGTGTGAACTCCTCTGTCATCAAACCATTGTGCAGTGTGAACACAGCAGTGACTGAATGATACCCCAGATAGTCATGCAGTGTGAAAAGAGCAGTGACCCGACGAGTTTGACAATCGTGCAGTCTGAACTAGGCTTAAAGCAGCACTTGGCAACTTTTGCTCTCGGGGTCCCCCTACAATTTGGAAAAAATAATGTCCTCAACTACTGTCGTAAGCTCTGTCATCCTACAACAGGGGATGCCATCGCGCATGCATTTGTTGACATGACAACCCTGATAGCCCTGAACTAGTGATGCGTGGGTCGTCTCATAACCCGCGGACCCCGTATGTCTATTTAATGGTCGTGGGTGCGGGGCGGGTTGTAAAAATATATACAGTGGTGCGGAGCGGGCCAAATAACTTCATAAAAGTGGCACCGCGGGTTGGTGCAGCACTAACAGTTCCCCTGAACACTGCAAGAGGAGTTCACAGGCAGGTGTTCTTCTGGCGGCGCGTGTGAAATGTCTTCATCTCAGGTAACGTTACAGTCAGTGGCATATGTTTCAGCATGTCATATGAATATCATTTCATGGATTTTATTTTTTTCAAACGCCAAATAATCACGATGCTCACGTTTACAAGCCAGCGTCATTATAGTAGTCTATTGGTTACCGTTTTACAGAATCTATATGATACTTCAGTTCAATGTTTGAGTGGTAGGTAATCACCGTAACAAGCAGGACAGCATCGGTCGGGCACGCCTCCTTCAGCTCACGCCGACGAGCAAACACTGGTCCAATGCTGATCCTCGTCCTGCCTTTAATCCCATCACTTTTTCGTTTCCTCTTATTGCTTTCCTCCAACAAAACCTTTTCTTTCTTATTTGTCTCTGCTGCTTCGGACATGACTATATTATCCGACGAACAAAGTTGGGCTTGCACGTCTGAATTTAAGGAAGTGTGGGTGTTGGTGGAAGTGACGTATATGCCGTAAAGCAGTCGAATGTTGTAGTTCGTTTTGTTCTCGGGTTACTACCCGAAACCCGAAGTTTAAAAGTACGATTAAAAACGATACAGACCCCATCAGGCTATGGCAGACGTGTCATTCAACCTATCGTAAGTCGATTTATCATCACAAGAGTCTTAAAAAATATATTATGAAGGTTGAAAAGTTACCTAGTGCTGCTTTAATGCGCATCTCGTCAGTAAAGCCAGTTCCCTATCTCGAGGGAACTTCGAGCTGCGTCGAAACGCTAGGGGACGCCTCTGCGTGCCATGTCATGAAGCACTTGTGTAATCAGTCCAATAGCGGGACGATACGTCACGGGCGGGTGACGTCATCGACCAGGAAGCTATAAAGCATGCCCGGACCAAACAGTCACTAGCTTCTGTGTCTTCACAAAGCGCTCTGTGTGATATTGTATGTCCATTTATTGTGTGTGTGTCAAAGAAAACGAAAAAGAATGTCGAGTCAGTTCAGGCGATGTGTCACTCCCTGCCCTCGTTACATCACGGGTGGGGATCCACACGACCTGTGTGTAATGTGTTTGGGGCTCGAGCATGCCCAGTCAGCTCTCGAGGGGGTTGGCTGTGAGCATTGCGAGAGTCTCCCAATGCGTACATTAAGATCACGCCGGGCACTCTTCGAGGAGAGTGCTTTGGCTCGCGGTCCTCAGGGCTCGGGTCCCGCTGCTGCCGAGGCACAGCGAAGGCTCGCGTCTTGGGGATCGCAGTTAGATCTAGTGGCGGGGTTAGAGACGGGTGATCCCCTATCTCTGCCCTTACCCGCTGGATCTCAAGCCTCAGCTCGCGAGTTGGAAGCACGCTCTGCGGTTTCTTCCGCTCGCGCTGAGGCACAAGATCAGCTGCAGCACTCCAGTTCCGAGGAACTGGATGTTGTAAGCATAAATGAAACTGACGAGTTACTTCCACCATTACACACACACGCACAGGAGGAGCTTATGGAGGTTGTCACTCGCGCCGTTGCCAGATTAAGTTTAGACTGGCCGGCCGAGCGCTCTGAGTCACACAAACATACAAGCAGGCTAGACGAGAGATTTTTACCGTCATATACACAACCTCCTAGGCGGGGCTTGCCATTTTTCCCGGACCTCCACACCGAGGTGTCGAGGTCCTGGGCTAGACCAGCATCAGCCAGAGTCTTTAACCCGTCCACATCTGAATATTCCAATATAAACGGGTTGAAGGCTCATGGTTATGCGGCGATGCCGCGGGTGGAAGAGACGCTCGCGAGCTATCTCTCCCCCGAGTCGGCATCGTCGCTGCAAGCCCCGCAGCTGCCCACCAAGCCCGTGAGAACAACATCAGCGCTGGTGGGCAGGGCGTACTCGGCAGCAGGGCAGGCGGCCGCCTGTTTACATACGGTGGCCGTCCTGCAAGCATATCAAGCTGATCTGTTGGGGGATATTAATGAAGAAACAGAGGAAGTGGGGAGAGAAACGATCGCCGAAATTAGGCGGGCGGCAGATTTGTCTCTTCGTGCCACCAGGGAGACGGCCAGATCCATCGGCCGCTCTATGGCAGCCCTGGTGGCCACGGAGAGACATTTATGGTTAAATTTATCAGATATTAAAGAACGTGACAAAAAGTTCCTTATGGATTCGCCCGTCTCGCCTTCTGGCCTCTTTGGTGACGCTGTAACAACAGTCGTCGACCGTTACCAGGAGGCCAGGAAGCAGGCGGCGGCATTTCAAAAATTTCTCCCCCGCAAATCATATCCCCCAGGGGCTGCCGGGCGGGGGCAGCCCCAGCCGAGTACGTCCTCCTCCGCAGCGCATCGAGCGCAACAAAAACAGAGCGTGGCCGCTCGGGCCCCCCCGCAGAGAGAACGGGGGACCGGGCGACGCGCTCAGCCGGGACCTTCCCGCGGTAGGACGGATCTGAGGACCGTCCTTATCGCTAGGAAGGCCTCGGCTAAGAAGTCCTGACGCCAAGAGCGCAGGGCTTCCGATGGCAGTCCCCTCCGGGAAAGTGCGGCTCGCCGAGGCGCCCGCTCTTTCCCGGTGCCATCGGGGGGCCGGTCTGCCAACCCTGCCACCATTGGTGCTTCAGGGCGCGGCGGTCCCCGGCGAACGCATATCTCCATGTCCGCCCGGAAACGTAGCGGCTTGGGGATGTTCGCGCCCTCTCGGGAGGGCCCCTGGGCGGTCAGTTCGGTTGCTACCTGCCGGTTATCCGTTACAGGACACCGGGCTGACCACACAGGAAAATCCAGAGACCAGCCTCGAGAGGCTGGTTCCCTTAGTAGATTTTCTGGCAGCGTGGAAACTTCTGCCGAATGTCTCAGAATGGGTCCTGCGTACAATAGAAAAAGGGTACAGAATTCAATTCGGGTTACACCCGCCCGTGTTCAACGGGGTTACTACCACGGTAGTAAGCCCCGAGCAGGCTCTGGTAATGGAACAAGAGGTACAGACTCTTCTGCGAAAAGAGGCTATAGAACGGGTCCCTCCCCACTGCAGAGAGTCGGAGTTTTACAGCCGGTACTTCATAGTTCCAAAGAAGGATGGGGGGTTAAGGCCTATCTTAGATCTGCGGCATCTAAACAGAGCAGTAAAAAGATTAAAATTCAAAATGCTCACGATAAAACAGATCGTGTGTCACATCAGGTCCGAGGACTGGTGCGTCACGATAGATTTAAAAGATGCGTACTTCCACATCTCCATCCTTCCGCAGCACAGACAGTTCCTCAGGTTCGCTTTTGGGGGAAAAGCGTACCAATATCGAGTGCTGCCATTCGGTCTAGCTTTATCGCCCAGCACTTTCACGAAGTGCGTGGATGCAGCTCTGGCTCCGCTGCGACTCCAGGGCATCCGCGTGCTAAATTACATCGACGATTGGCTAGTGTTAGCACAGTCAAAACAACTGGCGGTTCAGCATCGAGATGCTGTTCTCGCCCACATGAAGGTGTTGGGGCTAAGGTTGAACGAAAAGAAAAGTATGTTGGCGCCACAGCAGAGCATTACTTTTCTGGGGGTAGTTTGGGACACGAGAACGATGTCGGCTCGGCTATCTCCGCCCAGGGTAAAAACGATCCTGAATACCGTCAGCCAGATAAAGCTAGGCCAGTCACTCACTGTCAAACACTTTCAAAGAGTGTTGGGTTTGATGGCAGCAGCGTCCAACGTGATACCTTTTGGCCTGCTGTACATGAGACCCTTGCAGTGGTGGCTCAGGACCAAGGGGTTCTCCCCGAGGGGAAACCCTTTTCGCCTAATCAAGGTCACGCGGCGCTGCCTACGTGCCTTGGTGAAGTGGAAAGATCCTTGGTTCCTTTCCCAAGGTCCAGTTCTGGGGGCTCCTTGTCGTCGCGTAATGCTAACGACGGATGCCTCCCTAACTGGCTGGGGAGCGGTCATGAGTGGCCGCTCGGCCCAAGGTCTGTGGAGGGGCCATCAGCTCTCCTGGCACATAAACCAGCTGGAGCTGATGGCTGTGTTTCAAGCACTCAAACACTTCCTCCCAGACCTACGGGGCCGCCATGTGTTAGTTCGGTCAGACAACACTTCGGTGGTCTCGTATATAAATCACCAGGGGGGATTGAGATCGCGTCGGCTCTGGAAGCTCACGCATCACATTCTAATATGGGCCCAAGGCAAGATGCTCTTGCTAAGGGCGATGTACATCCCGGGGGTCCTGAATGTAGCGGCAGACTCCCTGTCGAGGCAGGGAGTGGTGCCGGGGGAATGGAGGCTCCACCCCGAGGTGGTGGAGGAGCTGTGGATCCGCTTTGGGCGAGCCCAGGTGGATCTGTTTGCGTCTCGAGAGACGACACACTGTCCAGCATTCTTTTCCCTCACACATCCAGCCCCACTGGGGCTGGACGCAATGGTACAGACGTGGCCGAGGCTGCGTCTGTACGCCTTTCCCCCTCTGGCGTTGCTCCCAGGAGTGCTGGAGAGAGTCCGCCGGGACGGGGTTCAGCTCTTATTGGTAGCCCCGTTCTGGCCGGGCCGAGTATGGCTCTCAGACATCATGTCTCTCCTAGAGGGTCCTCCCTGGGAAATCCCAGTCAGGAGGGATCTTCTTTCACAGGCCGGGGGGTCAGTACTGCACCCGCGCCCGGAACTGTGGAAACTGTGGGCTTGGCCCCTGAGGGGGCCCAGTTCATAAACACGGGTCTATCGACTGAGGTGATAGAGACCATGTTGCACTCCAGAGCACCATCCACAAGGAGACTTTACGCACTCAAATGGAGAGTTTTTGTCGCCTGGTGTACGCACCAGACGTTGGACCCTGTTAACTGCCCGGTCGGTTCAGTTCTCGAGTTCTTGCAAGAAAAATTCTCCGCAGGGTTATCCCCGTCGACTCTGAAAGTGTATGTGTCGGCGATATCTGCATATCATAATCCATTAGATAACGCATCATTAGGGAGACACCCGTGGGTCACGCGTTTCCTCCGTGGTACCTTGAGGCTCAGACCTGCGGCACGCTCCAGGGTGCCGACTTGGGACCTGGCCATAGTGCTGGAAGGCCTTATGTTGGCTCCCTTCGAGCCGTTAGAGGAAGTGTCAGAAAAGTTCCTCACACTTAAAACAGTGTTTCTCCTAGCGATTTCATCACTGAAAAGAGTAGGAGACCTACAGGCTCTATCAGTAGCACCTTCCTGCCTTGAATTTGCACCAGGAATGGTGAAAGCATTTCTCTTCCCGAGGGAAGGATATGTTCCTAAAGTCCCGACCAACGTGCCGGGACCAGTAATGCTGCAGGCTTTCTGTCCGCCTCCGTTCACTAGTCAAGACCAAGAGAAGCTAAATCTGCTATGTCCGGTCAGGGCCCTAGATGCATATGTCCACAGAGCTGCCCTGTGGCGAAAATCAGAACAGTTGTTCGTATGTTTTGGGTCCTCGAGTAAGGGAAAATCGGCTTCAAAGCAGACGCTTAGCAAGTGGATAGTCGAGGCTATCTCGCTCGCTTATGAGTCGGTCGGACATCCTTCACCTATGAGGGTCCGCGCCCACTCTACTAGGAGTATGGCTGCCTCTATGGCTCTTATTTCGGGAGTTTCACTGTCAGAGGTTTGTGATGCGGCTGGGTGGTCCTCTCCGCATAAATTTGTGAGGTTTTACAATCTGGACGTAGCCTCTACTCCGGGGTCCCGGGTGTTTCTGGGTTAAATCACACAAACAGACATTTGGGACTCTGGCGGCGTGGGTATTGAGGTCCCCTAGCGTTTCGACGCAGCTCGAAGTTCCCTCGAGATAGGGAACGTCTCAGGTTACGTATGTAACCATGGTTCCCTGAGAGGGAACGAGACGCTGCGTCGAGATGCCATACTCCCGGCATGCCTGTGATCGATTTGTTCGACTTTTTCAGAAGCTAGTGACTGTTTGGTCCGGGCATGCTTTATAGCTTCCTGGTCGATGACGTCACCCGCCCGTGACGTATCGTCCCGCTATTGGACTGATTACACAAGTGCTTCATGACATGGCACGCAGAGGCGTCCCCTAGCGTTTCGACGCAGCGTCTCGTTCCCTCTCAGGGAACCATGGTTACATACGTAACCTGAGACGTTCTCTAATCAGCGGTAAATTCCCTCAGGTGCGTGATTTCACATAGAGCAGCTGTTACTACACAGAGCCATTGTTAACTGAGAAGATGCACAAATAAACGCTGAAAATGAAGTGTATTTGATCGTGATCCGAGGAGCCCTACTGAAATGTTAACTAGTTTTTCTCTCTGTAATTCTTAGATTCCCTTGAAAGTGACAGTTCTCAGACAGCTGCCAATGAGGGTAGTTACTTTAGGCTAAAATTAATTTCTTGGCCATTCTAATTAATGATCGGAAAAACATATATCGACCACTGTTACTGTAAAATATGCATGTATGTCCATTTAAACTCAATTTTGGTCAAATGTGGATTATATCTTTACCCTGGCAAGAATATGGTTATATGTAAAGATGCCGTACCAAGTATGACAACGGTACATTCAACTGCTTTTGAAATACAGTGCTTTTTTCACTTCCTGAAAAGTAACCGTTTTGGCCATATGTGAGTTTCAATCGGGCAGCCACTATATATACATATATATATATATATATATATATATATATATATATATATATATATATATATATATATATATATATATATATATATATATATATATATACACGCACCTAAAGGATTATTAGGAACACCTGTTCAATTTCTCATTATTGCAATTATCTAACATGGCAGTTGATTCAATGCATTTAGGGGTGTGGTCCTGGTCAAGACAATCTCCTAATCTCCAAAACTGAATATCAAAATGGGAAAGTAAGGTGATTTAAGCAATTTTGAGCATGGCATGATTGTTGGTGCCAGACGGGCTGGTCTGAGTATTTCACAATCTGCTCAGTTACTGGGATTTTCACGCACAACCATTTCTAGGGTTTAAAAAGAATGGTGTGAAAAGGGAAAAACATCCAGTATGTAACAGACACACAAATAAAACACACGCCTTTATCTCCTTCAGGCTGGACTACTGCAACGCGCTCCTTATTGGCATCCCTAGCAAAAATCTCCAGAGGCTGCAGTGTATTTAGGACAGCGCTGCTAGGATCCTCATGAGGGTGCGCATATACGACCACATCACCCCCATTCTAAAATCACTCCACTGGCTTCCTGTGTCGTTCAGGATCGAGTACAAGATTTCTCTCCTTACCCACCAGTGCTCCCTCCTATCTTAAGGAACTCCTCACCACACAAACAGCCACTCGTAACCTCCGCTCTGTTTCGCTGTATCGCCTTAAAACTCCCACAGCCAATCTCTGTACTATGGGAGATCGGGCCTTCTGCTCTGCAGCCCCCAGTCTGTGGAACGCTCTCCCTGACCACCTGCGGACTCCACAGACTATAGATGCTTTTAAGCGTGGTCTTAAAACCCACCTTTTTAGCAGAGCTTTTAATTGACTTGTTACTTCATTTTATTTTATTTTTATGTTTTATTTTTTTATTTTTTTATTTTATTAATTTACTTTTTTATTTATTGTTCTTGATTGTTTTTTTTAATTTTTTTATTCTGTAGCACTTTGAGATTTTGTTTAATATAAAGTGCATTACAAATAAAATGTATTATTAAATAGGGAAAAGAGGCTACAATTTGCACAAGCTCACCAAAATTGGACAGTTGAACAACAACCAGCACAGGACTGAAGACACAACGATATAATAAAGCGTAACAAATAAATGAAATGAGGGAGAACAGGTGGGGAAAATAACCAATAATGAGATAACAAGATGGAAGGGGTTGACAATAGACAAGAGCACGCAAGACACAGAAAATAACAAAAACACAACATGTGCTAAACAAGACATGTGACACTACCCCTCCTTAAGGAGCTGTACCAGATGCTACAGCAGGGGACCAGGGAGGGACAGGAGGCACACAAAGTTCTGGAGACCTGGCCGGCACAAACCATTCAGGGGGCCAAGGCGGCAGCCTTGATTCCAGGGTCCAGGATGGTCCACACAGTTCAGGAAGCAGAGCCCACTCTGGACTCGGTGCATGGGACGGAGCCCTCTCTGGACTCTTCTCAGGGACTGGACGCTAATCGCGGGCTGGAGCCATCTCTGGACTCTGGTCAGGGGTTGGAGCCATCTCTGGACATTGGTCACGGGCTGGAGCAATCTCTGGACTCTAGTCGTGAGCTGGAGCCATCTATGGACTCTGGTTGTGTGCTGTAGCCATCACTGGATGCTGGTCAGGAGCTGGAGCCATCTCTAGAATCTCTTCAGGGACTGGAGCCATCTCTGGACGCTGGTCAGGGGCCGGAGTCATCTCTGGGCTCTAGTTGTGGGCTGGAGCCGTCTCTGGACTCTGGTCAGGGGCTGGAGCCATCTCTGGCCTCTGGTCAGGGGCTGGAGCCATCTCTGGACTCTGGCCGGTGGCTGGAGCCATCTCTGGACTCTGGTTGCGGACTGTAGCCATCTCTGGATGCTGGTCAGGGGCTGGAGCCAGAGTTCTGCAACGGGTCAGGTAGCATAAAAGTGGCTAAAACGGGTGGATTGTGACATTTATAAAATTCACGGGCAGGGATGCGGGCGGATAATTAACTCTGTGCGGGCAGGTAGTAGCGCGGATCAGCGGATGAAAAATATGTGCAATATTTCTGTGGCAAAGTGAGAGAGAGAGAGAGAGAGAGAGAGAGAGAGAGAGAGAGAGAGAGAGAGAGAGAGAGAGAGAGAGAGAGAGAGAGAGAGAGAGAGAGAGAGAGAGACCAGGGACGGGATTGTGAATAAGCGTCACCTGCGAGCCACACCGGTCTCGAGTCCTCTGAGGGAGTTTGAGGCATATAAGGACAAGAGATCACCAGACCTGGAGTTGACGTTGTGTTGTGTTTACGTTTTATTATGTGTGTGCGCTTGGCAGATGTCCATGAGGGGCTGCCCACATTACTTTTGTTTTGTTTGGTTAAAGTCTTTTAAATGTTCGCCGGTTCCCGCCTCCTTCTTCCCCTAATCGAACATATTGTAGGCTATACACATACACGCAACAACGATATGCCATTTGACTCATCACGTCACCACCACTGCGACATTGAAACTTTTGTTGATGGCTCTCGTAACCCAGAAGGAGCGAGCGTTGCAGGAGTAGTAATGGATGAATTAAAAGTAAAGTTGGTGAGTGGAGTAGCTTTTGACAACGAGAAAATTGTTGACAATGAGTCTTTAAAGGCACTTTTGCCTGTTTCATTAGCCCATTCATGACGCTGTTGTGATGTTGAGAGAGATGCAGGAAAAAAAAATAAAGCATTTTAATATGAATGTTTTATCGCGGGCATGGGTCAGGTAACGGGACAAATATTAACGGGTCTGGGCGGGTGCGGATTTAATTTTGATATTTTCACGGGTCACGGGTCAGATCTGGTGCAAAACCTTGCGGGTACGGGCAGGGGTGGGTCTCCAAAAATGGACCCGTGCAGGACTCTGGCTGGAGCCATCTCTAGACTCTGATCAGGGACTGGAGCCATCTCTGGACAATGGTCACATGCTGGTGCCATCTCTAAAGTCTGGCCAGAGGCTAGAGCCATCTCTGGACCCTGATCAGGGGCTAGAGCCCTCTCTGGACTCTGGTCATGGGCTGGAGCCATCTCTGGACTCTGGCTAGAAGCTGGAGCCATCTCTGGACTCTGGCCAGAGGCTTGAGCCGTCTCTGGACTCTGGTCAGGGGCTCGAGCCCTTTCTGGACTCTGGCCAGAGGCTAAAGCCGTCTCTGGACTCTGATCAGGGCCTGGAGCCATCTCTGGACTCTGGCCAGAGAGTAGGGACTGGAGTCCTCTCTGGATGCTGGTCAGGGACTGGAGCTATCTCTGGACTCAGGTCAGGGACTGGAGTCCTCTTTTGGATGCTTGTCAGGGGCTGGAGCCATCTCTGGACTCTGGTCAGCGGGTGGAGCAGTCTCTGGACTCTGGTCATGGGCTGTAGCCATCTCTGGATGCTGGTCAGGAGACACAATTTAAGAGAGACCGGCCCTGCCGGACACATTAACTGTAATTATGAGCCCGAGCCTGATTTAAACCTGACCATTTTTTAATACGTAGCATTCTGACGAGAACGAACCTGTAATGACTAATGAGCGGAGAAGCCGGTGTGACTCAGCTCAATAATCCGCAAGCGCGTGCTTATGAACCCACCGGTAAAATGATGTTCATTCAAATCCAGCTCAGACATGACATAAATCTGTAGCTTACTATACTTGTTGTAGCCATCAAACAATGTTTTTTTCTTTCTTTCATATTTATGTTTAAATATTATAATATTATTTTTAAATTTCATCTGATTATGATAGGCTATAAGTGCAAAGATGCGAGTGGGTCAGAAATGATTTTGGTGGTTATATTTAGTTTAATATTAAGTTTTGTTTTGTAAAAAGCCTTTCTTTCGTTTTGTACAAATTCTCTTAATTTTAATAAAGGTTTCTTCGGCCAATTTATTTAATAAATAAGAAGCAAATAAGTAGACTATGAGGTCGCGGAAGCCATTGCTTTCATTGCTCATGAACTGGAGCTCGTCTCAAATAAACTGAAACTCAGCAGGCTTGCCTCACAGACATGAGAAATATGTAGCCTAATATGTGTAGAAACCAGGGACGTGCACAGGGGGGTTGCTCAGGTTGCCCGGGCAACTGCCCATATGCCCTTCTCGACTCACGTTGCCCTTCCGAGGTGAAAAAAAAATAATAAAAAAATCGTACAATGGATGCAGAATTTCACGTAGGCCTAGATACAAAAAAAAAAAAAAAAATTCGCAAAGCCTCATTCACTTCCATATTCGGGTACCCGTCCGAAAGTGAAAGTCAAGCAATTGCTTGGGGCCCCGAGCTGGCCTAGGGCCTCAAGACAACGACAGGTTAAGAATAAAATGCAACGACAAACTGCTCGAGAGCCCCTTTCATAGCCAATGCAGTAAAGTGCAATGACACTGTTATCGGAATCCCCCTCAAGGGGGCCCTCTCAGTCGTCGCTGACAGCAGCCACCCAAGCACGCGATCTCTGCTGCCGGCAAATACAAAACCTCCTCATGAAGTGGAATTATGCTTTAGGAATGCAGAAAAGAAAAAATAGAAAAAACAAGATAGTGGTAAGTGATAAATTACACTATATAAAATAACTCTATTTGTACAAAAATGGTGTAATTTTGCAGCAGGTAGGCTAGCAAAAATATGTTTATGTTAGCTAACGTTACCTGCCTGATGGCAAATGCTGCTTGTAACGAACAGTGCAACTTTTTTTTCAAACGGACGGAATATGGTTACATTGTAATATGTTTTTTAACGGGATAAGGAAGACGCAGATCTGTTCCAGAATAACTGTTTATCGTATTTAATGACTTAAAATGGCTATAGCTTTGTAATAGGTTTTGATGAAAGTGACATAGCATGCTATATGCTACTAACTATTTTTATGCTATGCATAAATAACCTGGAATAGTTAATAAAGCATTAACTATTATTATAAACATTATTTAACCAGAAAGAGGCAGAGGAACATGATTTTTTTTTTTTTCTTGAACAGTTACTTTATTCTGTGTGGAAATTTTTACACTGTTGCATTTTGAAGTACAGTATCAGGACAACCCACATGTTTTACTGTTACTGTTTATTAAATATTTAACAAGGTATTAGTTGCTAACAAGGTATTAGTTGCATCTGTTGCAACTTTATAATAGCCTAACCATCCAGATAATGTTTATAGACAGTTTACAAACCAACTAGTAACCCTTAACAAAGTATTAGGAATATTTGGTCTGTCTATCTATGTAATGTTTATAGATGTTTTAAAAATGGTTTCTTAAAATTTTACAATTTTTTTTTAATCATTAACCGTTTATCTGTAGAAGGTTAGCCATGTCCATTTTGCTTGGGGCCCCCAAAATCCTTCTAACCGCCCTGGCTGAGCCTGCATGAGCGGCACTAGAAGGAGATTGTCGCGGTTGTCGGGTGAGACTTAACGTTGTCAGAAAGGTATAACAAACGGACGATCATAAACTGTTGATGGCAGTTAAATTAATATTGTCTTTTTTTATTAGACTATTGATATTGACTGGTTTGAGTTCTTTATTGGTATAGGCAAGGGAAATGGCCTCAAACGCACCATAATGCAGGAAATCACATCTACGAAATAAAAAAAATTCTTGGGGGAGAAACCCCCAGACCCCACTGCAATTTTTTTTTAGGTCAGAGCAACTGCCCCTCAAAAATCCTGTGCACGTCCCTGATGTATGTCCATTTAAACTCAATTTTGGTCAAATGTGGATTATATCTTTACCCTGGCAAGAATATGGTTATATGTAAAGATGCCGTACCAAGTATGACAACGGTACATTCAACTGCTTTTGAAATACAGTGCTTTTTTCACTTCCTGAAAAGTAACCGTTTTGGCCATATGTGAGTTTCAATCGGGCAGCCACTATATATATATATATATATATATATATATATATATATATATATATATATATATATATATATATATATATATACACACGCACCTAAAGGATTATTAGGAACACCTGTTCAATTTCTCATTATTGCAATTATCTAACATGGCAGTTGATTCAATGCATTTAGGGGTGTGGTCCTGGTCAAGACAATCTCCTAATCTCCAAAACTGAATATCAAAATGGGAAAGTAAGGTGATTTAAGCAATTTTGAGCATGGCATGATTGTTGGTGCCAGACGGGCTGGTCTGAGTATTTCACAATCTGCTCAGTTACTGGGATTTTCACGCACAACCATTTCTAGGGTTTAAAAAGAATGGTGTGAAAAGGGAAAAACATCCAGTATGTAACAGACACACAAATAAAACACACGCCTTTATCTCCTTCAGGCTGGACTACTGCAATGCGCTCCTTATTGGCATCCCTAGCAAAAATCTCCAGAGGCTGCAGTGTATTCAGGACAGCGCTGCTAGGATCCTCATGAGGGTGCGCAAATACGACCACATCACCCCCATTCTAAAATCACTCCACTGGCTTCCTGTGTCGTTCAGGATCGAGTACAAGATTTCTCTCCTTACCCACCAGTGCTCCCTCCTATCTTAAGGAACTCCTCACCACACAAACAGCCACTCGTAACCTCCGCTCTGTTTCGCTGTATCGCCTTAAAACTCCCACAGCCAATCTCTGTACTATGGGAGATCGGGCCTTCTGCTCTGCAGCCCCCAGTCTGTGGAACGCTCTCCCTGACCACCTGCGGACTCCACAGACTATAGATGCTTTTAAGCGTGGTCTTAAAACCCACCTTTTTAGCAGAGCTTTTAATTGACTTGTTACTTCATTTTATTTTATTTTTATGTTTTATTTTTTTATTTTTTTATTTTATTAATTTACTTTTTTATTTATTGTTCTTGATTGTTTTTATTTTATTTTTTTATTCTGTAGCACTTTGAGATTTTGTTTAATATAAAGTGCATTACAAATAAAATTTATTATTAAATAGGGAAAAGAGGCTACAATTTGCACAAGCTCACCAAAATTGGACAGTTGAACAACAACCAGCACAGGACTGAAGACACAACGATATAATAAAGCGTAACAAATAAATGAAATGAGGGAGAACAGGTGGGGAAAATAACCAATAATGAGATAACAAGATGGAAGGGGTTGACAATAGACAAGAGCACGCAAGACACAGAAAATAACAAAAACACAACATGTGCTAAACAAGACATGTGACACTACCCCTCCTTAAGGAGCTGTACCAGATGCTACAGCAGGGGACCAGGGAGGGACAGGAGGCACACAAAGTTCTGGAGACCTGGCCGGCACAAACCATTCAGGGGGCCAAGGCGGCAGCCTTGATTCCAGGGTCCAGGATGGTCCACACAGTTCAGGAAGCAGAGCCCACTCTGGACTCGGTGCATGGGACGGAGCCCTCTCTGGACTCTTCTCAGGGACTGGACGCTAATCGCGGGCTGGAGCCATCTCTGGACTCTGGTCAGGGGTTGGAGCCATCTCTGGACATTGGTCACGGGCTGGAGCAATCTCTGGACTCTAGTCGTGAGCTGGAGCCATCTATGGACTCTGGTTGTGTGCTGTAGCCATCACTGGATGCTGGTCAGGAGCTGGAGCCATCTCTAGAATCTCTTCAGGGACTGGAGCCATCTCTGGACGCTGGTCAGGGGCCGGAGTCATCTCTGGGCTCTAGTTGTGGGCTGGAGCCGTCTCTGGACTCTGGTCAGGGGCTGGAGCCATCTCTGGCCTCTGGTCAGGGGCTGGAGCCATCTCTGGACTCTGGCCGGTGGCTGGAGCCATCTCTGGACTCTGGTTGCGGACTGTAGCCATCTCTGGATGCTGGTCAGGGGCTGGAGCCAGAGTTCTGCAACGGGTCAGGTAGCATAAAAGTGGCTAAAACGGGTGGATTGTGACATTTATAAAATTCACGGGCAGGGATGCGGGCGGATAATTAACTCTGTGCGGGCAGGTAGTAGCGCGGATCAGCGGATGAAAAATATGTGCAATATTTCTGTGGCAAAGTGAGAGAGAGAGAGAGAGAGAGAGAGAGAGAGAGAGAGAGAGAGAGAGAGAGAGAGAGAGAGAGAGAGAGAGAGAGAGAGACCAGGGACGGGATTGTGAATAAGCGTCACCTGCGAGCCACACCGGTCTCGAGTCCTCTGAGGGAGTTTGAGGCATATAAGGACAAGAGATCACCAGACCTGGATTTGACGTTGTGTTGTGTTTACGTTTTATTATGTGTGTGCGCTTGGCAGATGTCCATGAGGGGCTGCCCACATTACTTTTGTTTTGTTTGGTTAAAGTCTTTTAAATGTTCGCCGGTTCCCGCCTCCTTCTTTCCCTAATCGAACATATTGTAGGCTATACACATACACGCAACAACGATATGCCATTTGACTCATCACGTCACCACCACTGCGACATTGAAACTTTTGTTGATGGCTCTCGTAACCCAGAAGGAGCGAGCGTTGCAGGAGTAGTAATGGATGAATTAAAAGTAAAGTTGGTGAGTGGAGTAGCTTTTGACAACGAGAAAATTGTTGACAATGAGTCTTTAAAGGCACTTTTGCCTGTTTCATTAGCCCATTCATGACGCTGTTGTGATGTTGAGAGAGATGCAGGAAAAAAAAATAAAGCATTTTAATATGAATGTTTTATCGCGGGCATGGGTCAGGTAACGGGACAAATATTAACGGGTCTGGGCGGGTGCGGATTTAATTTTGATATTTTCACGGGTCACGGGTCAGATCTGGTGCAAAACCTTGCGGGTACGGGCAGGGGTGGGTCTCCAAAAATGGACCCGTGCAGGACTCTGGCTGGAGCCATCTCTAGACTCTGATCAGGGACTGGAGCCATCTCTGGACAATGGTCACATGCTGGTGCCATCTCTAAAGTCTGGCCAGAGGCTAAAGCCATCTCTGGACCCTGATCAGGGGCTAGAGCCCTCTCTGGACTCTGGTCATGGGCTGGAGCCATCTCTGGACTCTGGCTAGAAGCTGGAGCCATCTCTGGACTCTGGCCAGAGGCTTGAGCCGTCTCTGGACTCTGGTCAGGGGCTCGAGCCCTTTCTGGACTCTGGCCAGAGGCTAAAGCCGTCTCTGGACTCTGATCAGGGCCTGGAGCCATCTCTGGACTCTGGCCAGAGAGTAGGGACTGGAGTCCTCTCTGGATGCTGGTCAGGGGCTGGAGCTATCTCTGGACTCAGGTCAGGGACTGGAGTCCTCTTTTGGATGCTTGTCAGGGGCTGGAGCCATCTCTGGACTCTGGTCAGCGGGTGGAGCAGTCTCTGGACTCTGGTCATGGGCTGTAGCCATCTCTGGATGCTGGTCAGGAGACACAATTTAAGAGAGACCGGCCCTGCCGGACACATTAACTGTAATTATGAGCCCGAGCCTGATTTAAACCTGACCATTTTTTAATACGTAGCATTCTGACGAGAACGAACCTGTAATGACTAATGAGCGGAGAAGCCAGTGTGACTCAGCTCAATAATCCGCAAGCGCGCGCTTATGAACCCACCGGTAAAATGATGTTCATTCAAATCCAGCTCAGACATGACATAAATCTGTAGCTTACTATACTTGTTGTAGCCATCAAACAATGTTTTTTTCTTTCTTTCATATTTATGTTTAAATATTATAATATTATTTTTAAATTTCATCTGATTATGATAGGCTATAAGTGCAAAGATGCGAGTGGGTCAGAAATGATTTTGGTGGTTATATTTAGTTTAATATTAAGTTTTGTTTTGTAAAAAGCCTTTCTTTCGTTTTGTACAAATTCTCTTAATTTTAATAAAGGTTTCTTCGGCCAATTTATTTAATAAATAAGAAGCAAATAAGTAGACTATGAGGTCGCGGAAGCCATTGCTTTCATTGCTCATGAACTGGAGCTCGTCTCAAATAAACTGAAACTCAGCAGGCTTGCCTCACAGACATGAGAAATATGTAGCCTAATATGTGTAGAAACGAAAATATTTAAATAAGCATAAGCATAAGCAAATATTTAAATAATGCAGTGTTCAGAACTCACACGGTAAACAACTTGATACTTGATGGACAGCTTGATACAGATGGATCACGGCGATGGGCATGAGCGGGATGTTAAAGTTAAAGGGATTTTTTTTTTTACCTTCTACATACTGAATATGATCGGGTGAAAGCACATTTTAAACAGGTAGCACTTATTCACACACGTAATCGTTCTCTCTAATGCATTCAAACACATATTGTGTAGGGCTTACCTGCTTACAGTTATCAGTAGGCATACTGTAGTTACATACAGTAGTTTTTGAATGAGCAGAAATCTGTATTGATCCGTAGATAAAATAACTGATGAAAACGTATGTTCATCCTTCCAAACAAAATTTGCACTGCAAAAAGCATCAATGATATTTAACTTTTAATGCTGATAAAGCCTGTACGTGTCACATGTCTGTCCTGTCTTGTGTGCACATGTGGGTTTTGTTATGTTGAGCATGTGCTCCTGTCATCGTCTGATCCCTCCCCCTTGTTATCTGATTAGTGTTTTATTTCTCCCACCTGTTCGCCATTGATTTCTTCCCTTTATAAGTCCCTGTGTTTGTCAGTCTGGGTCGGATCCTTGTATGTCTTTTCTATGTCTCCTGGTTCCTCGTGATCTCTGTTGATTTGTTTAAATTTGTATTTTTATTATTCTATTATGTGTTTTTCCCCCCTTGTGGGTTTTGTTTTGTTTTGAGTTTGTGTTTTATTTTATAATAAATTATCATTTTCTGCGCTTGGGTCCTCGCACCAGTTTTCCTTTGTGTTAGACGTGGCAGAAGGATCCGACCATGTCGAGGACTCAGCGGAAGAGGATTTCGCCCCACCTACCAGCTTCCATTGTCTCGTGCCCCCAATATGAGTGCATCCTAAGGTTTCAGACCTTAGCATCCCTCCACCAACAAGGGACTGATCTGCGATCAAGTTCCTTGGAGCGGCGGAGGGATTAAAGCTTAATGAAGGGACTCCTAAGGACCTGTTCTTTAATGAACTGGATGAGCCCAAGGACTGGCTGTTTAAAACTATTTATGATGGGGTACCTTTGAGACAATGGTGGAGGGTCTCACTCGAGAGCAGGAACGAGTGGTCCTTCCACGCCTCCCAGGCGTCCTGCTCTCACCGTGCCTCCCTGGTGCCCTGCACTGACTGCCCCACCCAGGCATCCTGCTCTCACCACGCCTCCCAGGCGTCCTACTCTTACTGTGCCTCCCTGGCACCCTGCACTCACTGTGCCTCCCAGGCGTCCTGCTCTCACCGCGCCTTCCAGGCGTCCTGCTCTGCCCGCGCCGCCCTGGCTGCTAGGGCTGTGTATTGCCAAGACTCTGGCGATACAATACGTATCACGATACATGGGTTACGATACGATATATTGCGATATTGTAAGAGAGGCAATATATTGCGATATTTCTTTTTTGTGTGTTTTTGTTTTTTATAATTTAAAAGAATAAAGAACACAACCATAAGCCTAAAACACGAGACAAAGTATTTTATTTAATTAATACAGTATAATTTATATCACTAATCATATGCAATGTGCAATCTAAGTTGAGGGAAATGTAAAGTTACTGCAGGATTCTTTATGTGTAAATGTTTTAAAGGTGCACAGTATAGCAGTGGCTATTTAACAACAGAAAGTGCAGTCCATTTCATGACTGAATGACTGTTTGTTTTATATTTAACACAGTAGCCCCGATCACACAGAACGCGTTTTTGCAGCGAGAGGCGCCTTTTTTGAATGGATTTCGGTTGGCAGAGAGCGGTATGCGCGCTGCTTATGCGCCCTGGGCGCCTCGCGTTTTTGAAGGAGCGCTCCGAGCGCATGAAGTTGAAAAAAAGTCCACTCTGAGCGGAAAAGCGTGCAACATCATCGCGCTTATGTTCTGTTGTCCAAACGAATGAATGTAAAGGCTCCACAACTCCGTTGTGTTGACCGTTACATTGATTTGACTGACAGTACAGGTGATTCGGGGGTTGCCTAGAAACATTAAAGCGCACTGCTCATTTTTGAATGAAAAAACGCCAAACAAAAAAGGGAGTGCAGTGCGCCTCGCGTTTTCGAACCTGGAAAACGCGTTCTGTGTGATCGGACCCTAAAGCTGTTTTCTATAAAGCAGTCTATTGTATAAAGTGCTATTTCAAGTAACATTACTGAACTGCAGAGCTGGTGCATCCATATCCACACCGCTATTATCTTTCGTTCTCCTGCCAACGCTGTCAGTTTTGGTGTGTGTTTATTTTGTTACTGAGAGGAAAGCGTGCAGGACATTCCATCGAAACGCTTCTCAGCAGCGCGGGTGACATCAGGATGTTAAGCTAACTCTCTGTTTTAATGTGTTTCACGAGTATTAGATTATAACTTGGCCTATTTTGCAAACAAAATGATTCTTGTCGATTTCCTTAGTGGCTTCTTTTTAGCTGAAGCCAACATGAGTCCACACTTCAGCTCTGTATACTGCAAGAGCGGAATAATTCTATCGTCTTGAGAGCTGGGTTTGCTAATGTAAACACTAGTGATGCAAGTGATGCACGCACTTTTACCTTGCGCTTCTCCGGCTCCGCGTCAGTTATATGTTCTGAGATAACACTGCAATCTAGCGCTTGGGTGTTATACAGTCTGTGGTTTAAACCGAACACACAGCCACGAATCTTGGATGTAAATAAATAAATATATAAATATCGATACAGCGTTTTTGAGAATCGATACAGTATCGCCAAACATAATATCGCGATATTCACGTGTATCGATATTTTCTTACACCCCTACTGGCTGCCTGAACTCTGCGGGCCGCCCCGGCTCCCTGAACTCGGTGGGCCACCATGGCCTCCTGAACTTTTTGTTTTCCTTGTTCCTCCCTTGTTTAGCCCTCCCTTGTCTGTTCCTTCCTTGTCTGTTTCCCCTGTCCCTCCCGTGCCCCCCTGGTCTGTCCCTCCCGTGCCCCCCTGGTCTGTCCCTCCCGTGCCCCCCTGGTCTGTCCCTCCCGTGCCCCCCTGGTCTGTCCCTCCCGTGCCCCCCTGGTCTGTCCCTCCGGTGCCCTCCTGGTCTGTCCCTCCCATGCCCCCCTGGTCTGTCCCTCCCGTCCCGCCCTGGTCTTTCCCTCCCATCCCGCCCTGGTCTTTCCCTCCCATCCCGCCCTGGTCTTTCCCTCCCGTCCCTGTCCCTAGTGGAGCATCTGGTAGCCACTCCTTAAGGAGGGGGTAATGTCACATGCCTGTCCTGTCCTGTCCTGTCTTGTGTGCACATGTGGGTTTTGTTATGTTGAGCATGTGTTCCTGTCATTGTCTGATCCCTCCCCCTTGTTATCTGATTAGTGTTTTATTTCTTCCACCTGTTCCCTCTTGATTTCTTCCCTTTATAAGTCCCTGTGTTTGTCAGTCTGGGTCGGATCCTTGTATGTCTTGTCTACGTCTCCTGGTTCCTCGTGATCTCTGTTGATTTGTTTAAGTTTGTATTTTTATCATTCTATTATGTGTTCCCCCCCCCCTCGTTGGTTTTGTTTTGATTTTATGTTTTATTTTATAATAAATTATCATTCCCTTTCGGGGAACTCGAGCTGCGTCGAAACGCTGTGAGAACGCCTCTGCGTTAATGCGTCGTGAAGCGCCTGTAGAACCATTCCATCGGAAAAAAGATCGATCGTCGGCGTGATGACGTCATCGACCGGAAGCTATAAAACGTCCGTGAAAACAAACAGGAACTAGCTTCTGAGCCTTCAGCAAGCGATCTGTGTGAACCTGTCTGTCTATTTGGTGTTTTTGTCTGTCTATTGAAAGAGTTTTTCCACCCTTTGTTAAATATTCCTTATATTTACAAAAAAGAGAAAATAAATAGATAGAGAAATGGCGAGTGAAAGCAGTCAGTTCAAGAGGTGTGTACATCCCTGCCCACGCTACATCACGAGTGGGGATACACACTCTCTTTGTGTTGCCTGCTTGGGAGCGCAGCATGCCCAGGCAGCCCTCGAGGGGGCTGCTTGCGAGCACTGTGAGCGTATGCCACTGAGAACGCTGCGCTCCCGCCGGGCACTCTTCGAGGAGGGTGCCTCGGCTCGTGTTCCCCGCGGCTCTGGTCCCGCTACTGCCGAGGCAGAGCGGAGGCTGCAGTCGTGGGGTTCACAATTGGATGTTGCAGAGGGGTTTGAGACGGGCGCTGCCTTATCTCTGCCCTCACCTGCTCCATCCAGCGGTTCTTCTCGGGGCTTGGAAGCACGCATTGCGGTTTCTTCCCCCCCGAGAGAGCCGCCGGTGCTCCAACTATCCAGCTCCGAGGAGGTGGACGTTGAGAGCATCGCGACTGAAGATTCGCCACTTCAGTCCCCTGCGAGTGAGGAGCTCGTTGAGGTTCTAACGCGAGCTGTGGCCAGATTAAATATTGACTGGCCCGTAGAGAGATCTGAGGCAGGAAGGAAAAGATCTAGCAAATTAGATGAAAGATTCCTGCCCGCTCGCGCTTCAGAACCTCAGCGGCGGGGCCTGCCATTCTTCCATGATTTGCACACCGAGGTGGCAACATGATGGAGGAGACCGGCATCATACCGTGTGTTCAGCCCTCAGACTTCGGTCTACAGCAACATCATGGGGCTGAAGCACTACGGTTATGGGGCGATGCCAAAGGTAGAAGAGACGCTCGCGAGCCATCTCTCGCCTTCCTCGGCATCGTCCCTAAAGGCCCCGACTTTGCCCACCAGACCTTTGAAAACAACGTCGGCACTGGTGGGCAAAGCGTACTCGGCGGCAGGTCAGGCTGCTGCATGCCTGCATACCATGGCTATAATGCAGGCTTATCAGGCTGACCTGCTCAGGGACTTAGATGGACGTGATGAAGTGGGGGGTGATGTCATAAATGAGCTAAGAACAGCAGCTGATCTGACTCTCCGGGCCACCAAAGAGACGGCCAGATGTGTTGGCCGCTCTATGGCAGCATTGGTGGCTACGGAGAGACATTTATGGCTCAACCCCACTGAAATCAAGGAGAGGGAGAAAAGCTTCCTGCTCGACGCGCCGCTGTCTCCTGGTGGCCTCTTCGGTGACGCAGTACACACTGTCACCGAGAGGTTCCAGGAGTCAAAGAAACAAGCTGCGGCGCTAAAGCAGTTTCTCCCTCTCCGGGTCCAGGTCCCTGGGGCTGCCGCTGACATCAGGCAGCCTAAGCCGAGTACGAGCTCCGCTCACAGGGCGCAACAAAAACAGAGCGTCGCCGCTCGAGCTCCCCCTCAGCGCGGGGACGAGGGGCGGCGCTCTCAGGCGAGGCCTTCGAGGGGCAGGGCTGATCTGCGGACAGTCCTGATCGCCAAGAAGGCCTCGTCGAAGCGTTCCTGACGCCAGAAGCGTCAGGACGCTGAGGGTGGTTCCCCCCATAGGGAAGCGGTGTTTACCCCTGCTAACGGTACCCGCTTCCCTACGGCACCCTCGGGGGGCCGCGCTGCCAACCCCGCCGCAATGCCGGGGCGCAGTCGGTCTCCGCGGGCCACCCGAGGGTGGTCCGCACCCCCTCCGGGGGGTCCCCGAGCAGTCAAGTCAGTCGTTCCCTGCCGGTCCGCCGCTTCAGGGCACTGCATTTGTTGCTCAAAATACACCAGAGGCCAGCCTCGAGAGGCTGGTTCCCTTAGTAGATTTTCTAGACGAATGGAAACGTCTATCAAATATATCTCGTTGGGTCCTGCAGATAGTAGAAAGGGGGTACGCCATTCAATTCAAGAGTCGGCCACCTCCTTTCTGCGGTGTCCTACCTACAGAGGTGGGCCCGGAGCAGGCTCTGGTAATGGCACAGGAAGTAGAGACACTCCTGCAAAAAGGGGCTATAGAGAGGGTTCCCCCTCCCAGCAGGGAGTCTGGCTTTTACAGCCGTTACGTCATCGTGCCGAAGAAGGATGGGGGCTTACGCCCGATATTAGATCTGCGGCTATTGAATCGCTCGGTGGCCAAGTTCAAATTCAAGATGCTTACACTCAGACAGATTGTAGCGCAGGTCAGATCGGAGGATTGGTTTGTCACCATAGACCTCAAAGATGCGTATTTTCATGTCTCCATCCTTCCACATCACAGGAAGTTCCTGAGGTTTGCCTTCGGGGGAGAGGCATACCAATATCGTGTACTTCCCTTCGGTCTAGCACTGTCACCCCGCACGTTCACCAAGTGTGTGGATGCAGCTCTGGCGCCGCTGCGTCTACAGGGCATCCGCATACTGAACTATATCGACGACTGGCTGATTCTAGCGAATACAGAGCAGATGGCGGTTCAGCATCGAGATGCTGTTCTCGCCCATATGTCGAAGCTGGGGTTGAGGCTGAACGCCAAGAAGAGTGTGCTTTCTCCGGCTCAGAGAACCACTTTTCTAGGTGTGAACTGGGACTCGGTAATTATGCGGGCGCAATTATCGCCAACACGCATAGCATCGATCCTGGCAGCCGCCAAAGAACAGAAGCTAGGCCGAGCCGTCACTGTGAAACGGTTCCAGAAACTGTTAGGTCTCATGGCAGCAGCGTCCAACGTGATACCTTTTGGCAGGAACATCAGCGGCACTGGCACATAAATCGGCTAGAGATGCTCGCAGTGTTTCTTGCATTGAAACAGTTCCTGCCCGACCTCAGGGGCCACCATGTACTAGTCAGAACAGACAACACGTCCGTGGTGGCCTATATAAATCACCAGGGGGGTCTGAGGTCTCGTCCGTGGGACAAATTGGCACATCGGATCCTCCTGTGGGCCCAAGGGAAATTGCTGTCAATCAGGGCAGTATATATCCCGGGGGCCCTGAATCAGGAAGCAGACAGCCTGTCGAGACAGGGGCCGAGGCCCGGGGATTGGAGACTCCACCCAGAGGTGGTGGAGCTCCTTTGGAAGGTTTATGGGAAAGCGGAGATAGACCTGTTCGCTTCGGCGGAGAATTCTCACTGCCCGCAGTGGTTTTCTCTGACCCATCCGGCCCCGCTGGGGCTGGATGCCATGGTACAGGAGTGGCCGAGGCTGCCTCTGTACGCCTTCCCCCCGATTGTCTTGCTTCCAGGAGTTCTGGAGAGGGTACGCCGGGACGGGGCCCAGGTACTTCTAGTGGCTCCGAACTGGCCGACCCGAGTATGGTTTTCGGACCTAATATCTCTCCTGGAAGGCTCTCCGATGGAGATTCCGATCAGGAGGGATCTACTCTCTCAGGCGGGCGGGAGATTCCTGCACCCACGCCCGGAGATGTGGAAACTGTGGGCCTGGCCTCTGAGGGGGCTAGGCTCATAGAGGAAGGTCTCTCGGCCGAGGTCGTGGAGACCATCCTACACTCCAGAGCTCCGTCCACAAGGAAGCTGTACGCTTTGAAATGGAGACTTTTCTCAGCATGGTGCAGAGAACGCCAGTGGGACCCAGTTAACTGCCCGGTTGGTACAGTGCTGGAGTTCCTGCAGGAGAGGTTCTCTGCAGGGTTGACCCCCTCCACACTTAAGGTGTACGTGGCGGCCTTGGGTGCCTTCCACGTCCCTTGCAGTGGAGTGTCTTTGGGAAGACACCCTCTAATTACACGCTTCCTTCGTGGCACATTAAGGTTGAGGCCAGTTATGCACTCGAGGGTCCCAGCATGGGACTTGGCCATTGTTTTGAGGGGCTTGTCCGGACCTCCGTTCGAACCTCTGGAGGAGGTTTCGGATAAGTTCCTCACCTTAAAAACTATCTTCCTTTTGGCCATTTCATCTCTTAAAAGGATAGGAGATATTCAGTCCCTGTCAGTAGGGCCCTCATGTCTAGAGTTTGCGCCAGGGATGGTGAAAGCATTTCTGCATCCCAGGCCGGGTTATGTCCCCAAGGTTCCTACGAGCCCACGGGGCCCCATCACTCTACAAGCCTTCTGTCCTCCTCCATTTATGACGTCAGACCAGGAAAGGTTAAATCTGCTGTGCCCTGTGAGGGCACTGGATACTTATGTCCACAGAGCTGCCCTGTGGAGAAAATCGGAACAATTGTTTGTTTGCTTTGGACCCCCTAAGAAGGGGGCTCCAGTATCCAAGCAGAGGATGAGCAAGTGGGTGGTCGAGGCCATCTCACTTGCTTATGAAGCTACCGGGCAGCCATCTCCACTGGCTGTCCGGGCGCACTCAACCAGGGGTATGGCTGCTTCTAAAGCACTCTTGTCGGGGGCTTCCCTCCACGATATCTGCAACGCGGCCGGATGGTCGTCTCCTTCTACCTTCGTCAGGTTCTACGAACTAGACCTGGCATCTACAGTAGGGGCACAGGTACTCTCGTAACCGTGTGCGCTTCGGCTTCACACATACGAGACACTTGGTCCTATGGCGATGTGGGTATAAGCGTTCTCACAGCGTTTCGACGCAGCTCGAGTTCCCCGAAAGGGAACGTCTCAGGTTACGTATGTAACCCTAGTTCCCTGAGGGAACGAGACGCTGCGTCACTTTGCCATACTCCCGGCGTGTCTGTGATCACTTACTTCAGGCTTTATCAGAAGTTAGTTCCTGTTTGTTTTCACGGACGTTTTATAGCTTCCGGTCGATGACGTCATCACGCCGACGATCGATCTTTTTTCCGATGGAATGGTTCTACAGGCGCTTCACGACGCATTAACGCAGAGGCGTTCTCACAGCGTTTCGACGCAGCGTCTCGTTCCCTCAGGGAACTAGGGTTACATACGTAACCTGAGACGTTTTCTGCACTTGAGTCCTCGTACCAGTTTTCCTTTGTGTTAGACGTGACAATAAGTTTGACATAGTTGGGGGAAAATGAACACAAATGTTCCAATAAACCATGTTGAAACTAGGCTCTTAATCTCCTATTGTTTATTTTTATAAAAAATGTTCAGTTAATGCAAGTTATAAACCGAACTTTATAGTGATATTTCAGAGCTTACTTAGATACTTTAGCAGTTAGCCGCAAATTTCCTTGGAGCGAAGATGGAGCGGTGTTTCTGATATCAGTGAGCGAGGAGTGGAGTGGGGAGTGGGAAATTTTTAACCTGGAGCGGAGCTGGAGCGGAGGGATTCTTGAATGTATAGAGCATGGAGGGGAAATTGGTCCATGACTGAAGGCATCTCTGGACATTGGTCAGTGGCTGAAGCCATCTCTGGACATTGGTCAGTGGCTGAAGCCATTTCTGGACATTGGTCAGTGGCTGAAGCCATCTCTGGACACTGGTGAGTGACTGAAGGCATCTCTGGACATTAGTCAGGGGCTGAAGCCATCTCTGGACATTGGTCAGTGGCTGAAGCCATCTCTGGACATTGGTCAGTGACTGAAGGCATCTCTGGACATTGGTCAGTGGCTGAAGCCATCTCTGGACATTGGTCAGTGGCTGAAGGCTTCTCTGGACATTGGCCAGTGGTTGAAGCCATCTCTGGACACTGGTCAGTGACTGAAGGCATCTTTGAACATTGGTCAGGGGCTGAAGCCATCTCTGGACTTTGGTCAGTGGCTGAAGACATCTCTGGACATTGGTCGCGGGCTAGAGCCATCTCTTGACTTTGGTCAGTGCTGAAGCCATGCTGGATGTTTGTTGGGGGCTGAAGCCATCTCTGGACATTGGTCAGTGGCTGAAGCCATCTCTGAACACTCATCAGTGGCTGAAGCCATCTCTGTGTGCTGGTCAGAGGCTGAAGCCCTCACTGGGCATTGGTCAGGTGCTAGCCACGGCAAGGCAATAACTTAGGAGGCTCTGGAAACTCCTCTTAGACGACTGCGGGCTGCTCTGTCACAGCCCCCAAATCTCTGGAGGAAGCCCTGTGCTTCTCTCAAGCATGCAATACTGCCACCACATAAAACCCCAGCACCAGTGGCGTAGCACCAAATTTTGGGCCCTGGGTACAAACCATCTTGCTGGGCCCCCGTACCATGTATGTGTATGTATAGAAAACGGACTTCCCTGCCTCGGGCCCTGGTTACTCAGTACCCTTTATCCCCCCAGTCCCACGCCCCTGCCCAGCACAGCCCTCCTGGCTATGTCAGGACTCTGGACCTTCTTCTGCTGAGTCATCATTATGGCTGATTCATTCTGTCACGTGACGATAGGGGAAAATGGAGCAAGGACTCCAATTCAGGAAGAAGTAGATCTTTATTCAATAACAAAATATAAAACAAACACAAACAAATTACCCACGAGGGGAATTTTTTTTTGAAAAAAACAAAATACAAGGAGCAGGAACAGGTAGCATAGAAACAGGTAACAGAAGACATCCAACATACCAACGATAATGAACCAGCACAGGACTGAAGACACAATGAGATAATAAATGGTGTCAAATCAGGCAGGAAATGAAGGAGAACAGGTGGGGCAAAGTATAGCCAGGATCATGCATGACACAGAAAATAACAAAAACACCACGTGCTAAAAAAAAACCAAAACAGACATGAGACAAACAGTTTGTGCAGCACATTTCAGTGTGGATCGACACTCACAATGCAATGCAGACTTTTCAAAGAGGCTGTTATTGGAAGATTAATAACTATGCTATATTTAACAATATAGAGTTCATATAGTTTTTAGAGTTTAACAAACTCAGGGTTATATGATTATTTTAAGTTGACAAAACCATGATTTGACTTTGATCCTGAGATCCTGTTAGCTGTGATATCAGTAGTGAACAGCCAATCACATGTTGTGGATCAGTGAAACAGCTGAGAGAAGCAGTGACATTAATTTCTGTCTTCTGAAGATTATTGAAAATATTAAGAATTTAAACAAATTTACACAGCAAGAAGAAAATAGCTGTCTATGAAAGAGGGCATCTTTAAGAAGAAATATTATACATCAATGCAAGTAAAAGTTATGAAGTTAGTTTAGTTGATATATAGAGAGAATTTACCATTTAAGCTCAGTAAGCTTATTTTTTATAGCTTTTCTTATTGATTTAAATCTTATTTGTGTGACTTGATATAGGCTATTTATATAAATTTTAAAAAAGTGCCTATTAATAATTGATTAATTAAAATGATAAATGTGTAATTGATACACACCCTCCAGAAGGTGTGACTCACTCTCAGAGACCTTTTCCTGGACCGTTCCCACCTGGTGGAACAACCTGCCTATCTCAATTTGAGCAGCCGAGTCTGTAGCCATTTTCAAAAAACATTAAGATGCTTTTTCATATATATATATATATATATATATATATATATATATATATATATATATATATATATATATATATATATATATATATATATATATATATATATATGTCTGTATGTGTACTGTACTCGATTAACTGAGACTTGTTAGCACTTGTTTGTTTAGTTGCTTTTTTTAATCTCCTCATTTGTAAGTCACAAGCGTCGGCTAATTATTAAATGTAAATGATTAAGGGTATAATAATTACATTAATTATATCTAAATCATTCAAAATTATTATTATTATTATTATAAGCATTTTAAAAGCCTTTAGTCTTTAAAAATCATTTGCTATGTAGTGACCTTTAATTTGGAGTAGAAACAGGGAAGTGACTTAATTGCATCGGAGATGTGTCACTTTACTCACAGCTGATTGGTCCAATTTCAGTTTGAGATCTTGTATCCAGAACATAACCTGCCCTGGAGCAGGTTAGCCGTGGAGCGTAAGTTACTATGGTGATGAACACTGCTAAAAGCCAAACCACTTTAATGGTACCTAAAACCCAGGATTGGCATAAACTAAGCTGAAAAATATCTGTCTGGCCAGCTAAACCAGCTTCATGGTATAGGCCCAAGAGCAGCTTGTGTGAAGGATGTGTTTTCTTTAAGGCACCACAGCAAAAACCTGTTCATTTTTTAAACATCTTAACAGTACAAGTGGACTTTATCATGAATCACATCATAAGACCTCTTTAATCAAAGAAAAAGTTATGTTTACACCATCTCTTCAACAACACAGTATTGACCTTGCAGCTGCAATATCATAGTCCACAGATCACAGTGTGACATAATTGTATGTTTACATGGAAGAGTTTAGAGAAACATGCAAAGCTTAGGAACCAATATATATGATGAATACAGAATTTAAAAAAAAAGTGTCTAAATAACAATAAAATCTATCAATGCCTCACTTGTCTGGATAGTTTAATGGCATGTTGTGTTAGAAGGTTTGTTTATCTGGGGAAAAATGATCAGAGGACAATATTTCAGGGTTCATTCTCAGAAAACAAACAGCAAAGGCAAATTTTGCAATTTCTCAGAATTTTTTTTTTAAAAAAATACACAGATAGTAAATATATATATACACTGTAAAAAATTTGTGGTGGATTTTGTTGGTTTAACTTAAAAAAGTAAGTAACCTGGTTGCCTTAAAATTTTGAGTTTATTGAAATTAAAAATTTGAGTTGATACAATGAAGGAAATTTGTTTAATAAATAGAAACTCAAAATATTTTTGTATCTGAACCACATTAAAAATGTGATAAATCATGAAAATAGCACAATTTGGCATGTTTCACTGCGTCGTCAGAAATAAAACACACATAATTACCCAATATGCTGACAAAATCTTTTAGTAATATTTTAACAAAGTTTGTCGAATTTAAAAAAAAAAATGCATTGTATTAACTCAAAATTTTAATTTCAATGAACTCAAAATTTTAAGGCAACCAGGTAACTTTTTTCTAAATAATTTTTGACAGTGTATATATATGTAAACCTTTACATACTAAATAGAGTTGACTTTTATTATCCTGTTTATTAAATCAGTAGTAAATCAAGGGAACCCATATTACACACAAAGGACACCGTTTCTTAAAAATGACCCTCCAATATTTTCAGTGCAGCAAGATTAGATCACTGGTCTCATGTTGCAACATGTGAAGAAAGTGTTACATAATCCACAGTTGATTTGTTTAGGGGACGAGTTGGAGGTATTTGAACAACAGTAAGCCATACAGAGCACATGTTGCAACCTGCCCTCTCTTAAATCAATCATCCATCTGATCACATACATTGTGGGTCCCACTGATAAGAGTGAGTGTGAGGGGCCTGTGATGCTGATTGAAACTCAATCAGGCGTCAGTAGCCAATCAGGAGAGGAGTGAGGGATTTTTTGGATTTTAAATGACATATAAATAAGCTTCCATGGAACAAGTAGTTTTGTTGCTGTGTCTGGGAGAACGACCACAGCTCCACCATGAAGCGGTGTGTGGCATTTATGATGGCCTTCCTGTGTGTCCACGGGGCCCCTGTGGACGTTTTAGTCCCTGGATCCTGCAAAGATGCTGTAACAAGCGGTGCTGCCGCTGAAGCTCTGAACAAAATCAATCTGGACAGCACCGAGGGCTACGTTTTGAGCCTTGATCGTCTCAGGAATGCCCATTACATGAAGCATGTGAGTAAATTCAGGTTCTTGTGTTCATCAGATACTTTTAACCTGTTAAGCTTAACTAGGATGAGGACGTGCTGAAGCTCTCTATGCTTAAATTAGCTCAAAATTACTGTCAGATGTCAGTAATTACCTTATACTTTTATATTTTAGTGCAAAGGATTCATGAACTGTATCTATTTTAGTCTGAGTATGCAATTTCTTAAGATTTTCTAAAAGTGGGGTCCAGCCTACACTCAAAATTATTCATTGATTGAACATGATTTAATCATGCCACCTATATTCCAACTAAACAAACCAAGACTTAACCTGACTTAAGACTTAAGACTTAACCTGACTTAAAGCTTAAGTCAACCAACCTTTAAATAAACACAAAATAAATGTGTTGAATATCATGATTAAACATGATATTAACATTTCCATTAAACTCATTTGCATCTTGAGTTATATGCTCATTCTTAGTTACTTTAGTGAGATTACATTGAGTGTGTTCTACATTGGTCAAACACTTCAGTAGAAAAAAATTTAAATGTAAAAAATAGGTTAAGATATTAAGATTATAGGTTAAGATAAAATAACCTAATAATTAAACTAAGCAAAGCTTTTACACAAAATCAAATTATGCTTTTCCAATTAAATTTAATTGGTTTGAAATAGATCACGTAATGATCAAGAGAGCATTCCTCATCACTGGCATTAACACAGTTACAGCTCATTGAGAACAGCACAGCCTAACTACAAGCTCTACACTTCACCATGGCAACCTAAAAAAAAAAAAAATCAACACAACATAACACAACTTTTAAATGACAACTATAACATCAAACATTAACAGGTCTTTCCCTTTACTAAAAAACACATTAAACAGTACTTCATTTCAACATTTACTCTCCTGATCTATCCCTATGCAAAGCATGCTAGGAACTAGAAACACACTGCCCGGTTCAGTCAGCACAACATAAATGATTCATGTAGTCCCAACACAAATGGTTTAGGTTAACTTAACATTTAACAAAGTTTTGTTCATTTAACGTAATACAATTTAGTAAAATTGCAATTCAGTAAAAAACTAAAGATTTGTGTTGTTTCAGTTTATTTTATTTAAATAAACTGAGCAAAAAGCTAGAATCATTTTTTTTTCTTCTTCCATGTAGCAGGGTAAGAGAGTAAAAGTCCTTTAATCTCATACTTTTTTTGGGATCCTGTTTATCTAAAGGGAAGCAATGTCTTTACATTTCACCAGAACAGTTTTTTTTACACAAATGTTTACTATTTCTTTCAGGGTGAAACCGGCATTGTCTTCTATCTCACATTTGATGTTTTGGAGACCAAGTGTCATGTCCTCAGCAAGAAAAACTGGAGAAATTGTGAAATCCGAAGCCCTGAAGAGTACCCAGTATGGTTTTGCTAATCCATATAAAACTAAAATAACTTGTTAATGATCTTTGTTCAGCATTTTAATAGCCTTTTCAACCAACAGGTCTATGGACAGTGCAAAGCAGTTATGTACATGAACAGAGTTCACAGAGTTGCCCGTCTGTACAGATATAGATGTAATGTGAGGCCAGGTAATAACTAGTTACCAAACAGCTGGATTTATCATTATATGCTGACAGAAGGCAATTGCAATAACATGACTCTCCCTTGGCAGTGCCAGCCTCCAAAATCAGGGAACGGTGCCCAGATTGCCCTGTCCAGCTCTCTCAGGATCATGAAGAAGCCTTGAAGACAGTGAAGATGGGCATGGAGAAGTACAATAAAGAGAGTGCGCTGGCCAACTACTTTGTTCCTCTGAACATTACAAGAGTTTCCGCTTCAGTAAGCAAGAGTGCAAGTAGCTAAGCATGAGAAACTTTTTTTGTACAGAAAGCTTCATCAAATTGTATGTGGATATAATACTTGTATATGATACAATATAATTTGTCTATAGCTTCACTTTGGAAGATTCTACACTGTGGAGTTCACCATCCAAGAGACGACCTGCTCTAACAAAACCGATTTGGCTGATATCTCCAAATGTGAGGTCATGGCATGTGCGTTTGCAGTAAGTGACCAGACTCTTCTGTAAACTGTAAAAAATTATAAAAAAATATTTTAACTCATCAAAATAAGTTAAGAAATGTTAAACTTGTTTTTATTAGTTATACAAGATGTAACTCATTTTTTAAAGTCGGTTTAATGTAATTTAAGTTGAAATAACTTAAACATCTAAGTCGATTGTACTGCAAAAGTTCAAAATTTGCCCTTTTTTTACAGTGTAAACTCATGCTCCACTCATTATGATGGAAACCCTACAAAAAAAAAACAACATAACAGAAACTCTTCTAAACTTGCACAACACACCATTAAACATTATTCTTGCAACAACAATTATCTGCTGGGAAATAGAAACCCCATCAGCCCAGTTTCAGTTAAATGTAAGAGTCTAAATTAAAAGACACAAGTTCATAAATCTCAAACCAATTAATCCATTCAGATTTCTTCAAATGTGTCAGGTTTTAGAAATCAAAAGAAAAAGAAAGTTCTAAATACTTCTTACCTTCTTACATTTGATGTAACTGATTATCTTTTTATTGTATTTTTTTAGATTGCCAACTTATTCAGGTTTATGTTGTTTATATTTCACTGTTTAGCACAAAGGATTCTGCAAGGCCTCTCACTCTGTCACAATCACCGGCGAGGAACACCTCAGTGTTCAGTGTGAAATCTTCGAACCAGAGGTAAGCTTACTTATTTTCAACAGCATTTGAGCGTGTTTGTGATCAAAACAAACCACTTCTATTAAAGGTGCAATTCCCTACTTGATGGGCTTTCAAACAAACTCGACAGTCTTTGCAGTGGAAAGGTGATTTATATTTTAAGGTGATGACACTGGCAACTTTTTTAGCAATGTTCCTGGGAAATGTGTTCATCAGGCAACCAAGATAAAAATAAGGCCCATGACAGATCTAAAGTATCTAGATGTAAATGTGTTGCCCATTCTAAATGGGAAAGTGCCCAAGCAACACTGCAACAGCAACATTGCTCAAAATGTTGGTTTTATGATTTAAAAAAACATAATGCACTAGACTTAGGAGTGGGTGATCTGTCGATATTATGTCGTTATTAATCTTGAAGATGACCACGATCTACTTTTCAAGCGAATCGTAGAGATTGTGATCTTTTATGTCCTCATAATAATGTTAAAATACAGCAATCACTGCCTAAATGATATGTCTTTTTCATGCACTGTGATGCATTTGAAAAAATATTCAACAACAGTGGGGCTTTGCGATGAATCCAATTCCAGTTTCAGTTTTGATTTTGACTTCAACTCATCATGAAAACATGATAATCAAGATAATATTATCATTGTTCCGCGTGCTGTTTCTTTCCTTTAAAGCTGTGTGCTTTCGTCCCTCCTTAAAAGCCTTCATTTTAACAATAGTTATCAAAAGCACATTAAAGGGTTAGTTCACCCCAAAATTAAAATGATGTAATAAATTCCTCACCCTCATGTCGTTCCAAATATTCAGAACAAAAATTAAGATATTTTTGATGAATATGGATACCCACTTTTTTTCTGTGTGTACGCTGTGCACCGAAATGGTTAAATATACACACAAATATATCAAAATGTCCATCTTGGTCAGTTTTGTCTTAAGTGGGGAAAGAAAATAAATGTGTGTCATTATATTTGATCCATGCATTCATTATTAAAGCCTAATGCAGATTCCTGCTGCTGCCTGAGTCATTAATGTTAAAAGACAAAATCACTCACTGCTCTTGACTGAATAACTTTAGTAGATTTAATAAGAATCAATGTATATTTAATTCATACAGTGAAGGCTATGCAGTGGTTTAAAGTAACTCAGGGTTTAATGACTATTTAAACTGATAGCTTCATGCAATCCGGTTTTAAATTGTGTAAGTCCACAGGCTTGTTCCAGTCTGAATATTCTCGATAGTACATCTCAAACCTGGGAAGATTGTGATTCAGATCAGGGATCATGATTGTTTGTTATAAAAATGTGGTATGAAATTTTGGGACTCAATCCAGTTGTCAGTGAATGGGGAGCAATCTGTAGTTGTCAAAAGTAAAATATGTCATCTGACTGACTTTAGCTTATGAATAGTTCAATAAAACAGTGAAAGAGTGCACATTGTTCAATTACACATTCTAGCGACACGCACTCTCAGAAAAAAAAGGTACAGTTAAGATACAAAAGACACAACAAGGGGCCTTTAGACGCACATAGATATCAAGAATCAGCTCATGAATCTCAACAATGGTGACATACTTAATGCTGCAATGCATGCTGGGAGCCACGAGTTTTAAACTGTGGTGGCTTATAAGGGTTGGAGATAAACTCTGGAGGATATCAAATCTCTAGGACTGAACTTGCCTATCCCTGACTTAAGCCCTTTTCAGACAGGATTAGTTTAACATGGGGAGATGGGGGAAAAGTAATTATTACCAGAGGTTCTCTGTGATTTTAGTCCTGTCCGAATATGCCATCTCTGTAATCATTACGGACAATTTGAGTGAAGATTACTGAGACTTTTACCTTTTGTAAAAAGGTCCGGAAAAATGACCTTGGGTAATACTAATCCTGTTCGAATAGACCCGCTGTAAAAATGTGAGGTAAAATTCCGTCATTTCCTGTTTAAAGGTTAAAAAAAAAAGCGCATTTTGCGAGCATGGAGGCGCTTAAGCACTCGGTTGTGTTGTAGGTGGTGGGACAACTCTGTGGCAAACCTCCAGTATTTTCCGGATATCATTTAAAGCAAAAAGAAGATCTAAAGCACTTATTAGAGGAACAACACTTATTTTAGCTTCAGGAAAATGTCTATTACCAACACAATCCAATCAGAAGTGTTAGACTGGACCTAACTGTTTTATAAAACATATATAGGAGACGGAGTTCAGAATGGCGCTCATGTTGTGTTTGCTCACGTGATAACAGTAACGTCATACAAACATGAAAACAAGGAGGCTATCGTGGTGTGTTAAGTGAGTTACTCCTCCCACTTCTGCTAGTTTTACTGAGATGTCTTAGCCCGTGCGCACTGACCATTAGTATTACAGACGTCCTGAGGTAAAATTTCTTCACCCCCACGTCCACATGTTAATGTAATCCTGTCCAAATAGGCCTATAGAGGTACAAAAATGTACCCTTAAGGGTACCACCGCAGTGACAGCCACTTGTACCTTAAGAGGTACAATTTTGTACTTTTTTTGTTGACAGTGTACACAGCTGGTTTAAAATCAGCCAAGTTACTCTGTGATACTTAACGGCATAGTTCGATATTAATCAGATGTTCATTTACTTTTGTTTTTAGGCAGCTGAAGAGGAGAAGAAAAAGCACTTGATTGGAGGTGAACTGGACCACAGCCACAGCAGCGCTGCAGGCTCACCTACTGGACACGACCATGAGCATGACCACACCAAACCCCACAAACACGGCGAAGGCCACGGACACACACACTCTCACACCCACACACACTCTCACGATCATGACCATGTTCACGCCCATCACGCCAAGGCCCATGAGCACGCTCAGGACGAGTGGGAGCACCATCACCACCAGTACGGTCACAAAAAGGAGGAGACCCATGAACACGACCATGAGCTGGTCCTGGACCATGAGCACAAACACAGACACCTTCATGAGCATGAGCACCATCACCACCACCATGAACATGAGAATAAAACCACAGAGAGACGCCCTTACGGGAAGGTCAATGTCTTTCCTCCTATGGATAAGCCCACGGCCCTTCCACCCTTGGATGACAAGCCTCGTAGAGGATCGGAGAAGGCCTCCACCCTCCCGTTCCACCCTGACCCCCAGATACCAGGAATGAGGGAGCCTATGATCCAGCCCTTCCCAAACGACCCGTCCCCTGAGTGCCCTGCAGAGTCCACCATTGAAAACGGCATCCTCAAGGAGGTCTTCAGTGAGGATCCACTCTTTAATCCCACTGTGTAGAGACCTTTAAATATTTAATGTACAGTGTAATAAATACTGCAGGGTACTGCAATAGGTACTATTATGCTTTGTGCAATAAAGCATGTTTTGGCAGTCATTGCTATTTGTGTGATTTGCTTTCTTTTCAAATGTACAGCCGTCATATTCATAAAGGAATGGTGACACTGAGCCAATCTAATATCTAAGAGTCCTATAAAGTCCTAAGACTTTTTTCACAAGCTCAGTCACATTTCAAATAAAAGTATTTTACTTTACAATACAAGTATTTTAGCAAGTAAATTTCAGAAACCTGTTTGCATTTACCTTTATTTTCCTTACATTAAATGAATAGGTATTGCATTTTATTTTTTTATTTTTTTTTATGTTTGGTAATACTTTAGAATACTGTTCCATCATTAATTAATTTTCTACACAGGAACAAATAAATAACACAATATTAACACTATCAACTAACAAGAAACTCTGATTAACGAGTCTGTACGTAATAGTACTTTAGTTAATCAAAAACTACTATCATTTTTACAACTACTAAGAACTACAATATACAGATTTATAATTAACATGAATAATGCACAATGTATAATTCATTCTAAAGTGAAGGTCATAGTAAGCCATTAGTAATAACTCAAGTATTTCAAAATTCTTCAGAGATAATGACTAATTATTTGGATCAGTATTATAAAGTGAAAAGCATGGTAACTCTAGTAACTCTGTTTTTTTTTTTTTTTTTTTTTTTTTGGATAGTAATGGCTTCTGACGGATTGGTAACACTTGAGTAATTACAAGTGGGTAAGTGGGTACCCATTTTCAACAGCATTTGAGTGTGTTTGTGATCAAAACAAACCATTTCTCTTAATGGTGTATTTCCCCACTTTTTAGATGGGCTTTCAAGAAAGCTTGACAGTCTTTACAGTGGAAAGATGATTTATATTTCAAGGCGATGCCACAACTTTTTTAGCAATGTTCCTGAGAAATGTGTTCATCAGTAGGCAACCAAGTGGCCCATGATAGATGTAAAGTATCTAGATGGAAATGTGTTGCCCATTCTCAATGGAAAAGTGCCCAAGCAAGGAAACAATGCACTGGACTTAAGAGTGGGTGATCGTCTCGGTTACGTATGTAACCCTCGTTCCCTGAAGGAGGGAACGGAGACGTACGTCAGAACTGAACCGACGAATTGGGACGTACGTCTCCGTTCCCTCCTTCAGGGAACGAGGGTTACATACGTAACCGAGACGTTCCCTTTCAGTCGGTCACGTTCGACGTACGTCAGAACTGAACCGACGAATTGGGATCTGCCCTCAGAGACCTATCCACTTCGAGTGTGTAAAAACGAGCCAATCGGAGATTGCCATGTGGTCCACACATTCCACGCTCCGCCCCGCAGCGCGGGTATAAATAGGAAGTGGAATGGTAGATCAAATGCTTTTTTCAACTGAGGAGCCGAATCCGTGACTGGGCTCCTAGCTGAAGCACAGCTCCTGGCGACGGGACGTACGTCTCCGTTCCCTCCTTCAGGGAACGAGGGTTACATACGTAACCGAGACGTTCCCTTTCAGTCGGTCACGTTCGACGTACGTCAGAACTGAACCGACGAATTGGGATCCCTTTGGAAAACGCCAGGATGCTGGCCCTTCCAGCGTCCTGCTTGAGCGCACTGGACCGTCTAGTATGGTACGGAAGTCAGGGCTCCAAGCAGGGAGGTCAGTCACTGCTGTTTCTGCAAGACCCACTTAGAGTGACCATAGACCGCTGGGAAGCGTGCCCTCTCGGAAGAGGTACGCTGCGGGGCCACGTCCTTCAGTGAAGGAGTGGTGGCGGAGTACACATAAGGACTAACCTGGCAGGGTAGTGCAACATATGGCAGTCTCTGGGGTGGTTCCAACCTAATTGAAGGGGGGAAAGAACACGCCCAGAGACGACAGAGCGGGCTCTGTCGAGGGAAAGACACGGAGCTAGCCCGAAGGGTAGCTGATACCGTGGACGAATACACATATGGGGTTGCCGTGAGGGAACCGCTACATATGGAACCCAGCCTACAACCACGTTCCACAAGCATACGGGTGCAGACCTAGCGTCAGACGGTCCGCAACGTCTGACACCGCATGGGGTGACGGAGGAGCTCGACAGGGTTAGCCGGTTTCCCGGGGAACACAACTGGAGACAAATAAACGCACGTATCCGGCCCAGAGGGCGGGAGTGGCGTTGCAAGCCGACACTTAGAACGGGCACTTAGCGCTCCTGGCCACCAGGGGCGAGGATGCGGGAAGATACCGGCTCTACACGTAAGCTATAAAACCTAGCAAACGTGTTAGGTGTCGCCCAGCCCGCAGCTCTACAAGTGTCTGTCAGCGAGGCGCCTTGAGCCAGCGCCCAGGAAGAAGCAACACTCCTAGTGGAGTGTGCTCTTACACCGAACGGGCAAGGCACGTCCTGGGACTGGTAAGCCAAGACTATAGCATCCACTATCCAGTGGGCTAACCTCTGCTTGGAGACAGCCTTTCCCTTCTGCTGGCCTCCGTAACAGACGAAGAGTTGCTCTGAGGTCCGAAGCTTTGGGTCCGGTCAATGTAAGCGCAAAGAGCGCGGACCGGACACAACAAAGCCAGGGCTGGGTCTGCCTCCTCCGAAGGCAGCGCTTGCAGGTTCACCACCTGGTCCCGGAAGGGAGTGGTAGGAACCTTGGGCACGTATCCGGGCCTGGGTCTCAGGACAACGTGAGAGTTACCAGGCCCGAACTCTAGGCACGATTCGCTGACCGAAAGTGCGTGCAGGTCCCCTACCCTCTCGATCGAGGCCAAAGCAGTCAAGAGCACTGTCTTCATTGACAGGATTTTAATCTCAATGGACTCCAACGGCTCGAAGGGAGGGCTCTGAAGTGCTCTGAGCACTAGAGCCAAGTCCCAAGAGGGTATCGAGGATGGACGAGGAGGATTTAGTCTCCTCGCACCTCTGAGGAACCTGACGATTGGGTCGTGCCTTCCGACGGACTTACCTTCGACTGCGTCGTGATACGCCGCTATTGCGGCGACGTACACTTTGAGGGTGGAGGGAGACAGCCTTCGCTCCAAACCGTCTTTCAGGAAGGAAAGCACAACACCAATCGAACACCTTCGGGGGTCTTCCTGGCGGGAAGAACACCACTCAACGAACAGGTTCCACTTCAGTACATAGAGGCGCCTCGTAGAGGGGGCTCTAGCTGAAGAGATGGTATCTACGACTGCTTGTGGTAGTCCATCTAGAACCTCCGCGTCGCGTCCAGGGACCAGACATGAAGATTCCAGAGGTCTGGACGTGGGTGCCATAGAGTGCCCCGTCCCTGAGAAAGAAGGTCCTTCCTCAGGGGAATGGGCCAAGGAGGGGCTGTCGCGAGGAGAGTAAGTTCTGGGAACCAGGTCCGGTTGGGCCAATACGGCGCAACTAACAAGACCTGCTCCTCGTCCTCCCTGACTTTGCACAGGGTCTGTGCAAGAAGGCTCACTGGGGGAAACGCATACTTGCGTAGGTCCCGGGGCCAGCTGTGCGCCAGTGCATCTGTGCCGAGGGTACCCCCGGTCAGGGAATAGTACCACTGGCAATGGGTCGAGTCCAGAGAGGCAACAGGTCTACCTGTGCGGCTCCGAACTGGTCCCATATCAGCTGGACCGCCTGGGGGTGGAGTCGCCATTCTCCCGGAGGTGCTGGCTGCCGAGAGAGCTCGTCGGCTGTCTGGTTCAGCGCACCAGGGACATGCATGGCCCGAAGCGACCTCAGATGCTTCTGACTCCACAGGAGCAGGTGGCGGGCGAGTTGGAACATGCGACGGGAGCGTAGACCACCCTGACGGTTGATGTACGCAACGGCCGCCATGCTGTCCGTACGGACCAGTACATGCTTGCCACGTAGCGGCCCCTTGAGGCGGCGCAGTGCCAAGTGTACTGCTAGCAACTCGAGGCAATTGATATGCCAATGCAATTGCGGTTCCGTCCACAGACCCGCAACTGCATGCCCGTTGTACGTGGCCCCCCAATCCGTGGATGAGGCATCCGTGAACAGCACAGCATGCCTACACACTTGTTCTAGGGGCACCCCGGCCCGGAGAAACGAAGCGTTGGACCACGGGCTGAAGGTTTGGCGGCAGTAAGGAGTCACTGGGACCCGGTACTGGCCGCTCTGCCACGCCCACCTCGGGACTCGGCCATGAAGCCAGTGTTGGAGCGGTCTCATATGAAGCAATCCGAGCGGCGTAACCGCGGCTACGGATGCCATATGCCCCAGGAGCCTCTGAAAAAGTTTCAGTGGGACCGCTGTTCTGCCTTTGAACATATTCAAGCAGTTCAACACCGACCTGACTCGCTCCTCTGTGAGGCGCGCAGTCTGGCTGACCGAATCCAGCTCCATACCGAGGTAAGAGATTCTCTGCGTAGGACAGAGCTTGCTCTTCTCTCGGTTGACCCGAAGGCCCAACAGGCTGAGGTGACTGAGCACCATGTCCCTGTGTTCGCACAACTGCTCCCGAGACTGGGAGAAAATGAGCCAGTCGTCGAGATAGTTAAGAATGCGAACGCCGCGTTCTCGGAGTGAAACAATGGCTGCCTCCGCGACCTTCGTAAAGACGCGAGGCGACAGGGACAGCCCGAAGGGCAGGACTTTGTACTGGTATGCCCTCCCCTCGAACGCAAGCGTAGGAACGGTCTGAGTCGAGGGAGTATGGGCACATGGAAGTACGCGTCCTTCAGGTCGATCGCTGCGAACCAATCCTGGGGACGGATGCATTGAAAAATGCGTTTCTGCGTGAACATCCGGAACGGGAGCTTGTGCAGGGCCCGATTCAGGAAGCGCAGGTCCAGGATTGGCCGGAGCCCACCCCCTTTCTTGGGCACGATGAAGTAGGGACTGTAGGACCCTGACTTCATCTCGGCTGGAGGAACCGGCTCGATCGCGTCCTTCGCCAGTAGGACCTCGATCTCTGACCGCAAGACTTGAGCATCGCTGCTTCGCACTGAGGTGAAGAGGATGCCCTTGTACTTGGGTGGCCGGCGCGCGAACTGAATCGCGTAGCCGAGTCTGATGGCACGGATGAGCCAACGGGACGGTCGAGGGAGCTGTAGCCACGCTCCCAGGGACCGTACCAGCGGGACCAACGGCACCACAGACATGCCCGGGGTGGGGCAGCGCAACGGAGAGCTCTGGCTCGACTCGGGAGGCCCTGAGGCGGCCCGGAGTGTCGCGCGAGCACTCCTGGTGCGGGCAGGGAGCGGGTAAGAAGGCCCGGAGGCGTCCTCTGAGCCCGCTCGACTGCTCGCTGCCCGAAGGCAGAGAGGTGGGATGCTCAGACCCGACTCGGGAGGCCCGTGGGCGGCCCGGAGTGTTGTCTGAGTCTTCCCAGGAGGGGCAGAGAGTGGGTGAGAAGGCCCGGAGGCGTCCTCGAAGCCGACTCTGCTGCCTGCTGCCCGAAGGCAGGGGGGTGGGGCACTCAGACACTACTCGGGAGGCCCGAAGGCGGCCCGGAGTGTTGTCCGAGTACTCCAGGTTGGGGCAGAGTGTGGGTGAGAAGGCCCAGGGGCGGTCTCGATGCCCACACTACTGCCCCCTGGCGAGAGAGGGGAGGAAGGAAGTAGCAAGGCCCGGGGGCGTCGCACACTTCCAACCTGGCCCTCTGAGGCCCAGAGAGAGAGGAAACTGCTCTGAATATGTGGGTACCGCTGGACTCCGGAGAGCCAGTGGCAGAACGTTAACCAGTCAGGGCCCCCCGGTCCTCCTCCGGGGGGGTGGGGGAGGGATACGAATATCACCTCCCCCCGAGCAGCTCCTGTTCTCCCCAGCCTGTCCGTCTCAGGGCCGCGTCCCCTTGCGCTTGCCTGCCGGTTAGCGGGGCCCTGGACGGGTTGGGCGCCTCCCTCGCGCCCGGCACCCTGCTCCTCCAGTGGAGGCTGCTGCTCGGCTCTAGCAGGGTGGAGGCGGACGCAGGAGGGGATGCCCTCGGCGACAAGCCGGCAGAGGCGCCGCGACCGACGACCGAGCAGCTCGTCGTCGGCACCCTGATGCAACGCCTCTGTCTGCTTCTGGGCCACCAAGAACTGCTGGGCAAAGTTCTCGATGGCGTCGCCGAGGAGGCCAGCCCGACAGACAGGCTTTTCTTGCGCATATCTGCCAGGTTAGCCCCCTATTCCTGGACCACTAGTGTGGACATCGCCTGACCCAGGGAGCGTGCAGTGATTTTCGTCGCCCATAGGGCGAGGTCCAACACCGCACGCAGTTCCTGCACAACCCCTGGGCTGGGACTACCCTCGTGCGTGCAGGGCAGAGGGCAGTGAGAGAGGGAAAACAATGATACTTTTTTTTTTTTTTTTTGTCTCATTTTTGGCCCTTTTGACCCTCCATATTTCCCTCTCTCCGATGCAGCAATTGACATCTGTCCTCTGCCAGAGCAAAAAATGAAACGCTAAGCCCTTTTCTCTTCCAGGACCAGCGATTCCATCTCTCACTACAAGCAGGCATGTGAGACAGTGAACGTGGCCGTCAGAACGGCACACAGCGCACTGAACGCTCAAGCCTCAATGAAGATGGCAAGGCGAACAATGCCCTGACGTGGTCATGTTCTCATGAGAGAATCCGTACCACCCACGAACAGAGTCTCAGCATGCTTTTGATGCGATAGAGGAGTGGGGGCCCGCGGGGATTTACCCGGCGGGGAATCCCCACTGTAATCCTCAGGCCACCAGCGCTTATCAGCCAAAGTAGCCCTTTTCCAGTAACACTAGAAATGAACTAGATCGGGGGATAGGCGAAGGGACTCGACCCCATCTGAGGTTTCATAGTCTCGGCCGCACATCTAGAGCACCGGCTGACGCGCGTCGGTTGCTGTGACAACCACCGCTGTCAGCCGGCCGCTCGACGGCACACGGCGCGCTGAACACTCAAGCCTTTTATGAGAAAGGGTGAGACGAACAACGCGCCGACGTGACCATGTTCTTCTGCGAGAACATGAATCACCCACGATCGCAATTTCACATGCGATCGTGGCCGTCAATGAGGACAGGAAACAGTTGCATTCCAGGAATGCACGGTTTGAATGACATCTTGAAAAAGACGCAGGGTCAAACCGTGTTGCTCTTTTAGAATGGAAAAACTGCTCTTTTAGTTTGTGCTGAAGCACTCAGGGAGATGACCGCGGTCAGCACGCAGTCCACAGTGCAAGCCTGCGTGTGACACTCAAATGTTTTTAGGAAAACGCCCAGCGAACCAACAGTTTGGAAGCTCTTTTGAATGCAAGCGATTGCAACAATATATACGGTCACTCGCTGAGAAGCGCTATGACACCCGCACTGGCAGTTCCTCCTTTTCTCCAAGACTCAGCTTGTCTTTAACACTCTTCGTGGAAACAGTATTGAACTGTTCGGCTCCGAAGTTGAAAGCATTTGATCTACCATTCCACTTCCTATTTATACCCGCGCTGCGGGGCGGAGCGTGGAATGTGTGGACCACATGCCAATCTCCGATTGGCTCGTTTTTACACACTCGAAGTGGATAGGTCTCTGAGGGCAGATCCCAATTCGTCGGTTCAGTTCTGACGTACGTCGAACGTGACCGACTGAAAGGGAACGTCTCGGTTACGTATGTAACCCTCGTTCCCTGAAGGAGGGAACGGAGACGTACGTCCCAATTCGTCGGTTCAGTTCTGACGTACGTCGAACGTGACCGACTGAAAGGGAACTGTTGATTTTATATTATTATCAATCTTGAAGATGACCACAATCTACTTTTCAAGTGAATCATAGAGATTGTGATCTTTTATGTCTTCATAATAATGTTAAAATACAGCAATGACTGCTTATTAGACTGGCTGAATGATATGTCTTTTTCATGGTGTGAAAATAATAGTAAATATTGATTCGTTCGTATGTATAATACGCCATAAAGTGCGTATCATTTGCACGTGAAAAACAGCGTATCATATGCACGCCAAAATGAGCTTTGGCGTATACATTCCACGACATTGCACACTCGTACTATTTATACGCATTTATGGTCTTAAAACTAAATGACAGCACTGCCGATGCCTCCCTTAACCTGAATTAAGTGTGTATGTCCAGGAGATGTGCCCATACAAGCAATGCTGCCCTTTATGATGTCTTACAACACCATAGTCTGGGAAATAAAAAAAAAAAAAACCTTTCCGAAACTTGTTTGAATCCTGAGTGTATTTTGGCACAGAAATACTCTGTCATATGTCATTTTTTTTTTTTTTTAGGCCATGTTTAGCATGAGAATCAACTCTTTAACCCTCTGGTGCTCCTCATTTGGGGGTTCCCTTGTTATTTTCCTGGTCAGAAGTGACTGGACACAAATTAAACTTCCTCCACCCTAGTAAAGCCAATGTGAATTATTTTTCTTCAATAATTTGAGATTTGATGGGTTTTTATATTTATTGAAAATGATTATATTCATTATATCTTATTTAATTATTGCAGTTTTTCAGGTAAAAAATGGAGACTAGGCCTTCGACATAAAATAGCTTTTTTTTTGGTGGGTTTTAATATACATTTAAAAAATCTCAAAGACTTAATCAAGTTTTAGGTTTTGTTGTTGTTGTTGTTGTTGTTGTTGTTAGAAATGGTGATATAAATTTGCTCCAGAAACATGCCTTCTCTGTAAAGCTGCTTTGAAAAGAAAGGGGAAAAAACTAGCCCATTGTGAAAAGTGCTATACAAATAAATGTGAGAAAATGCAAATGTAATTTCCCGAGCAGAAAGCTGCATAAAACATCTTTTAAGTGAGTGAGGACACTGAGAGTGCAGATGATTGGAGTGGAGACCATGAATCAAAGATGAGAGCTGAGTTTAAAAAAAAGCTGAGTTATGAATTAAAGGGTTACTTCAGCGATTAGCATATGGCTTTGTATCAGTAGAATCCCTGGAGTATATTCAAATGATTGTGCTTTCCCTCCTCATATCCCCTGAGACAAGAGATTTATGCATTTTATTTCTAGAAAGGTTCCTCCTATGAAGAAATTGACGATATTTGCATCATAGGAGGAATCTTTAGCCAAAGGCTAGCCAGCAGAGGCAGCCATTTCCGCATGTTTTGAACCCGTAGATCACTGTTAAGCCTGCCCCCAAGAGAGGTTTGTGTCAAAACTGCAAAAGAAAAACTGAGAAACGTAAGCGAAATCTTTGGCAATGCATTTCCATCTACAATTTGCGAAAACGAATCTTTGAAAAACATTAACAAAGAATGAAGCATACTATCCTGTTACATTTGTGTGACTGAGTTAATTTTTTTCTTCTTTTGTAATGGCATAGTTTTGATTGTTTCTGAAAAAGTTTCATTCAGTTTTATAAAGTTTCGTTCAGTTTTGTTGAGACAAAGGTAATTCCATAGAACTTCAACCTCAGTCTTATGTATTTGTATTTGTTTTTTTTAATTTTATTTTTGTATATTATTACTTAAAGGAAACTTTCTGTCCAAACGCCTTGCCTCTCTCTCCAGCAATCCATGACATTTGGGAGCTCCATGAAGCCTCTTGATTTATTCCTCTGACTACATCAAAAACCTTTCCAAACAGCTGACAAAGCACACTGTGCTGGAATTCCTTCAGCTTCATTAAACGACTGTTCTTTCCTTCAGGACATTGTTCAATCATGCTTTTGCATTCATTACAAATGTTGCAATTTCTGATTTTACATTGTAGCCTGTAAGACTGTAGAGAACAAAAGTCTCAGTGTTTGTGACATCAGGAGCTGCTCTGCGCTACCTTATTCTGAGGCCACTCTGAATGGCAAATGTCTTCTTTATGTCCAAGAAGTCTTCTAAAAGGCTGTTGGCATCTCTGATTTCTCTGCCCAGCTGATATTGATCTGAGTGCCTGGTGAAACTACGCTGAAGCTGGACTGGATTTCTCTGTCTTATGCAGCTGAATAGGTTGGGTAAATTTACTAGTTGCATGTCTTGTTTGATTTATAGGACTGTAGATGTTGCTATAACAATTTCTGTTTGTGCAGGCTTCCAGCTACTCGTTCGTCCAGTTATCATCCCACCGAGGAGTTGTATCATGTCCTAGAGGAAGTTGATGGGCTTTTGGTACTTCATCTTGTGCCAGTTTAGTACCATTGGTAAGATGGGGTCATTGTTCCTGATCCTCCATTTATTTCACATATGCACCTGTTGGATTGCTGAAGACATTAATCGCAGGGCCCATCTTCATCTTGTCAAAATGACTGGGCTGAAGATTTGTATGCAATTCATTTAGAAATGTGTACATTTTTCAATTTTCAATGTAATATTGGGGCAATCATCCCATTCCATTTCTTGAAAATCCACTATATCTTTCAACAAATCAGCTGAAACGTCATTAGGGTTTTTTTCTTGTCTACCTGGAGGAATCATAAATCAGGGCAGGGCAAGCCAGGGCACTCTCAGGTTCTTCAGTAGTTTGGGGATGAATTTAATACTGCATCTGAACCATTTAAAGGTATCAAGTCTCATATGTCAAAAAGACAACATGTAGGGTACACAAAGGCTCCACGGGGTAAAATGCTGCTTTGATTTTATTTTCCTCTAAACCATTAGATGGCGCAAAAACTTGCCTCAGGACTTTCCAAAACATCCGCTTTTCAAGATACATGCAGATATTTGTCTGATCATTGACCTGATCACGAGTAGCAATGCAAAGTTTATTCTGCTCTAATTGTGTGTATATATACATTGCCCTCCACAATTATTGGCACCCCTGTTAAAGATGTGGTCGTGGACTTGTGAAATTCTCCTTTTTTAAAAACAACATAGAACCCAAATGCAAAAAGAGAAATATCCAACCTTTCATTTAAGTACATTACTTACATTACAAGAGTACATTACAAAAACATTTAGAAGAAGAAAAAAAAAACTTGAAATCATGTGTCCCACAATTATTAGCACCCCTAACCTTTCCTAACCTAAAAATTCCTCTGAAAAATTTAATTGATATTTTTCTGTAGTTGCTAAAGTTGGTCAGGGTATCTAGGAACTTTTAATTAATGACTTACTGCTTCCCTTGGGTATAAATATGACGTGACACAGAGGCCTAATTCTCTTACCCATTTGTCAACATTGTAAAGACGAGAACACACCATTCAAGTGTGTCGACCTTCATAAGTCAGGCAATGGCTACAAGAAAATAGCCACTCACCTTAACTTGCCATTCCATCTACAGTCAGAGGAATCATTAATAAGTTTAAAACAACTGGAACAGTAACAAACAAGGCTGGAAGAGGTCCCAAGTTTATCTTGCCACAACTGAGCTCACTGTCACAGAATTGCATCAAAGAGTGGCATCTTGGGGTCACGAAGTCTCCAAAACAACCACCAGACTTCAACTGGGATTGTGTGCTTTGGTCAGATGAGACTAAGATATAGCTTTTTGGCAACAGACACTCTATGTGGGTCTGGCATAAAACAAAATATTAGTATGCCGAAAAGCACCTCATGCCCACCGCGAAGTATGGTGGAGGGTCTGTGATGCTGTGGGCCTATTTCTCTTCCTAAGGCCCTGGTAAACTTGTTAGGGTGCATAGCATTATGAATGATTTGAGCTACCAGGACATTTAAAGGGGTGATGAATTGAGGAATCAACTTTCCCTTGAGCTTTTGATATATAGATAGAAGGTCATGGTAATATAAGAATATACTCTAAGTTTCAGAGCTGAAAACTTCCTTGTTAGTCAAAGAAAAGCTTTTATAGACACCAGGCCCAGCAAACGGTCCTGTGCTTTATACTGACGTCAGTGTGCAACGAAACACGCCTCTACAGCGCGTCCAATCCAGTAGCCTCGCCCACCGACTCATGGAGGGCTCTGGTCAGCAACAATTTCATGCTCAATATTAAGATATTGAGCTATTCCTGGTTGTGGAAGAACACAGTCACTGCATAAGCTTCCTTCTGATCCTAATATTAGGAATGAGTGGTTGAACTTTATTTTTAATAAAGTTCCAGCTCACGTGGGGATGACCTGTGGGATCCGGTTAACTGCCCTGCGAGCGCGGTGCTGGAGTTCCTTCAGGGGAGATTCTCCGCTGGGCTAGCTCCCTCCACATTAAAGGTGTACATGGCGGCCTCAGGTGCTTACCACACTCCTTTGGCTGGTATTTCTTGGGGCGACACCCTCTGGTTACTCGTTTCCTTCATGGCACTTTGAGGCTAAGACCTGCAGTACGCACCAGGGTGCCGACCTGGGATCTCTTGGTCCTTCGGGGTCTTTCCGAGGCTCCCTTTGAGCCACTCGAGGAAGTTTCCGAGAAGTTTTTATTCTAAAGACACTATTTTCTCCCTAAGAGTATAGGAGATTTACAAGCTCTCTCAGTGGCACCCTCGTGTTTGGAATTTGCGCCCGGTATGGCCAAGGCCTTCTTGTACCCTAGGCCGGGCTATGTTCCTAAGGCTCCTCAAGCCCTATACACTCTAAAAACTAATACTATGATTTACTCAATTTTTTTGGTGAAACATTTTTACACTAAAAAACTTGAGTAAATTTTAAAGCAGTGAAATCAATTATAGACACCATATGAACTGAGTAAATGTAAGTAAAAAAAATTAAGTAGATCTGAGTAACTGCATTTGTTACATTAACAAATTCAATTGAGTAGAAAAAAATGGGTAAAAAGCATTTTAAAAACCAATATTTATGACTAATATGAACTGTTTTTATTTATGAGTATTACTAACTTGTATAGTATAACTTTAATTTCCTCTAAACCTTTGTAAAATACTCCACAGTCCACACAAACACACTTATACATGACATGGCCTTTATTGTTGACGAGTAACTTACAGCAATAACGTTACAGCATATATTACTGTTTTGACATGTAAAGAATAACAGTTATTTTACAACATTTAAACTCATGTAACAAACATTTTAGAAGTAAAAATTAAACATTTAAAAGTAATTCAAGTGTAATCAACCGGTCTGTCGTCCCATTTCCACCGTATCAGCGCTGTTTCTCGAGCCTGAGATGGACTAGCTTAACGGTCTGCGGGTGGACTTTGAACTTGAGACCGCTGTCCTGCGTTTCATTTGTAGCTGAAAAATGCTGCGAGGCGCCAGACTCCATAACCTGACAATAAACAAACAGTGCCCAGTTTTAATAAGATTTTATCATCCAAATTCATTATATTCATTATCTTCACGAATAAAGTTGTGTGTTTTGAGCAACACAGCAGGCGTTTCAAAGACCAACGCCACACGTTAACTTAAGGTGAATCACACTGTCCCTGTATGTTGTTTTGAATTAAATAAAATGCCTTTTAGCACAGTAATGATTATATAGATTTAAAAAAAAAACCATACAAACCTGAATTTCACAGAGGAAATGCCCCAATTCTGCGACGCTGAGAAGAAGAAACTGCTCTGGTGACTGAGGAGAATTCAAATATCCGCACTCACTCAACCGTCGAGATGTCGTCACGTCAGAGGGTGGGGGAGGGGTGCATTGTTTTAATCGAGTAAACTTACTCAATTTCTTCAGTGTGTGTTAAATATAAATTTTCCATTCTCAAATATTTTGAAATAAATTTCACAAATGTATTAAGTATATTTAAAATAAATAATTGGTTATTTGAATACTAAATTATTTTAGTGAAAAAAACTTAAATATAACTATAAATTTTAGACAAAATTAACTGTTGGATTTTTAGTCAATTATTTTGGTATGTTTAACTAAAACCATCAAGTAAATGATATTGAGCGATTTTATTAAGTTAATAAAGTTAATTATTACTGTGATATTTACTAAGCCACTGTATTATTTTTTAGAGTGTAAGACCTTTGTGCTGCAAGCCTTTTGTCGTCCGCCTCTGGTGATGTCTGACCAGGACATCTTTTTCTGCTTGTGCACTATTTGTGCCTAGACACTTATGTCCTGCTCTGTGGAGGAGAACAGTACAGTTATTTGTCTGTTATGGGTCTTCCTCGAGTGGGCAGTTTCAAAGCAGAGGATCAGCAAGTAGGTGGTCGAGGCTATCTCACTTGCTTATGTTACAGCCGGACAGTCTTCACATTGGCCGTCCGGTCCCGCTCTACAAGAAGTATGGCTGTTTCGCAGGCACTCTTGTCAGGGTCCTCCCTGCAGGATGTCTGTGATGCGGCAGGCTGGTCTTTGCCGCATACCTTCATCAGATTTTACGAACTTGACATTTATTTTACTCCTGGGGCTCGCGTGCTGTCCTCCTGACACTTCACAGGCGGGCATCCGGCTCCTATGGGGGCGTGGGTATTCTCGTTCCCAAAGCGGTGACGCAGCTCGAGTTCCTATGATAGGGAACGTCTCAGCTACATCTGTAACCTTAGTTCCCTGAATTGGGAACGAGACGCTGCGTCACCGTGCCACACTCCCCGCATGCCTGCAAGTGCCTTGTTTCATCCTTTTTAGAAGCTAATGGTGTGTGTTTACCGATGTGCTTTATAGTTTCCTGGTCCGTGAAGTCACCCGCCTATGATGTTCCGTCTTCCTATTGGACTGATGACATACGTGCTTCACGACGCAATCACGCAGAGGCGTTCCGAAAGCGGTAACGCACCGTCTCGTTCCCAATTCAGGGAACTACAGGTTACAGACTAACCGAGACGTTTTTCTTAAACTCTGCCTTTCATGCTGTAGGCTCAACCTAATGCTTTTTGATTTTCTCAGTTCCTGTAAATCCACTTGGGGTTCAGAGTACTTATTTTCCCCACATTAATTTCACATTTCTAGTACAATTATATGGGTTTGTTTCATTAATACAGAGAATACTTTTTTCTTGAAAGAATGGAGGTGAAATGTGACAACATGCCCTAGGTGGGGTACATTCTAACATGACCAAATGACAGCTTAAATCTAATAGAAAAAATAAAATAAAAATACAATTATTAACTTTTTTCATATCAAATAATGGCATCTTTTTTTAAAAAATAATAAAGTTTGACAACAAACACCTCAAAACACAGCTATAGCTCAGTCCTTCAGATGAGACGTTAAACCGAGGTCCTGACTATCTGTGGTCGTTAAAAATCCCAGGATGTCCTTCGATAAAGAGTAGGGGTGTAACCCCGGCATCCTGGCCAAATTTGCCAACTGGCCTCTGTCCATCATGGCCTCCTAATAATCCCTATATCCTGATTGGCTTCATCACTCGGTCTCCTCTCCACCAATCAGCTGGTGTGTGGTGAGCGTTCTGGCGCAATATGGCTGCTGTCGCATCATCCAGGTGGATGCTGTACATTGGTGGTGGTTGAGGAGATTCCCCCCTTCTATGTAAAGCGCTTTGAGTGCCAAGAAAAGCGCTATATAAATGTAATGAATTATTATTATTATTATTATTATTATTATTATTATTATTATTATTATTATTATTATTATTATTATTATAGTTGAACACATAATAATAATGAATAACTTCTAAGCATTGACTCTCAGTCTTTGTTCGCGTTTTTCTTATGGGTTCTCAAGAGAATTTATTAAAAGTATAGAATAGCATAGATCTAACAGGGGCTCATTGTAACAGTGTGACAACATGCCCCACCTGTGTAATTGGAATTTATGGTATATGGAGCTGCTTGAAGTGTACATATGAAGTAGACTCAATCGGTCAAAATAGAGGGAGAAAGACTGTCCATATAAACTTCCCTTGTCCACCTCACAAAGTGGAACATACTTCAAAATGGTGGCAGGGATTCCCCTGAGGGGAAGTGATTAGGGAAGTTTGCAAGTGCGGAACGAACCCCAAATAATGCTAAAGACCTTGAATTCCTGAATCAGGTGTGTTTATTTATGATTGGAGCTAAATTCTGCAGGATTGTGGCCCTCAAGGAGCAAGACACCCACAACTTTATCAACTTTTCTTTCCTTTTCCCCCTTCTTTTTTAGTCATGTTCCTTGCTTTCAGAACTTTAAAAAACATATCCAAGACTATGGGGCCATTCCATGTTGAATTAACCAAATGGTTAAATTGTATATTTTCAGTGGTCAATAAAGTATACGTGGGTGACCTATACAGCTGATACTTTTTTTGTAAAGGGGTTATAATAAGTACTTTTCAATACTGTTTGAGGATTTTTATTTATTTTTATTTATTTATTTTTATTGAGTGTGTTTTCCTGCCCATGGTCTGAAATGGTAGGATCCAGCATCCCTGTAACCTTATGGCAAGAGGTCTAGAGAATCAATGGAAGGATGGATAGAGTTTTTTCTTTTTAGCATTAAGTTAAATTATTAAATTAAAACCTATTAAATTAAAACATACTCACTTGATCCAGGACTATATTAGAGATATTATGCTGGTTTACATAAGAAATAGGTGGAATTAATTAATTGTAAAGTGTCCATTTATGAGTATTTATGGTTATTTTGTTGAATTGCTATCAAGTTAAAGTAGCTTAACAAACTTCAAACAATGGTATAATCAAAAATAAAATGAACAGCATATAACAAAGATTAATCAACACCACAAACACAAATCTTGAGATAAAGGGTCTAATATCTGCAGTATGCCACTGCTGTCTAACATTCCCCAGCCATCGACAGCCCTTGAGTACTGTGAATATTAGACCCTTTATCTAGAGATTAGTGCTTGTATTACTATTATGTGTGGCGTTGTTTAATGTCTGGCTGGAGCACACATGTGCACAGTAATGCTGCTTTTACTCTAGGTGGCAGTATACGCTAGCAATTTGTTTATTTTTAAGCATAACACCCCATTTCATGTAGATGGCAGCATAGACTCAAAAAAATATAGTTTAAAGTTTATCAACTTTCCAATTTCAATCAAATGTCTGGTATTACCATTGTATCTGTAAGCCATTTGTGGTAATTTTCTTTGATAAATAAGTAAAATAAGTATTTTTTCTATAATTATACTTATAGATGAGTATAATTTAAAGTGTCTGCAGATCGGGGAAATAGTTACACACAAAAAACAAACAAAACAAAAAAAGTCATAATTACACACTATTCATTGAAATATGGGCCTAAACATTCACAAGATTGAGTGTTTGATGTGTAATAAAATGTATCAGTCATATACTGTAGGTAAAATATATTTTCCTGTTCCTATTTGCTTAAAATTGTGTTACAATGAAGCATGCTAAGTAAACCATCATACAAAAAGCAAAACAAAAAAATAGCTCACTATGTTGTTTAAGTCTGTACTGGAAAGTTACTGTGGTACTTTGAATTACTTGTAAAACAAGTTTTTAATAAAAATAAATAAATAAATAAATAAATAAATAAATAAATAAATAAATAAATAAATAAATAAATAAATAAATAAATAAATAAATAAATAAATAAATAAATAAATAAATAAATAAATACACCAATTACACTTGACACAAGTGCCATATACTCATGGCGATACAATGAATATTACAGGAATTTAGTTTTACCCAATGGACAGAATTGGACAAAATTTTGAATAGGCCTACATCCTCACAATGTCCCGTTATCGATGTGTGCCAAGTTTAGTTATGTTTGGACTTGAGTTCAGCAGATATAGGGCATTCAGTGCAAATTGGACTAACCGCCAAAGTGGAGTTTGATTTCTTGATCAAAGAATCCAGAGGAAAATGTAGATTCTAGCACAGTTGCAAAGATAGTTTTTTTCTTGAGCATCAGTTTTTATAAACTTGCCAAAAATGATACCATAATTTTTTTTTCTTGCAGTCTCCCCAACATGCTCTCATATTAATCAATTTCAATCATCCCATCAATCCAATCTTTCAGGTCTGGGGTTTGGGCCATTTCCAGCTGAATAAAAACATCCTGGCAGCTCTGACATAACCAGTCTCAATAAGGGCAAATGCAGTTTTTGTTGGTCTGCTGATTTATTTACAAGAAGGCATAATTGTATTTCCACTGGTAAATTAGACCCCATTCATTCTTTAAGTAGAAATAATAAACAGAATATACTACGCACGTTGTGGACCCGCCTATAGGTACATATTACTACGCCCTTTAAATAACACAAAAATACTGTGCTATTGACTTTAGGTGACTTTAGACCAGGTTTGTGTTGGTCAATAGCACAGTCATTTTCCTCAAAATAGCAACACGCCAACAATGTGCCTGAACACTCCTCGTCTTCAGACCAGATGCCCATGGGCGATAAACAGATGGGCGTGAGAACATTTGCCATTTTAACAACGTGGAGCTGGACTTGAAAATGATATCTGCATCGGGCTGAAACTAGCACAAAAAAAACCTTGAGTCGTATGGCAGGAATCACATTGTGATGATAGGGCCCATAATTGAAAACATTGCCATATGGATTTTGTGTCCGTGCACCTGAGCAGTCGTACACTGAAAAAAAAAGGTGTGTTGGATTTACATGATTTAATCATTGGTTCCACACGAATCAATTTAGTTAAACAAACATAATTTGTTCACACAACTTTAACATCATGGAATGAAGTAAATGTAAAAAGAGATGTGCTGTCTCAGTCCACAGCCTCGCTCCATTCTTCTCCACTACGCTAACCCAGTATAATTTAAATGATTCTAATTATTGCCACATAATTAAATATTAACCACTATTTAGCAATATAAAGTATCCCCTTATCTAATTTTGCCCAAAAAACACGTAAAATAACACTCAAGTTCAACAATTTTACTCATCTCGTCAAGTCCCAAGAAAAGCATGCTGGGAACTACATTTGAGCAAAAATCATGTTGGAGGATAGCCTGACAAGCCAGACCCACATCAAGATGTTTGGTCTGGAAACTCACCATTGACAGCTCAATCCGAGGGGCGGATAAATGGTTGTGTTTTGGCTACAACCAACCAGAGCAACGAAGGTGAAGCAGAGCGTGTTGATAGATTAAACATTCGCCGTATCCGGTCAGCTAAACTCCGAACACATCTTCCCTTCTTAAGAATGACTTCAGTGCTGTTTTTTGTTCTTTTCTCAGAGAAAAGCTTAACTACAGAGTCACGGTCAAAGCTGATTCTAAAGACCGCCGTTCGACAGTTTCTGTGTTTGCCAGAAGGACGCAAACGCAACTTGGCCCACCGACTCTATACACGATGTGATTGGCCCGGCAAGAGTTAGGCGAATACACATAGACAGTAAAATAAAATGGACAAAGATATCCCATTGACTTCTACGGCGTTAAGTGATGTCAGTAAAGGAGCACTCACTTCCTGATGGCTGAGCGAACTGCGCAGGCTCAGACTGAGCTTGAGGACGTAGATGTGACGTGAGCCTCCTGTCGGACAGCTGTAGGTCTTCTAGTAGTTGTGGAAAGTAAAATCTGAATCACGTTGTTTAAATATTTTCTCCCGTTGCTTTTGGCTCACTATGGGCTTCTTCTCATTCTTCTCCCTTGACTTTATCAGATTTTATGTCTAAGATAGTGTAAGATACAAGGTAACGGAGCCTTTTATGCATTGTCGTGTTTCTTTAGAAATAAACAATGGACAAATGGAGTCTTTAAACGCCTCAGATGTAAAGTTATTCACTGTCAAAGTGACTCAAAAATGAATGGGAGTCAATGGGATGCTAACAGCAGGTGATGGCTTGGTTAGCAATGGGTGGAACGCTTTCCGAGTGCTAGATTACCCCCTTGCGAATACAGTTCAGAAGTGTATTGAGAGTTGCTAGACACTCGCAGGCAGATTAGATTTGCTGCCGCTAGGGTACGTCTAGATTTCTAGGCTAGTTGGAGGACTTTATTGGTACACATTTACCCCAAATAATGTAATCTAGTAGACTGCACATTTGGAATTACATTAATCAAAAGCAAAGAAATCATGTTTAGAAGAGAAAATCAATTTTGTTGTGTAAATCGCAAATAATAAGATAAAAAATTGGACAATGTGTGTTTTCCTTTTTTTTCAGTGTACATATATCTATGTTTTACCACAAAAATTGTAGGGCAGAAAAAGACAATCAGAACAAACACAATATTGCAGTACATTAGGTGTTTAGATAATTGTATGACCTCATCTCGGGTTTTTCTTATTCTGTAGGTCTCCGTCTCACCAACAGATGTCTCCATCGATCACTGATTGACTCAGCACATGCTGGATCTCTTTACTACACAGATGTTGTCTATAGGAGATTCTGGTTGGCTCTTCAACTGCAGGGAGGGGGGGCAAGCTGCCTGTGCTTTATATCCTGAATCAGGCTCTTTACTCTGGCCATAATCATGTAGGCTGCGTTGTGCTTCACACACTGATCTCAGACCGCATGAGGAGCAGGGATGGCCGGGGGACGTAGAGGACTGGTGGCCCCTCAGAACACTTTTCTGGAGAATATAGTCCGCCGCTCCAACGGTGAGAGAAGCTTTCACAATTTACTATTTGTTAAATAATTGATTCCACAACATTACTATTAACTTAGTCTATGTGCTTTAACTGTGCCTTATAGTACAACCATTCAGCTCTTTGAGTTTCATTAATCAGTTTATACTGTTGTACAATGATTTCTCTTATATATTTTATTTTGTATTTCAAACATTAAATTATCTGATGTTTTAGACTGCTGTGCCTGTATATATATATATATATATATATATATATATATATATATATATATATATATATATATATATATATATATATATATATATATATATATATATTGTACTACTTACACTGCATATAATGTATTTAGGGATTTAAAATTGATTCATTTGGCAATAAAGACAGGACAAAAAAACAAATCCATTCAAAAAGTTTATTACATAGATGTTTGTTCTTGTTGTAACTTTTTCCTTTCAACTTTTCAGTTTGGACATTTTCTCATAGACAGACAGGTATAGCTGATGTGTAAATGTGATTCAGTCCCATCCATCCCACTGTGGTGCTGTTTCTGTTCATTGTCGTTTGCTTTGACATCTGTAGTTTGTAGATCAGTAAAAGTGATTTATCTTATCCTTTAGTTCATTCTCTGTATATTGTTCTGCTGATGTGCTATTGTTAATCAAATTATTTTTTGGGAGGCATTATCACTCTGGTAAATAGGCAAAATCTGTATTAATATAGACCTGCAAAAGCTACTTCAACAATCACTTGCTAAAATCACATTATAGGGCAAAAAACACCACTTTTAAAGTAATCCTGTTGGATCTTACTTTATGTTCTACACTGTGACTGTAGAAAGCTCATTAATATTTAATGAGGTAATTTTTGATTGGCTGTCTGTTTGGTAAACAACTCACTGTAACATTTTAGCTCTGGATTCTTTCGCTTCACACTGTATTTGACAATGCAGTTCGGGCATCAAATTTTGAGTTATATATGCATTGTTAAACTCAGTACTTAAATGGTTATTTTAAAGAAGCATATCAGATATCACTCTTTCTCTTTATCATTTATCTCTGATGCTGCTAATGCTCAAAATTATGAATTGGTTTGAGTGGGGTGAACTCAAAAGAAAAAGAAATTTCTAAATACTTATACAAGTTAGTTGGATTGAACTAATTCGTAAAACTTGAGCTCACAAAATCGATACATTTTAAGTCAGATTTCTTTTTTTTCTTTTTTTCTTTTATTGTTGTGAGTTTCATGAACTTAAATTTAACCGAAACTTGGCAGGGTATACTTTGCCATGACACTCAAAAGGGAGAGTAAATGCTACAATTGTGAAAAAAAAAACTGTTTTATGTGATCTTGGACCACAAAACTACTTTTTTTTCTTCTAATATTTGGCCAAGATATTTGAAAATCTGGAATCTAAGGGTGAAAAAAGTCTAAATATTGAGAGAATCGCCTTTTAAAGTTGTCCAAATGAAGTCTAAGGCATATTACTAACAATATATTTATGGTAGGAAATTTACAAAATATCTTAATGAAACATAATCTTTATTTAATATCCAAATTATTTTGGCATAAAAGAAAAATCTATCATTTTGACCCATATAGAATATATTGTTGTGCCCGTGTGACTTATGAATGGTTTTGTGGTTAAGGGTCACGTATATAACGTATAACATAATTTTTGTGCAAGATGAATGTTAAGTGTGATATTTATTAGTGTTTAATGTTGTGTTTTAGGTTAGACAGATTTTTTAGGTTAGACAGACACACACCTGTGTCAGATTTTTACAGATTTATGTTAAATGTGTTATATTGCTGTACTTATTCAGCAAGTGCTATGCTAATGCTATCAAAGCATTATGTTTCCAGTTAGCATTTATTGAACTAGCTAGTTAAAACTAGTTATAATTTCACTACTAAATTATTTAATTGAGATTACATTATAATGTTAAGTTACATTTCTGTGTTGGTTACTAAAATGTATGAGTTAAAACTATAAATCTCCCAGTTTTGCTTACTTAAACTTTCAATGTCTTACCTTAAATTTTTTTTTTTTTTTTAATGTCACAATGACAGTTAACTTCATTAACTAAGGTAACCAGCTGTAATTAACCAAACCTGGCCAAATCATTTACAGCTTCTGAGATTAATTAAGATGATCATCAAACACAATGGTTTTCTATGTGTTAAATATATTTTCAGCATTCACCCATGGAATTGTTTATTTATTCGGGAGTAAAGTTGCGGTCACATTTACCATTGTGCAACTAATTTTTGCAGTCACGAAATCAGGAATGTTGCATGATGGCGAAAGATTTCCCTACACAGATTTCACATTGTGTTGAAGCTGGTCACGTGCATTAGCCATGACTTCTGTGTGAGCCGTGCTTCAAACATTGATGTAATGGAGGAAGTATCTTTTTGGCCCTGTGAAATTTCACTAATGTGACCACACATTAAAGGATTAGTTCAATTCAAAATGAAAGCTTCATGATAATTTACTCACCCCCATCTCATCCAAGAGGTTCATGTATTTCTTTCTTCAGTCGAAAAGAAATGAAGGTTTTTGAGGAAAGCCTTCCAGGATTTTTCTCCATATAGTGGACTTCAATTGGGTCCAATGGGTTGAAGGTCCAAATCACAGTTTCAATGCAGCTTTAAAGACTCTACATGATCCCAGACCAGAAATAAGGGTCTTATCTAACCAAATCATCGGTTAACATGTAACATATATATATGTTTTTTTATTTTGTTTTTTTTTTTGGTGTGAAAATGACAAATGGTTTGTTTAGATAAGACCCTTATTCCTCAGCTGGGATCGTGTAGAGCTCTTTGAAGCTGCATTGAAACTGTGATTTGGACCTTCAACCCTTTGGTTGCCATATGAAGTCCACTATATGGAGAAAAATCCAGGAATGTTTCCCTCAAGAACCTTCATTTCTTTTCGGCTGAAGCAAGAAAGACATGAACATATTGGATGAGATGTGGGTGAGTTAATTATCAGGAAATTTTAATTTTGCAGTCAACTACTCCTTTAAGGTGAATGTGGAAGCGTATGTTTTATAAGATTTAAGTCTTGACCTTGAGAACTCTATATCATTGCTGACACAACCTAATGTAATCACACTATAACAATATTATGTTTCATTCCTTTCTGGCAGACACCAATTTTGTTTTGGGGAATGCCCAAATAGTGGATTGGCCTATCGTCTACAGCAATGATGGATTCTGCAAGCTGTCTGGTTACCATCGTGCAGAAGTCATGCAGAAGAGCAGCACATGCAGGTTCATCTCTGTTTTTCTTCTTTGTAATTAAACTGCATCTAAATGTGAATTAACAAATGACGACCCAAAAAAATGTAATGGAGGCTCAGCGTAACCTCAATGGATGTCATGGCTCAGTAGTTTATAGAGATTCTTAGTTATACTTTATGCCTCTTTGTTCTTCTCTCAGCTTCATGTATGGTGAACTCACTGACAAAGAAACTTGTGAGAAAGTCCGCCATACCTTTGAGAACTATGAGATGAACTCTTTTGAAATACTCATGTACAAGAAGAACCGTGAGTTGGCTATTTGAAATCATTTGAAAAAAGTTTATGCTTACTTTTATCAAGACAAAAAAAATAAAAATAAATAATTGCTGATATTGCAGGGATGCCAGTGTGGTTCTTCATCAAAATTGCTCCCATCCGAAACGAACAGGACAAAGTTGTACTTTTTCTCTGCACCTTCAGCGATATCACTGCGTTCAAGCAGCCCATTGAAGATGACTCATCGAAAGGTTTGTTTTGACACGTTTCCCATTGCCCAAAGCGGTTTTATTAGATGCAAATTACATCAGGAAAGTGAAACTGTTCTCTGAGTGTCTCGGTGTTTGACTTTACGTATTAACAGATTTATTCAGGATGTTATTTTCACTGCTGGACTACTTTACCATGCAGGAATAAAACTGTATTTTTAACATTATACATGTATTTTTCTCTAACCATTTCCCCTTTTTAATGAACTAAGGCTGGGGAAAGTTTGCTCGCCTGACACGGGCATTGACCAGCAGCCGTGGTGTTTTACAGCAGCTAGCGCCGACTGTCCACAAGGGCGAAAACGTCCACAAGCACTCCCGTCTGGCCGAGGTACGTGTTTGTGATCACTGATTTGTGTGTGTGTGTGTGTGTGTGTGTGTGGCCTGGTAATCCCTACGTTATGGGGACAAATCCTTGTCCTTGTGGTGACATTTTTAGGTCCCCATGAGGAAAACATCTTATAAATCACACAGAAGGAGTTTTTTTGAGAAAGTAAAAATGCAGAATGTTTCCTGTGATGGGTAGGTTTAGGGGCAGGGGCAGTGTAGGGGGATAGGATGTACAGTTTGTACAGTATGAAATCCATTACGCCTATGGAAAGTCCCCATAAAACATGGAAACACGACATGTGTGTGTGTGTGTGTGTGTGTGTGTCTACATGTGTTTAAGCCCTTTCATCAAGGAACACTCCATCCATTTATACCTGAGTACTCTTGGCCAAGAGTGTGTGCTGCAATCCCAAAAGCCTCTCTGCTGTCTTGAGATAAATCTCCAACATGTGCGGCTGCTGCTCACTTGACACACTCTATTTGAACGTCCCCCTCAGTTCCTGCATTAGTTCCCTTTCTGAGCACATTTTGGTACTCTACTGTATGCGTACATTGCACATGATGTAAATTTCATCAGCAGCATAGTACATGCGTACTGTATGCATGAGCATTATACTTTCGCTGTGCGCACAGCTCGTAAATGAGCCTGAAAGGACAGAATAACAACATCAAAATACTAGTGACAGCAACAACAACAGACTCCAACAATAGGTGTTAAGAGATTCTTGCAAATCACATTATTGTTTTGAGTCAATGTTAACAATTGAATATAGGGAACTAAGGAGTGAAATGGGCTAATGACAGCATTAGTGAATTTCCTCCCGCAGTTTCTTGTTTCACATTCTTTTCAGTGTGTTGAAATCATAGTGCAGATTACAAGATCATTCTCATCGCCAAAAGCACGTGTTCTCAAAACTCTGTTCTCACTCTCACACACAGTGTGTTTCAAATCGTCATTCTTTGGTTGGATTTGTAATGGTTGAAATTACATTTTAAATGTAAATTTTTACAATAAAATGGCAGTCGTTTTGCTAAGGCTCTTTTAAATCTACAACATCTTTTACTAACTTTTGTTCATTGTGGTTCTCTGCCTTGTCACAAAAGTATGCTCTTCTGAGTTTAAAAGGGAACCTATTATGCTTATATACCTATTGATTTACTTATAATATTCGTATAATATTCTTTAGTCTCAGCCTCAGCCACACGGACCATCGGCTGAACGTCTGATGCATATTTGCACACTTTTCTGGAAACACTTCTGGAGTTTTTAAAGTTGTCATCTGATTAGTTGAATTCTACAGGATATCTGTGAGACGTGTGTGTTGCGTTCGGCCTGCCTAGAAACAAATGACACGAATCTAAACACGACTCTCAACTTTTATTTCAGAGACATTGATTGGTTGCGTTACATGTCAGTGAAACGTTCGCTAAGGAGGAAGCTGCTAAAGGTCCAGACCTTCTGCTGTCAGTCTAAATAAAATAAAAACAGTCTAAAAAATATTATCAATATTCAAAGTGCAAATAGAGACCAACATTTTCTTCAAGCATGATACAGATGTAACAGAGGCCAGCTATGAATTCGGGCACTGAAAAGGACATTGGGACACGGATGGTGACATACCAACATCCTCATTGTACAATATTACGACTTATGAACAACAGCAGAACTGACATCTTTCGGAAATTATTTGTTAATGTTATTTAAAGTGCATTATAATAAATACTTTGCTTGTTAGGTAAACATGCAATATTTCAGCCATAAATAAATTGTAAATGGTAGATTATGTTCATTACCTGTCTAGTGATATATATTTATTCTGAAATATAATTAAATAATGGTTTGTATTTTAAAAACATCTTTCGCGTATCGTAATGTGTAGTGAAATGGCTCACGTGATTTATGTTTCGCACTTCAGAACTTCCGTTAATGAAACATAGTGAGTGTCGATGCTCTCTGGTTTTAATCGTGCATTGACTTTTTAGGGAGCTAACATTTCAGGGCCCTGGAAGGATTTTGTGATTGAAACAGCTCTTGAAATAGCCAACTCTGATCAGTGCCCTGAATACTAAACTAGGGAGCTTATTGAGACGCAACTGAGTTGTCTATGAATTGGAGCTTTTTTGTTTCAGACTTGAAAGGGTGATGAGCTTCTTCTGTCTTCTTCTCTGCACTTGGCTTATGTTCCTTTAGATAGAAGAAAGTATGTGCAAATCTCCATTCCTAGATTCATGCTGTCATGTGCGGAGACAGTCATGTCCCTGTCAATCATAGTTTCTGTCAATCTCCCAGAATTTGTGCTCAAATACATCAGGATGCCATTTGTAGCCAGAGGAAATGTTCTCTTGCTGTCTCCCATAATGTTCGTAACTTTTTTCAGATAGTGACTCTGTCCTCTTCTTATTTTCTATCAGGTACTGCAGCTAGGCTCAGACATCCTCCCGCAGTACAAGCAAGAGGCTCCGAAAACACCTCCTCACATTATCCTGCATTACTGCACCTTCAAAACTACCTGGGACTGGGTGATCCTCATCCTCACCTTCTACACGGCCATTATGGTTCCCTACAATGTGTCCTTCAAGACCAAGCAAAACAACGTCACGTGGCTGGTCGTGGACAGCATTGTGGATGTGATTTTCCTAGTGGACATTGTGCTCAACTTCCACACCACCTTTGTTGGACCCGCTGGGGAGGTGATTTCAGACCCAAAGCTCATCCGCATGAACTATGTAAAAACTTGGTTCGTCATTGACCTCCTCTCCTGTCTTCCTTACGACGTCATTAATGCCTTTGAGAATGTTGACGAGGTAAGTTTTCTTCCAGAATCCCCACTGATTGTTCACTGTCAGAAAAAAAATAACTTTAGGGATGCAACAGATTGTCACTGGGGCAGTATCCTTAAAGGGACAACTTTGTACTTTATCTACCCCTAACATTGTTTATAGGAGAATGGGCCCATGATCTCCCAAAGTTTTGTTCTCCTGCTACTGCCAAAATTGAGTTTTTATTCCTTACCTCTAGCTTACCTTATAGAATAACATTACGGTCCAAAAATTGTACATCCTGGTCCTTCTAACCCTATTCTTACCCCTAAATGTGGGCCTACACTTGCGAGTTCGGACACTCGGGAGGTCGTGAGATATTGCTCACACAGTATGAGTCAGTTAAAGGGTCATGAAACCCCCCTGCTGCAGCGGTGTTTTTTCACACCTTCGATTTGAAAAAGCTTGTTAAAAGAGGAGTGGTTGACTGTGAAAAGGTGGGATGGTATTGTGTGGAAAGAGGGAAAGTTTGCATAAATAGGGGAGTGTCAGTAGGTGCATTAAGACTAGCGATACCAACAGCAGCAGTTACAGCGGTTCTGAGACATGTTCTTGGTTCACGTTGGCATTGTTTACCACAGTGAGATTAAATGAGGGATGAGTACAGCGAATGAGAGAGCTATGAGTGGCGTGCAGCAGAGATCGCAAATCATTCAGCTCTTCAAAGTTCAAACCAGCATAATTCAGTGAGAAATGAAAATAAATGTTATTCTGCATGACAAAATATTTTGCAAACGTGATAAAACTATGTTTGTCCAAATATGCACGCTGTTTGGCAAGATGAACAACGCGCCGACGTGATAAGAGAACGTGAACCACCCAACATGCGATGTGACAGAGATGTGTAATTCTAGATCGGGATAAAAGCGAAGGTGTTTGAGGCTAGTCTCGACCGCGCATCTGAAGCAGAGCGAAGCGCGTTGGGTTGCCGTGACGATCCGCGCTGTATCACTCGGCAGCTAAATCTATATTTGTACAAATATGTACACTGTTTCACTAAGAGCCCGAACACATGCGGTTTAGTGCATGGCTGTGACGACAAATAAAACGGAGAGGACGTGGCTTTTGTTCATTAGCCTACAGATTACAGATTGGTTATTTTGCACTCCTGACATAGATAGTCAACGCTTGCAGGTTCGGCGTGCGATTCCTCAGGTGAATTTTACTTTACCGAGCCTTGACAGAAGTGACTGTCTCATGCATATTAACTAAATTATCTTGTATGCATACTACAGCGCAGGGATTGGACTGAATGAGCTTTATGTCATGAATATATATCGAGAATTGCTCGGAGCGGTCGACGTCAGCATGTGCCCAGCAGCCCATACTTGGGCCGAAAAGGCCGTGCCGACGTCAGCATTTGTGACGTTGCTCCGACTAAGCTTTTCAAACCGGAAGACAGAAATCGCTCTGAAAAATGCAAAAATAACTATTTTCACATATGAATACCATTAATGAGTACCCTTAGTGTTTTCAATGATGTGCAGCCTATACATATCTGTTTACATCTCAAAAAAAGTGTTTTGGGGTTTCATGACCCTTTAAAGGTAGGGTAGGTAGGAATGATCTAAAACACTTTTGTCCAAATTTGTTTAAACTTTCTTTATATGTCAATACATAATTAAAATGTAAGTACTCTGAAAAAGAGAGTATAAAAATCCTTTCAACAGAAATCCCCAGAGTGTGTGTGACATTGTATGCGCACGCTGTATGTTTGCAACTACTTATAGCCTAATAATAAACATAGATATAGCCTATGTGACGGGTTTGTGTATATGATTTGACAACAGGGAACAGCCTATACACTGATGAAAATCGGGCCGACTCCCCGAACTTTTTAAACGTGTAAAAATTACAGGAAGGCTGTGAGGTGCTCGTAATGTGCTCGGCTCGTCTCGTAATTCCTCTCACATGCTGCAAGCCATGACCATGAACATCAACGATTTCCATGAGAATGAAAAAAATAATCTGCGAGCTCATACAAAAAAATGCACCATGTATGCCCGGCTTAAACCCAACCTACCCATAAATCATCCCTAAAATCGGAGGGAAATGATGTTAGAAGCTGATGTAGAAGCCTAAACCTGTTTGGAAGCCTAAACTTGACATAAACTGTAAACTTATCCCTTAAAGGAGTACTTCAGCGCTGGGAAGATGAATCTGTATTTAAACTGGGTCATTAATGTAGTAGAAATGTAAAATTATTTTTTTAATTAGTGTTTTCTAGACTGAGAAAAGACAGGCAATGTATTTTTGTCTCATGGGGATGAAAGAAAACAATTCCCAGAATGCTTCGCTGCCTTGTGAGGCCATTCCCAAAGCCACCGCTGCTAGATTACTGAATCACTGATCGCTTTCCCACCGCGACCGCGTTCATTTTCATAAAATCAGTTCAGTTGGAGAACAGACACTACAATTAAAAACTGAACTTGCGTGTTCAATATGTGATTTAGCCGCTGAGGGAGTCTCACAGCCCAAATGCTACAGGATTCAGATTGACAGTCATGGATGAGCTCGTGATGAGAGATGAGGTAAACGCGACGGCACTCGTGGCATAGATTCACAGCGCATGTTCAGTCTGCTGCGTTTTCAGTTCATGCCTTTGAAAGCTTAACTTTCATATCACATTTTTCTTCAATATTGCACAGCCCTAATTCAACCTCTGAGATTGGCCATTGCTTTGTAGAAATCAACAAGCATGTCTGTGATTGGCTACATTACTCCCCGAAGTGAAAACACTTTGGAAATTGAATCATTTGACGAGTACAAATACAGATACGCACTGGACTCTTTTGCGCTAATAATATGCTATTATTACTAATTCTTACAGAGGATTATGAGGATTACATATCCAGCAGTGCTGGACAGCTTTTCCCTCTAAAAGCAATGAGTAGCAGAATAAGCAGCAGGTCTAAGTGAGAAAATTACACGCTATTATCAAGTCTGTCTCCCTCGGTCCGGAGGGGTGGCACAGGAATGACCATGGGGTCTGTGGTCAAGCCTCCACAACCTGTGGAGCCGGGCCTGGTTTTGTGTGTTTTTGCCACTCAGTGGGCCTAACCACAGTCACTCTGGCTGACATTGATGTCACATGCATACCCTCTATTCATAATCTATTTATTTAGTACCCTCTATTTTCATTCATGTCATTTTCAGTCATGATCTAGTTTATTTCCTGCAGTTCTCCTAACTTCTTTGGAATAAAGAATATAATTTGTTTCTACTCTTTTCAGACACTCATGACAGTAATAAAGTAATGCAGCTACTTTTTAGAGAGAGTAATTAGTACAGCAATATAATTACACTGTAATACAATATAATTATAATGTTGAATATGTAATACGAGCTGAGTGACACGTGTGCTAGATTATTAACACTATAAATAGTGTTATATTTAAATATGGAAAATCATTGCTATATATCGTCTTATCGCCAAGCCTTAAAATTTGCTAAATTAAAGCACAAAGGCATACATTAGGACTTTCTATAAAGCTGCTTTGAAACAATGTGTATTTGGAAAAGCACCATACAGAGACATTTATAATAATAATAATAATTTGTTCGATTTATATAGCGCTTTTCAAGGCACTCATAGCGCTTTACATAGAAGGGGGAATCTCCTCAACCACCACCAATGTGCTGCACCACCTGGATGATGCGACGGCAGCCATATTGCGCCAGAACGCTCACCACGCACCAGCTGATTGGTGGAGAGGAGGCTGAGTGATGAAGCCAATCAGGAGAGGGGGATTATTAGGAGGCCATGATGGACAGAGGCCAATGGGCAAATTTGTCCAGGACACCGGGGTTACACCCCTACTCTTTTTCCGAAGGACATCCTGGGATTTTTAACAACCACAGAGAGTCAGGACCTCGGTTTAACGTCTCATCTGAAGGACGGTGCTCTTTGACAGTATAGTGTCCCCATCACTATACTGGGGTGTTAGGATCCACACAGACCACAGGGTGAGCACCCCCTGCTGGTCTCACTAACACTCTTTTCAACTTTTCCCAGTTGGTCTCCCATCCAGGTACTGACCAGGCTCAGCCCTGCTTAGCTTCAGTGGGAAACCAGTCTTGGGCTACAGGGTGATATGGCTGCTGGCAAATTTGAAGGCATTTGACTTCACTTGACATATTACCGCCTTAGAATAGCAAGTACTTATAATGCATGAACATTATAGGCGTAAATAAGGTACAGAGATGTCCATTTGAAGGTATTGCACAGTGACAAACTGTTTTGTTTTTTTCTGAGAGTGTAAATGCTAATGCTATTTCAAAACTACAGGAATATTGAAGTGCTGTCTGCAAGCATGAGCCCTTGTCAGTCTCAATCTTTCTACTGAAATTGCATTATTGTCACATAGTGAGTTTTGATGACTTTGCCGCACTGAAGCAACGATTTCAGGATTGATTTCATCCTAGCATGTCAGGTATTTCCCTCGGGACGTCTGTGAATGAAGCTGGCAGTGATTTTCTTCTGTGAGTGATATTGCTACATCATGCATAGAATCGTTGCGGTTTACCACAGAAAGAAACTGCCACAGGAGACAAAGACTTTGCCCCCTCCTAGATTTGTAAAATCCATCTGTCAGTGGTTCATAACTTCATGCCCCTCAGAAGCCATCAGCATTAATAGCTAGTGGATCCCAGCAGCCATCATTACCAGTGTTGTGCGGTGCCCAGCTCATTCAAGCATAGCTTTACTTCCAGCTTATGCTGCACTGCATGGATTTGTAACTGAGAAGCTTTTTTTTTAAGTTCTACGTTGTTTTCGATCTCCCTGTATGGAGGCATCTGCATAGTCACAGTTAATTGGGACATATGTGCTGTTTCTTCAACTATTTGAACGTCTAGCTAAGAAGACAAATTACATTGTCAATATCTAACGCCATTTGCATCAGAACATTGAGTCTGTGGGCCAAAATCAGCAGCTACTAGACTTATTATCCCCACTCAAAAGCAATGTCATGTAGAAGTCATGCTCATTAGCGGCTCACGTACTGTGATTCAGCACAGTCTCAGAAGCTCACAGCGATAGCATTTGTGTTTCCTGTGTGAAGACTACTGTGGAAACAGCCACGCAGTTCACTTACATTCTCTGAATTCTGGAATAGAAAGAAACATTCAGGATTCCTTCAGGGAAACTTTGTGTGTGGCTCTGTCCAAACATCAGTTTAATGATAGCAGTATGCTGGAACTGGACACTCTTGCCCTGACAGCTGTATATTGTAAAAGTTGTAAGTGCCCCAAACATTTTAACAGCTTCACATTGCATGTTTTTTTAAGTTTTTTTTTTTTTTTTTTTAAATATATAATAATAATAGAAAAGTCTAGTAGTCTATAAATAAGCACAGCTTTTAAGGCACAGCGAGTGAGAGTCTGGATTTTAGGTATTTAATGTCAAACTAGCAGCTTTAATACAGATCTAAAAAGTCATAATGAAATGTGTCCCAAACAGATTTTTTTTTACCCCATTGGCAGATAATTTAGCTTGTTTTAAAACAAGGTAAAATATCTTATGTCATTTTGCTTAAAGCATTTTGATTTAAGAATTTTTAGATATTTAGACTGAAAAAAATAATAATATAATAATTACCATCAAGTTAAGGCTGACTTGAGGCTGTTTTTATATTGGCTGATTGGAAATAAAAAAAATACATTTCACATATCCACAAGTTTGCTGTCAATTAGTGAATGAGTGAATGAACATTTTGTTCCAGGAGTCAGACTGGACTGTAAATCTGAATAAGTTAGCAAAACTCAACATATTTGAAGTAATAATTTACATTAAAAAAGCTTAAATTAAGAAATTCTAAGTTTCAGTAAGCAGATCCGGCAGATTTTTATTTTGTACTCATACATTTGAATAACGCTGAACTTGAAATATTTGAGTTAGCTAATTTATACATTTAAAGGGGTCATATAATGCCATATTTATACAAGTTAATATATGATTCTTTAGTGTCTAAATGAAAACTTTGGTATATACTTTAATTAAAAATTCTCATTAGTATTGTAAGAAAGCTCTCCTTTTACCTGGTCAAAAACATCTCTGTTTTCACCATGCTGTTTCAGTGTATACGGCTTTAAATGATGAATGACCCCGCCCCTCTGTTATGAGGGGTATTGACAACAGTAGAGGCGAAACGTAATTCTCTGAGGACAGATCATTAGACCGTAAAAAAATCTGTGTATCAATTTCAACCGAAGTCGGTCCCGGGACACGATGACAGCTCCAACAAAATTCGACATTTAAGGCTAAACAGGACGTTTCTGTATTATTGGTTAATGTAATGTCACTTTGATCTGTCTTTATGTACTGGCAGGGTAGTATACGTTAGTTCATTGATAAATTGATGTTACAGCCAAAGGCAATAAAAACTTTTTTTTTTCTGTTAATGTCTGTTTGTCAGTGATGCGTAACGTTTATAAAGCAGTCTGGTGAAAAATACTTCGCGGTTCGAGCAGACATGAAAGCATTGATGAAAACAAAACTCAGCCAATGCGTCTTCAGCGGTTTGGATTTAGGAACATCAGAATGACTGCTGTGTTCATTATTACACCCACGAACAGAACACCACAATCGCTTAGACGGCATTCTGCTCCAGCGCCTCTACTTATACAATGGCGGACTGTGACGACGGCTTGAGCTCGCTCAGGGCGGTTCTGAGATGAAACGCTGCTTGTCAATCAATAGACATGGGAGGGGCGTGTGTGCATCACATGGTCAAACAGCTCAATTTGAGACAGGGGAAAACATATAAGGAGAAAGAAAAAAAAACACTGGATGGATTTTTATCATTATAGGATGGTTGTGTACAGGCACCGCCAACACACATTTCCATACAATCAGCTTGTAAAAGTGCATGTACCATTATATGACCCAGCATGCACTGCAGCATGAAGCTTTTAATTGATTGTCACCATTGTTGACATTCATACACGGATTCTTGATGTCTGTGTGTGTCTAATCCATAGATTTAAACCTTTTGTGCACATAAAAAAAATTGTTCAATTACCACAACAGTGAAGGATCTCATGGCTATTATTATTAACACTTCAAAACTATTAATAACCACTTTACAACCAGAGCATTAGACTCTGCATGAGATCAGGTATTCTGCCAATACATGATGATGTTATAGTCATCATTAATGAGTACACTTAATGATATTTTCTCTTGATTTTTTTTTTCATAACAAACTCATTTTTGTTTCACAGCCAGAGAACTATTAATATTACACAGTCAAGGGTCAAGAGCCCAACTAAAGCAAACACTTCTCTCCATGGTGACTTCCAACGAAACTATTATTTTCATTAAAAACAGAAATTCAATCGGGTTAGTTATAAGTTAGTTCACATATTATTGTTAGGTTAAGTAACTTGCGATTTTGTGTCATTTGAAGTTAATTTTCTACTCAAAATGGCACATCAAAGCAACATACTCAAAGCAATCTATCAAATGTTTGTAATCATGGGTGTGTTGCATTTTATTTATAGCAATGTACCATTTCGATTTAACCAAACGATCTTGACTCCTTCTGGCCATTAAAAATCACATAAAAATAACTTTATATCTATATATTTTTACTTGCCGAATTTAAGATTACACACAATGAATAAGTCTCTTTCTTGATTTGAATCAGCAACAAGCAACAGACGAGGCGAAAAGACTGCCATTGGTAAATGTCCTCCAATCAGTGAACTAGTTCTTGTTGCCAGACAGAACTCCTTGCATGGCCAATCACATCAAAGCAAGACCAGAGTGAGCTAATTTAATTATTTATGATTTTGAGTTCATACAACTTAAATCTTAAGTTTATATATTTTGTAAGTTAATAAGTTATACTAACTTATATTTTTGAGTTTCTGGACTAAACTAGTAATATTTAGTCAAGATAACTTGATTTGTTTAAGTTAAGACAACATTAAAGTTTACAGTGTAGAAATCCCAACCCACACTGTAAAAAAATTTGGTTGGTTTTTTTTTTGGTTTAACTTAAAGAAGTAAGTAACCTGGTTGCCTTAAAATTGTGAGTTTATGGAAATTAAAACTTTGAGCTGATACAATAAAGAAAATTTGTTTAATAAATAGAAACTCAAAATTTTAAGGCAACCAGGTAACTTTTTTCTAAATATTTTTTTACAGTGCAGTTTTGATTAAATTTAAGTTTGTCTTAATTACTTAAAATGGGTCATTTTTGTGAACTCAAAAGAAAAAGAGAGTTCTACTCATAAAAGTTTTGATTGAACTAATGTTTATTTTAAATTTACCTAAAACCATTGAAGACACTTGAAGCATAATTCATTCAGTCATTGAATTATTGACTCTCCCTATCAAGTGCACGATGCTTGTGTGGATGCAGTCCGTTTTGACCGCAAAAGATTGAGTAATTTAGTTTGATGTCATGTATTTGACCTTTCATGGTGCTACCATTTTCCTGTTTTTATGCTAGAGGGGCATTTTGTCTGGTATAGAAATACATGCTCAGTTTTTAATGTTATTTTAAGGTGGGGTAGAATTGAATGAATGGCATTACTCAGCATTTTCTTCGTGCACCCCCTTTGTCACCTCACAAGTACACCAATTTGGGAACCACTGGTTTAATTCATTGGTGTGAGCTTGGGACGGGACTTCTTTTTTTGACCAGTGGCAGACAAGGAAAGTGTTTGATGAGCAAATGAGTGATTACTTTTTGATTTTTTTTTCTTTAATATAATGTGGATGGATATACCAGGAACTGGTATCAAGAAATTAAATTGGGTCACTTTTAGTTGACTTTCAGCACGCACACAACCTGTCAGGTGCCATCCTCAGTCTTGGTTTTAGCACAGACTCGTTCATTTAATCCCTCAGTAGGAAGTGCACACTCAAAGCTGTATTTTTTCTGGGGCTTTGCATAGCTGTCAGGCTCCTGTAGCAGAGCCTGTAGGGAGCAGGAGTGTCAGAGCAGGAGATTATAATACTTACACACAAACACACACACAGTCCTCGTTCTCACAGCAGCAGAGAGCGCCTGTGCTGGGCACGTCAACACCAGTTATCATTCATTTCTCTGGTGATGCTGCGGGCAGACTACAGTTAAAGCCCAGTCAGGGTTGTGCTGCTTCTGCAGGATAATAGGGCTTTTTTTTTTTAACTTGTTAGTCTAGAGTAGTCATGATAACATTTAAGATGTCAATAGCACAAAGACTAATTTTGATTTCACAGCAAAATTTAATATTACTGAACACATTTTAATTTAAAAAGTGAAATATTAGTATAAATATTAACACATTAAATTGTATTTTTTTTTAAGTCAACTGGTTGCCCAATTATTTAAGATGCAGTAAGGAATTAAATAAGGTACAAAAACAGAAATGACAGTAAAATTTTAGCTATTTTTTATTTGTATGTGTTGAACTGTCCTGCAATTTGGATTTGAGCCAATCACGTACTACTTTTCGTTTACTAATGCTTTAAAAAAAAAAAAAAGTCTGTAAAAATAGGGCACAATGTACTGTATAAATATGAAGGAATTTTCCAAATTGTTCTTTTACAGGTGTTTTACCTGTATTTTGAATTACACATTGCATTAGTTTGTGTTTTAAGGGTCAACTGACATTTCAGTAAAATTACTGCATAATGTACTGGCAGAAAATTACCAGTACATTTTCCGTTTTAATTTTTTACAGTGAACTGGAAGGATATTTAAGCTTTCTGACCACTTTTCAAAGGCGAAACGATTGGTTATTGGAGTCAACAGTGCCCAAGTGTTTGCCCTCTTTCTGTTGTTTAGAAAAATATTTGCTGCTAGGAAATATTTACCTCTCTAAAAGCCCAGCAAGCAATAGTCTCATTTTACTGTCTCGGTTAACTAGACCTGCTATTGTCCAGCTATGCATAACCCACTTCTAGTCAATGTAAACTTGAATTTGGTTGCATGCCATTTTGACAAAATAACTAGCTGCATGATGTTCCATCAAGAAAGCAAAGTCAACAGTGATTACAAGATGTTTGCTTTCATTTCTTTGACATTTTCATGTTCAAGATTCTATTCTTGGGCTATGGCTAGACATATGTGTTTGGAGTGTTAGACATCTTTTAAATGCGAAAATGTTTGCTGGGAGGGAACATTTTCAAAACTTTGGCTAGTGTTCTGGCAAGGTTCTCTCAAAGTTAAACAGTCTTCCAGTGACATTAATAGAATAAGTTTAATATTATCTGGTCTTTAATAATGTTTAATAAAGTTTTATTTGGACATTCGTCTAATTTGTCTAATCAGATAATATTCAAAGTAATGTTCCCATAATGTTTGAAGAATAATAAAGTTCCCTTTCGAGAGAGGTTCATCGTATTACGTATGGGGAAAACTCCTTTTCTCGAGAATATGAAGCAAAACTTTATTAATAAAGGTATCCATGTACGGCCATAGCCCAGCGCAAGGAGCGCTCTGATTGGCCAGGCCGCGGCAACTGCAGGAACCTATGGTGAGGCGGCTGAGAGGAACGAACCAATGGGGGGCGTTCCAGAAAGCCCGCCGTAAAAGGTGCTTATATTTGCATACAGGAGGCTATATAACACCCTGATTCGCCATAGGTGTCAGATTTTATCTCCTTTAGCGACACCTTCGCTGACCTCCGGAAGAAGCACCGCTGTCGAACAAGCACCAGCGGAACCTGCAGCTGAGGACGACGAATTCCTCCGGTCTCCGCCTTCTCTGCCGCTCCAGCTACGCCATCTGGCGCCAGTATCCTTTTATTCTCTCTTCCTTCTAAAAGAGCGCGAGGCGTTGTTGCAAATGTCTCGCATTTCCTGCGGCTTGTGCAGAGCCCCTCTCCTCGGCGGCGACCATCACATCATCTGTGTGACATGCCTCGGATGGGATAACGCGCAGCTCGTGCTATCCAGGGGCGGCTGCCCCGAGTGTGATGTGATGGCGCTGCAGACCCTTCGGGCTCACCTCGCCACCTTCGACCAGGTCACCCCTCCTGCCGCTGGGCCGTGCCGTAAGAAACGCCGCGACCAGAGGCTGCCAAAGCGGTCGGGCGACTGCACGCCGGATGATTCCCCGCGTGCCTCGCCTTCGCCGGTCACCTTCACTCAGGAGGAACAGCGCCCCTCTCAAGCAGCGGCCTGTTCGGTCCTGCGGATTTGTTTTATACAACATAAGAAAGATTAGACCCTTCCTATCAGAACAGGCTGCACAACTCCTGGTTCAAGCTCTTGTTCTCTCCAGATTGGACTATTGTAATGCTCTCCTGGCTGGGCTTCCAGCATGCACTATCAAACCCTTGCAGCTGATCCAGAATGCAGCAGCGAGAGTGGTCTTTAATGAGCCGAAGAGAGCGCATGTTACGCCTCTCTTCATCAGACTGCACTGGTTGCCAATGGCTGCTCACATCAAATTCAAGGCACTAGTTCTCGCCTACAAAACAACCACTGGCTCTGCACCAATATACCTAAACTCACTTGTTCAGACTTACACACCCTCCAGAAGCTTGTTTTCTGCGAGTGAGTGGCGCCTCGTGGTTCCATCCCAAAGAGGCATGAAATCGCTCTCACAGACATTTTCCTGGACCGTTCCCACCTGGTGGATGACCTGCCGATCTCAATTCGTGCTGCCGTGTCTGTAGCCATTTTTAAAAAAAACATCTTAAGACACATCTTTTCCAATTGCACCAGTTTTTGATGGCTATAAAAAAAAAAAATGTGTACTGTGCATCTTTTCCAATTGCACCTGGCCAATACAGAATAGCACTTACTGATCACCACAGCAACGACCAAAAAGCGCACACTCCCGGATCATATCTACGTCTCTCATCCGGATTTGTGCCTTCAGGCGGGTGTGTTACATAGTTATCATAGGTATCATAATCCGGTGTACTGTATATTGCGTACGTGAGTTTTTGTTGTAGATGGCTATTGCTGCGCGTTTAGCTAGAATACAAAACCAACCCATTGGGCCACTGAATCTGCATTAACGACAACAGTTGGGGCAACAGTCTTAGTCCTAATGGGTTGTTATCGTGGCTATCAAAATCCAGTGTTTGGTATTTTGCGTACGTGAGTTTTTGATGGCTATAAAAAAAAAAATTGTGTACTGTGCTAATTAATTGAGACTTCTTACAGCTCTTACAGGTTGTTGGCCCTGTTTGTTTCGTTGCTTCTATTGCTCTCCCCTTTTTTGTAAGTCGCTTTGGATAAAAGCGTCTGCTAAATGATTAAATGTAAATGTAAATGTAAATGTTTGGTTTCCTTCGGTGGCCCGTCGCCAGAGGAAGACGAGGACAGCCTCTCCACAGCCGCTTTGGGTAGCGAGTGGTCAGTTTCTGTCTCGGAGCCCCCCGCTTCGACGCAGACCGGCACGAGCTCCAAAACCAATGCTGATGCGGAGCTTATCCACGTGCTCTCTAAGGCCGTGGAAGACCTCGGACTCGAGTGGTCCCAGCCCGAAGAGCCAACGCGCAGCAGACTGGACGAGTGGTACCTAGAAAGCCGCCGCCTCTCTTCTCCTCAGAAGCCCGCACCTTTCTTCCCTGAGGTACACGATGAGCTTACTAAATCTTGGAAGTCGCCCTACTCTGCTCCAAGGAGAAAGGCTACGAGTCTCTCCCCCCCCCTCGAAGAGGCTGTCGCCGCGCACCTCTGCCCGCCCTCCTGCAGAGGATGGCAGGCCAGGGCGCAGCACCCGTCAAAGCCCTGCCGCACCACCTCTGCTCCATCTCTACTACCGGTCTCTTCGGTCCGTCAGTCGTGGGCTTCGTGGAACGTTTCACCGAAGCGCAAAAGGCTTCTCAGGCTATGAGACACTTCCTACCCAAGCGCTCCAGCTCTTCTTCAAGCCGGGGACGCCCTCAAGGTAGACCGCCACCCTCTCAACCCGCTAAGCCGGCTGCGCCACCTTCTTGGCCTCGCTCCTCTTCTGGAACGATCCCGCTCCACGAACCGCAGCAGGCAGCCTGAACGCCGGGGACCTCGACCAAAGCTTGTGTTAAACCCCGAGCCTCCGAAGCCGTCCTAGCCGCAAGGAGAAAGAGGAGATGGTCAGGTCTCGCCTCAGCCGGACCCCCACCTCTCCCTCCCGGTCTCCCAGTTCACTGCACCCAGGTGACTGCCAACCTCAATTTCGCAGCCAACGAGCCCGTTGTCAAATGCACTCGCCTGCACACAAACACCGTTATCACGGCGACCCAAATAAATCTCAAAAAGAGCTTTTTCTCTGTAGTAAATGTGCCCACTTATCAGTCTGCACTCCTACACTCATATACCCCTCCCACCCATGCTATAAATGTCCCGGCGCCCACTCCACAGTGCATGCCGCCACACATAAAGATTACCCCCTCTATGTCACAAGCACAAAATGGCAGCGCTACCGAGTTCCCTCTAGTAGGCGACCCTTATCCGCGCCGGCTCCAGCCACTATCGCTTCGGGCTCAGGCCTGGCAAGCCATGCCCAGTGTATCAAATTGGGTTGTGAACATAGTGAAAAGGGGCTACTCGCTACAGTTCGCTCGCAGGCCCCCGCGCTTTCGCGCCGTGGTCGAGACCTCAGTGAAAATCAGCGTCAGTCACATGCTTCGCACCGAGATTTCGAAACTGCTAGAGAAGGGTGCGGTGGAGCCCGTTCCCCCATCCCTAAGCGAGTCGGGCTTCTACAGCCGATACTTTCTCGTTCCGAAGAAGGACGGAGGGCTCAGGCCCATCCTAGATCTAAGGCATTAGCCCCGCTCAGGCTGAAAGGGATGCGGGTGCTCAACTACCTCGACGACTGGCTATTGATACCCCAGTCTCGAGCACAACTACTGACACACAGATTCTGGCTCCTCAACCACTTAGACTGTTTGGGTCTCAGAATCAATATCGGCAAGAGATATCTTTTCTTGGCATAATTTTAGACTCGAGACTCATGAACGCGCGGCTAACGACACAGCGCGCGCTATCCGTCCAGAACATGGCAGCTTCATTCAAAGCCGGGACTCGTGTTCCCCTGAAACATTTTCAGAGGATGCTCGGCCTTATGGCCTCAGCATCGTCAGTGCTCAGGCTGGGACAGTTACACATGCGTCCCCTCCAGCGTTGGCTACACGCCCGTGTCCCTCCTTACGCATGGAAATGGGGCCGTCTTCCCGTCAAAGTGAACCACAGCGGTGTCAAAGCTTTGGCTCCTTGGACGGGGACAGAGTGGTATCGGAGGGGCGTGCTTATGGGCACGGTTACGAAGTTGAAAGTGGTCTTGACAGATGCCTCCACTCGAGGGTCGGGAGCCCTACACGAGGGCAAGCCGATCTCTGGCCTGTGGACAGAAACAGAGAAACGGCTGCACATAAACTGGCTAGAGATGAAAGCGGTCACCTTATCGCTGAGAGCTTTCCTTCCACGTATAAAGAACCACCACGTCTTGGTTCGTACAGACAACATGTCAGTGGTAGCGTATATAAATCGCCAGGGCGGCCTGAGATCACATTCTCTTCACCGCATGGCGAAGCATCTCCTTTTATGGGCAGAGCACAACCTGAGCGCCCTGAGGGCAGCTCACGTGCCAGGTATTCTTAATCTGGGTCCGGATATGTTATCCAGGGGACCCATTCCCCCAGGGGAACGGTCTCTTCACCCGCAAATGGTTCTCTTAATTTGGAACACCTTCGGCAGAGCGAAGGTGGATCTCTTCGCCTCAGAAGACAACACTCACTGCCCAATATTTTTCTCCAAACACAGGGACGCCCTGGCCCATGTCTGGCCCAGTCTCCCGCTATATGCTTTCCCCCCGATCGCGATGCTGCCGCAAACCATCAAGAAAATCAGGGAGACAGCATCCACGGTGCTTTTGATAGCCCCGCTCTGGAGGAACCGAACATGGCTCTCGGATCTGATCCAGTTGTCAGACACAGCCTCATGGCCCATTCCGCTGAGGAAAGACCTCCTCCCGCAGGTGAAGGGGAAGATCTGGCATCCCAGTCCCGAACTATGGGCCCTCCACATATGGCCCGTCAACTGGTATTGGGAAACCTCTCTGACAGAGTTATGAACACTATTGCGGAAGCTAGAGCCCCCGCGACCAGGCTGCTCTATACTCTGAAGTGGTCAGTGTTTTCTAACTGGTGTGCCGTCCGAAATATCGACGGACGCTCATGCGAAACAGCAGAAGTGCTCGCTTTTCTCCAAGAGCTACTGGACGCGGGTCGTTTCCCGTCCACGCTCAAAGTTTATGTCGCCACCATAGCAGCTAACCACGCTCAGATCGCGGGACATTCACTAGGGAAAAGTGAGCTCATTGTACGTTTTCTTAAAGGGGGTAGGAGATTGAACCCCCCTCGCCCTCCCTCTGTCCCTATTTGGGACCTATTTGGGACCCTGTCTCGACTTCGGGCCCAACAACTCCAAAGTTGTTCTCAAACCCGAGACATGGTTTTATACCCAAAGTGCTTTCTACCCCTTTTAGAGCACAGGTTATTACTCTGCTTCCGTTACCCACGTCTCAGGGTGAACAGGACGCAAACCTACTCTGCCCGGTCAGAGCTTTAAGACTGTATCTGGAGCGCTCCTCCCCCTTCAGGCAGTCGGACCAGCTCTTTGTCTGCTTCGGCGGCCGCACTAAAGGTTGTGCTGTCACGAAGCAAAGACTCTCACACTGGATAGTGGACGCGATCTCGCTGGCATATGAGTCTAAAAACCTGACTTGCCCTATAGGCGTTAAAGCCCACTCCACTAGAGGCATGGCCTCATCTTGGGCTTGGTTGTGTGGCATTTCTTTGGAAGATATCTGTGCGGCGGCAGGCTGGGCCTCTCCGTCCACTTTTATCAGATTCTACAAATTTGAGGTTCCAGCTCTACAAGCAGGGCTTCTCTCCATCTAGGCTCTATCTTGACCCTGACAACAGATTGCCTTACGTTTTGGCCTGTACACATTAGTCCTTAAGCACCATTCATTCATCATAAGATCCGACTATGTCCGATCAGCTGTTCAAACGAACCGACTCTTCCGGTTCTTCATTGCCTTTATAAGCCGCCTCTGTCGGTCTCTCGGGGGTTTATTGACATGTGCTTTGGGTATACTGGGTCAGTCAGCACACACGGTGCTTTACATTGTGTTCCCCATACGTAATACGAGGAACCTCTCTCGAAAGGGAACGTACTCAGTTACTTTCGTAACCTCGGTTCCCTGAGAGAGAGGAACGAGTATTACGTTCCGTGCCGTGTTTATGCTTCTCAGGTATCGCTTCAGTTGATCTAAAAACCTGACACCTATGGCGAATCAGGGTGTTATATTGCCTCCTCTATGCAAATATAAGCACCTTTTACGGCGGGCTTTCTGGAACGCCCCCCATTGGTTCGTTCCTCTCAGCCGGCTCACCATAGGTTCCTGCAGTTGCCGCAGCCCGGCCAATCAGAGCGCTCCTCGCGCTGGGCTATGGCCCTACAGCGGCACTACGCTTTACATGGATACCTTTATTAATAAAGTTTTGCTTAGGAGCTTTCTCCATACGTAATACTCGTTCCTCTCTCTCAGGGAACCGAGGTTACGAAAGTAACCAAGTACGTTATTAATGTTCGAATAACCAAGAAAGAAAGAAAAAAACATTCAGAACATTAAAAAACTGGTGTTAGCTGGGTATTTGTTCTTTTGTTAATTTCTATTTTCTATTTTTTTGTTGTTGTGCTGTGTTGTGGAGTAACTAGTAACATGTTTTAATTATTCATGAGTTACATAATTTAATTACAAAATAAATGTAACTGTAATCTGTAACAGTTACTGCGAAACATGTATAATTAAATTACATGTATGAAAATGTTAATGATTACAAAGGGAGTTATCTGAATAATATTTAGTTGTTGCTTTGCCTGTTTTTGATGTGTTGTCTCTAGCCATTTAAAGGCTGTTTGGTAAAGCGATGTTATTCTGATGCTTTGGATTTGTTCACTCTCTGACAGTAGGTGGTGCTTATTATGGGAAAGCAAAAATATGGCAATACACAAGGAAAGTAGTACGCAATTTTCCATTTATGACACCCATTTTTCACTAAAGAAGGCAGAATGTCATACAGTATTTACATGTTTTCCAAAAGCTGATCAGATTGAGTTCATCAGTCAACACCAAATACAAGAGTACAGAGACAGGCGATCATGTTCCATGGTCTTCCTCTGCTATTTAATGTAGCTTAGCAAAATAGTGTCTTCATATCGATCTCAACATATGCATTATTTCTGGGACCGAACATTCATCTTGGTGTGACTAGGAATTTAGTTGGTTAATATTCCATGAGAGAACAATATTTTAGAGCTGGATCATTACTTTACAACCCTTTCAGGACTGGACCTGTAGTAATAGGACACAATAGGACTTGAATAATGCAAATTCCCATTGTAAACTCATGTTCCCATTGAAAGAGTGAAAGAGTTCCCTTTCGAAAGGGAACTCGCGCTGCGTCAGCTGACGCTACGGGGAACGCCTTCAGCGTGACAGGTGTCTGAAATCGCTATCAAATCACAATCCTACTGACCGTCGGCAGCTGGTGATGTCATCACCGTGCGACCAGGAAGTATAAAAAGGCACCGTGCCAACATGACAACATCCTTTCGTCTTCAGGGACTGTTTTGTCTGGTTCGCTGGAAAGTCAAAAAAACATGAAGTGCACACGCAAAATGAAGGGAGCGTACAGGAAGTGCGCTGATCCGTGTCCCAGGTTTCTCACACCTGAGGACACACACACCCTTTGTGTGCTCTGCCTGGGGGAAGAGCACGCGCGGGAGGTTCTCGAGGGGGCTTCCTGCGCAAACTGCGAGCGTTTTCCGTTGAGGACGCTCCGCTCTCGCTTGGCCTTCTTCTCGAGGGAGGAAGAGCCAGCATCTGGGAGCGGTCCCGCTCAAGCTGAGGCTGAGCGGCGCCGTCTGTCCTGGGGCTCCCAGATGGACCTGGCTCATCGTCTGGAGAGTACAGTTCTCGCGGACGATCAGCCAGGTCGCGAGAGCAGGCTGACGGAGGAGGAGTCGGATGGAGACTCCTCCTCGTCGTCAGTCCGTGCTTTTCCGGTCGATCAGAGGATGGCTGTGGATGAGGAGGGAAATGAAGCTGAGGCTGAATCCTCCCAGCCATCCTGCCCCGTGTATAGGGAGCTGATAGATGTGATGGGGCGCGCGGCACTGAGACTTCAGCTGCTGTGGCAGAGAGCCAGGGGAGAGGCCGCCCGCCCTGACAGACTGGGCGATCGGTTTCTCCCCGACCATAGCCGCCCAGCTCCCGGGAGCCTTCCATTCCTCCCCGACCTTCACAAGCAGGTCGTGGGGGCATGGAAGAAACCCTACTCGGCGCGAATCCATTGAATCCGGATTGGCCGAGGCAGGGTATGTGTCGATGCCGCCCATCGACGAGACGTTCGCGAACTATCTCGCGTCTGGGCGGCCGTCGACACTAAGAGCTCCTGCCCTGCCGTCTAAACCGTTGAAGACGACCTCGCGTCTTAACGGCAGGGCATACACGTCGGCAGGTCAGGCGGCGGCGGCCTTGCACACAATGTCAGTGTTGCAGGCCTATCAGGCCGATCTGCTGAGGGACCTCGATCAGGGGGAGGGCCTACCCCCTGATGCGATGGCTGAGTTGCGCCGCACCACGGATCTCTCTCTCCGGGCGGCCAAACACACAGCAGTCGCCATCGGACGATCGATGGCGGCTATGGTCGCCACGGAGAGGCATCTGTGGCTGAACCTGGCGGACATCGGGGGGAAAGAAAAGGCCTTTCTCCTCGATGCCCCGGTCTCGCCCTCTGAACTTTTCGGCACCTCCGTCGAGGCGGTGGTGGGAAAGTTTAGAGAGGCGAGGGCGCGCTCAGCGGCGTATAGAACATGTATTCCGCTGAGGTCCGGGGTGGCGCCCAGGCAGGAGGGTGTCCCTGGCTCTTCGGGATTCGAGGATCACTGACTGGGCCAACGCAGCAGCGTGGCCTCTCGTGCGCCCCCTCCGTGGAGGAGTAGGACGCAGAAGAGGCGGGACACCCGCAACAGGAGGAGGGACATCGGGGAGAAGAACCGCTTCCAGCGCCGGAAGCAAAGAGGTGGTGAGTCTCCGCCCCCGAGGGCGCGGAAGTGAGTTTAGTGTCCCCTCCTTTGTTTTCTTTTCCTTTCTCTCCCCGGGCGTGCTTTACACCAGGCCGCGCGGGCCGATGATGAGCGGATGTGAGACTCTGACGGCCTGCCAAGCCGGTGTGTGAGAGCGCCCCACCCTCAGGTTAGTGCGACGAAGCATGCATGTTACATGAAGCGATGAGGCACTGAAGACAGCGGGTGAGTCCCCTTTTAGGGCAAACATTCTTCTTTTCAATGCCGTATGTTTGGACTCTATGCTTCCCTGAGGGATATTTTGTCGAAGGAAAGTATTAACAGATGGAAATGTGGGCCTGTAGTTCCCCGGCAAAGGTGGCTAGAACGATGTTTGTATAAACACAGTGGGTGTTTGTAGGCTGATGTTTGCTAGTGTAGCAACAGTAGTTTATAAGGCTGCTTCTCTTCTGGATATGTGTAATATGAGCAGATGAGGCCACCGCACATGCCGCATGTAGCGGCGATATAACTGACGTATGTTCTCCTGGCGAACGTTTTTAGCTGTAGCCACCTCTGGGTGGCGGTGGCACCTCTGCTAGTGAAATATCTAGATGAATTTGTGAGGTTAGGCTAGCGCATGAACTACAGTAAGGTCTGTCCCAGTCCTTCTTAGGGCCGTTGTTGTGGGATTATCAGACCGATGCTAGTGCATCAAGTTGGCCTAGGCTGTTGATGGGATGACGGTGGCGTCTCGCGGTGGCATATCGCCCTGGCAGTTGCCCCGGGCTCCTGTCGGTATCCCCGCAGGAGCTTTTTATCCCTACCCGGCCTCCCCGTAGTAGGGTTGTCCGGCCAATGCCCACCCCCCTTCTGCATTTGGGGGTTGTTATTAATGCAAAAAGGTGTGTAGCAGAATGAATCGCGACTCAGCCAGTGGTCGTGGGGACGGGGTAGGCGTCTCTTCGCGGTGCGCAGTCAGACTGGTTTTGCTAGCCCCGCCCCCCAGAGCTAGTGCGGCCGCCACTTCGGGGCGGCCCCCCGGCTTGGTTCAGGAAATGGCCGGTTGTGTGTGTTCAGTATATTTCACTTTTTGCTCTGTGTCTTCTGCTTCACCTTTTAGGCTCGGGTCGAGCTGTATTTCGCAACCATCTGAAACCATCGGTTGGAGTCGAAACACTGTCACGGCTGACGCCCTTGCGCGGACGGCGGACCGCTGGACAACCAGACGGCCGCCCTGGAGGCAGGTGGCGTAAGTTGTACTCCCCTCGCTTTAGAGGGTACAAGGCGTTTTATGCTGAGTGCACTGTTGTGGGCATTGTGTTTTAGGTCCACGCTGGTAGGCGCTGCCTGAGAGACTGCGCCGTCGCAGAAGGCTGCTATGGGCCGCTGGGGCGGACCGACAATAGAAGGCGGGCTGGCGGGAGACGCCAGCCGAGGCAGTCCGGGCAGTTAACTCTGGGTCAGGTGGTAGGCCTCAGTAGGCCTCCCTGCGGGTGAGTTCCGACATTGTGGCCCATGTGAGCAGGGAGGGTTCTCCCCAACGATGTCGGCTGCAGCAGAAACCTCGCCATAAGTAGGCCCCTAACGGCCTCCCTGTGGATGAGTCCCCAGGTAGTGACTGGATACCCAGTCCTCATCAGCCAGCAGACAGCCACTGTCAGCCCGACTTTAAGGGCTCGCTGAGTTTCAGCACGCCTCACATGGCGTCCCCTGAGGGGGTGACCTAGGGTTCCGACCATTGGTTGACAGGATCTAGGCCGCTTTTGGCCTCCTGTAGGGTGAGCCCCGGTTCCCAGGTCTTGCGACAGTGTGCGTGGGTGCTAGCCAGGCGGCTAGCATAGTCTGCTATCAGGGACGGGCCGCTTCAGGCCGTCCTATGATCGTTTCCCGGCCCTGCGGGGTTTCCGGTGGGATTTGCCATCGGATAAGCACCGTATGTCACCAATCTAATAGGGAACTGCCATTCGGCAATAGGCCTCTCCAGGCCGCCCTAAAAGGTGGGAGGGGATTCCTGGACCAGGTCTCGGTGACAAGCTAGCCATTAGCATAGGTGGCTTCTGGCGTTATGGCCTCATGAGCCCCTGAGGAACCAGTAAAGCCACCTTCCTGCGGCTCTTAACAGCTAGCACTGGCGGTGCCAGGTAGAGGCGCCTCCTGGCCTCCCTGGGGGGAAACGGTTCCCCTAAGCGGGAACGTAGAACTGGCTTTGGGCTGACAGCTAGCGGCTGCCTGCCGTTGGGTCCCGGCCTGGGCCGGTATAACTCAGTGGCGGGCTCGTGCCCTAGCACAACGAGTCTCCGTTTCTGCTGCGCAGTCCCTTCAGGACAGGGAACTGGCTAGCCTACAGCATGGTTTACCTACCAAGCTGGCTTAAGAGCTCCCCTCATTGAGGGTCGTCTGCGAGCTTACGGCCGCTTGAGTCTGATCAGACGGGCAGGCCCCCCTCGGGGCCTCCCGGGTAGATCAGTCCATAGGCCTTCTTTAGGCCTCCTGAGCACCCCTGTAATAAATGTGCTCAGTAGATCCTAGGATCGAGCAGAAGAGACTCCCCTCGATGGCAAGGGTAAGAAGCACTAAGCTGAGTACTGCTCTCCAGGATTCCCGTCTCCGAGTTCCGGTCGGAGGAGGACACTGCCACTTTGCAGTCCCTCAGTCTGGATGCTCACAAGTAGAGCGATGTCCGGAGGCTCTGTTTTGACAGACAGGGTTGGCCAAGCTGGGGTGTCCCACAGAAGTGATGCCAGGTGAGGCCTCCCTGGTGGCATTCGGTGAAGGGTTTTCCCGAATTAGTGACGGCTGGTGGCGCCCTCGGGTCCCCTAGCCACATTCCCTTAAGGGACTCCTTCCTTCGAAAGTAGTAGGTCCCAGGCCCTCGAGCAAGCCGAGAGTAGGAAACCTCAGTTACAACTTGTTTAGGTTCTCTCTTAGGCATATAGCTTGGGCTATGACCGTAGGGAATGATGTCACTGGCAGCCTGTGTGGCTAGAGGGGGAGTGGTTCAGACTTTCCGCGAACACTCGTCCAGGCAGTTCTCACTGCCAGTAAGGGGCGTGCACTCCCCTCAGCATGGCGGCGTGGGTATATCGTTCCCCGTAGCGTCAGCTGACGCAGCACGAGTTCCCTTTCGAAAGGGAACGTCCCCGGTTACGTATGTAACCTTAGTTCCCTGAGAACAGGGAACGAGACGCTGCGTCACATGGCCATGCTTCAAGGTGTGCCTGCCCACAGTCCCTTCAGACGAAGCGGATGTTGTCATGTTGGCACGGTGCCTTTTTATACTTCCTGGTCGCACGGTGATGACATCACCAGCTGCCGACGGTCAGTAGGATTGTGATTTGATAGCGATTTCAGACACCTGTCACGCTGAAGGCGTTCCCCGTAGCGTCAGCTGACGCAGCGTCTCGTTCCCTGTTCTCAGGGAACTAAGGTTACATACGTAACCGGGGACGTTTTGCATCTTGGTCTGGGTATTTAAAGAAATGTTCCAAAGAGATCGGGGCTTGATACTGATCAGGTCAGCCCATAAAGCTGGACGTCTCAAGATAACAGCATTATCTTCAGAAGCCTATGAAGCATTATCTATTTCATTCTGTACTTCAGAGTATTTGACGTTATGTATGAATTACCTTTGAATTGATTATGTAATTGGCATTATATTCACCTGACTGTTAATACATTGTTACACTTTGATTGATTCTGACTTGCTCTGTGATTAAACTATTAAATATAAATGACCTAATAACCAATTGGCCTTCTAACCTAAATTCAAAATTATGATTAAATGGAGATAAAGAGGAATTGGAATTAAATCGCTTTGCCCAGCTGAAAAAAATCGAACGCGCAGCGACCACTGACCAATCGTTAGCCTCCATTGGGACGATTTGGGCGGCCTTACAGTATTATTCTATCATCAATTTTACAGCAATCAACAATATTTTAAAGTTTTTTTTTTTTTTTTTTTTGCCAGTAAGTTGCTGTGAATTTACAGTACATTTTTACAGTGTATGTTTGCACAAAGCTTACAGTTAAAAATGAGGACTTTATAATTTTTAATTGTAATTTATAAATAATTTCTAATTTTAGTTTAATTTTCATGAGTTAACTTAAATATGCAAGCATACTCAACATTAACACCAAGCTAAGTGAACTTAATTTTTTAATTATATTATATAAACACCAAGTTTGGTGAACTTAACAATTTAAGTACAGTGAACCTGAGCACCAAGTAGTGTTAATTTACAAGTTTTGGGAGACTCCAATGCTCCATTGAGTTAAATCAACTCATTAGGACAGGGGTATTAAACTCAATTTACACGGAGGTAAACTCTGGGTCAGGCTGGGCCGCATCAAGTACTTTAAAAAAAAGAGAGCACAACTGATCCAATCTTCTCAATCTTTTTTTTTTAACAGTTCTTCAACATGAATGTTTCTTCTGAACATGAACTGTTCCTCTGAATTTGTACATCCCTTTCTTAACATGAATGGTTCATATAGGCTTCTCTTGCCTACTCGTTTTTATTTTATTTATTTTTTTATATAGTGATAATATATTTTTTAGATTTTTGGATCTGGTTATCCTTCGTCCTTCGCACCTATCTATTACCAACAGGTGTGTGATGGTAATTGTGTACTAATAAATATAGCGGTAACACTAGAATAATTGTCCGTTATATAACTATGCAGGAAGTAAAGCAGGACTAATAGTATTACAACATTAACCCTTCAGCTACTAATATAGAAACAAGCTGAACTAATCAGTAAGTAACATTGAATTTAGGAGATAGTTCCCTATTAAGTAATCAATAATTACTGACTGAGATTAGCCTCATTAATTACTATTAACTAACTGACCAATTATCACACAATTATTGTGTGTCTGAGATGCAATTAATCATATTCTTTACTCTGAATAAAGTCATAAAATGCACCACTAATTACTTAAGTGCTACCTAGTCATTATGCAGGAGCAACTAGTTGATCTTGACGATTATTTTAAAGTTGAAAATATGTTTTTTCACTTTAAAAATAATGGTCCAGATCACCAGTACTCCTTGAAGAGTGATTGGGTACTTGAGTAATTAGTGATGCATTTTATTACTTTATTCAGAGTAACAAAGGACAATTTTTAAGAACTACTAGTGATTTAACAATGTTTTCCACTTTAAAATAATGGTCCAGATAACTAGAAGTTCCTGCATAATGACTAGGTGACACTTAAGTAATTAATGATGCATTTTATGACCACATTGAGAGTAAACAAAGAAAATGTATCATATATCAGACATGTTAATGTTGTGATTAGTAATTGATTAGCAATTATTTCTATTTTTTCCTTGTTACCTATTAGTTATTAGTGACGCCAGACTCATTCAGTAACGATTAATTAAGGAACTGTCTTATTCCTGAATTCAACGTTACTTACTGATTAGTTCAGCTCGTTTCTATATTGGTTAATAGTAGTAGCTGAAGTGTTACTGTAGTGTACTAATTAGATGTAGTGCTACTGTAGTGTACTAATTAGATGTAGTGCTCCTGCATTACTTCCTCCATAGTTATCTATTAATAATGGAGCATTATTCTAAAGTATTACCAATATAGCCAATAGAAATTAAATCATTATGTAATACTGAAATAGTATATGTTTTTATTTTTATTTAAAATAATAGACTATTTCAAAGCAAGGCCATAACCAGGTCAAACAGAACAGAGAATGAATTTCTAGGTCTAATTCTAGTTGGGAAATAATCTATTTGGGACTATTTGCAAACAATATTTGCATTAATTTGCATCAAATATATTATTTGTCCCGAGATTCTTCGCATGATTGAATAAATACGTACATCCACTGCTTATATTTGTGTTCCTCAGTGGTCTAATAGTAGACTTTTAGTAAATCGTCTTAAATGTTCTAATACGCTCATATAGTTTTCTTCATTAAAATGTTCATCAATGATTGTATATTAGGAGAATGGACACGTTGCATTTTGTGTGCATTTGTGTGTGTGTGCAATTTAGTTTAGTTTTTCACCCGACAGAATAGTCTCTATCCGCAACTTTATTACATGATAGATTGAAGCACTCGTCTGTGTGTGTGTGTGTGTGTGTGTGTGTGTGTGTGTGTGACAGTCATTTCGACTGTCTAATCAGCCTCTGTTCATGTCAATCATGCAGTGTCAACCAATTATACTGTATGAGAGAGGGCCGAGCAAACTCTCTCATACACACATACGAAGTGAGGCATAAAGCACACGCAACGACTGCGCCAAAAATGGTTTTCAGAGCAACACGCGGGCTGCACAAACACTAAACTTTGATATCAAGTAGGGGGCCTTCAGTTTTGGGGGCATTTAGGGTTTTCAGTGTATGGGTAAAATCATCTTCTAAATGATATAACTAACTAAAATATTCACTAATTCATTATTTCTTTCAGGGCATCAGCAGCCTCTTCAGTTCTCTGAAGGTGGTGCGTTTGTTGCGACTCGGGCGTGTGGCCCGTAAGCTGGACCATTACATTGAATACGGTGCGGCAGTGCTGGTGTTGCTGGTTTGTGTGTTCGGCCTGGCTGCCCACTGGCTGGCCTGCATATGGTACAGCATCGGTGACTATGAGGTCATAGATGAAGAAGCCAACATGATCCGAACGGACAGCTGGCTGTATCTTCTGGGAGAATCCGTCGGCACACCATACCGCTTCAACTTCAGTGGCACAGGGAGGTGGGAAGGGGGTCCAAGCAAAGATTCGCTCTACATCACCTCATTATATTTCACCATGACCAGCCTGACCAGTATTGGCTTTGGGAACATCGCCCCCACCACAGATGGAGAGAAGATCTTCGCCGTGGCCATGATGATGATTGGCTGTGAGTAAAACATTTCTCGACCACTACAAGAAATTCAGTTTGCTCTGTGGTAGTACATAAATTGCACTTTCTGGAGTAAAAAAAAGATTGACAAATCCATAATTGTAGGGATCAACAGTCAGAAAAAGATTCCAATGTGCAGGCTATCAATTTTATTTCATATAAAAAACCTTGTAAAGATGTTCAACATCACTGTGTTTGTTGTAAAGGTTTGGACTGCAGGTACTTTTTTTGCCGTTGACAGACTCACAGTGGAACATCAGATCTATATAGAGCCTTGTGCTGATCTAGATTTCATTCTGTCCAGACTCCGGCACGCAGTACACTATGATAAATTACATAAATGCTTAACACTGGAAAGGCCCTACTTTTCTGCACTGGCAGAATACGAAGATGCTCCCCTTGGATTTATAGCAATTTTTGGCCGCATGATTACCACAGTAAATACAAGGTCACACTTTATTTTATATCGTTCATATTGTCATGTACTTAGATACATTATTACAGAGTAATTCTACAACATGTACTTTTTGGAGCTGCTCACAATTACGCAGTTATTATGTATGATAAATGTGTGATCACATTAGCAACATTTCCATGAAATGTGAGATTAATGGGTCTATTGTCAATATTGCACAGAACTAACTTTCAAACCCATATGCTTTTTCTTGGTCAATGCTGCTAATTTTTTAGACCAACTTGAACTCAAGTGATATTTCCAAAAACAATCTCATTAGAAAACTATTTTACAAGATGGTGATTTGAATGATTTTGTATTATGTTGTATTATTTGTATGTTATTTATATGGAAATGTATGGTACAAAAAAAGTGGTGCGCAATTACAAAAACGTACAAATGAAATGAATTCATATGAATTAGCCATTAATTTGAAAAAACAAAATAGTTATGGCTTATATCAACTTATTCTACTAACACAAACCCTATCATCTAACCCTAAACTTACAGTCTACTAATACTCAAATTATTGAGTTAGTTGACATGTAGTTGCAAATGACTGAGAGTTAGCTGACATGTAGTTACAAATGACTGAGAGTTAGCTGACATGTAGTTACAAATGACTGAGAGTTAGCTGACATGTAGTTGCAAATGATTGGGAGTTTGTTGACATGTAGTTACAAATGATTGAGCGTTAGTTGACATGTAGTTACAAATGATTGAGCGTTAGTTGACATGTAGTTACAAATGATTGAGCGTTAGTTGATATGTAGTTGTAAATGATTGGGAATTTTTGACCTGTAGTTCTAAATGATTGGGAGTTAGTTGACATGTAGTTACAAATTATTGAGCGTTAATTGATATGCAGTTGTAAATGATTGGGAGTTAGGCCCTGTCCACACGAACACGGGTATTTTCAAAACCGCAGCTTTTTCTACGCGGTTTGGCTGTTCGTCCACACGCAAACGCTGTATCCGGTTACTAAAACCGGACTTTTTTGAAAACTCCGGCCAGGGTGAAGATTTTTAGAAACTCCGGTTACAGCGTTGTCGTGTAGATGGTGAAACCGGAGATTTCGGTTTTTTAAATTGAAGTGCGCGCCGTTCTCGCCTTTGTTTGACGTCAGATGTTCCACATCTCCTTTTGATTTACGTGAGTCGATTCTATGCGGTGGACTCCACTAACAGCGCTTATCACATGTTTATCCTACAGATGTTCAGTTATTTCATTGTATTGCAGAACAAAGGCGCCAGAATGCAATAATACAAAATAGTAAAGCAAGTGTGTGAAGCTATACAGTCCACTTCGGCCCTGCACCTGTGTATCTACAGTTACCTGTCACTGAGTCCAAAGTAAAGGAACTCGTAGAAGTGTTTCACTTGAGCTCATGGCATCCCTCAGTCAGTGCAATGTGCATCGGTGCAGTGAATGGGACCCATGTGGAAATCAGGCAGCCAATCATAGCGTAGTTTTGCGTTCTCATGTGGACAGATTTTTTTTAAAAACCGTGCTTGTGTGGACGCGATTGTTTTTTAAAACGGAGGAGGAAAAACTCCGGTAATAAAAATACCCGTGTACGTGTGGACTAGGCCTTAGTTGACCTGTAGTTTTTTTAGTTAGTTGACCTAATTGCAAATTATTGAGAGTTAGTTAATATGTAGTTGCAAATGATTGGGAGTTAGTTGACCTGTAGTTGAAAATGATTGAGTTATTTGACCTGTTGTTGCAAATGACTGAGAGTTAGTTGACAATATAGTTGCAAATGATTGAGCGTCAGTTGACATGTAGTTGCAAATTATTGGGAGTTTGTTGAAATATAGTTACAAATGCTTGAGCGTTAGTTGACCTGTAGTTGAAAATTATTGGGTTAGTTGACCTGAAGTTGCAAATTATTGGGAGTTAGTTGATATGTAGTTGCAAATGATTCAGGGTTAGTTGACATAGTTACAAATCATTGAGAGTTAGTTGACATTTAGTTGCAAATTATTGAGAGTTGGTTGACATGTAGTTATAAATGATTGAGAGTTAGCTGACATGTAGTTGCAAATGATTGAGCGTTAGTTGACCTCTAGTTGAAAATTATTGAGTTAGTTGACATGTTGTTGCAAATGATTGGGAGTTAGTTTACCTGTAGTTGAAAAGTATTGAGTTAGTTGATATGTAGTTGCAAATGATTGAGGGTTAGTTTACCTGTAGTTGAAAAGTATGAGTTAGTTGAAATGTAGTTGCATATGATTCAGAGTTAGCTGATCTGTAGTTGCAAATTATTGGGAGTTAGTTGACCTGTAGTTACAAATGATTGAGAGTTAGCAGGTATTTTCTTTGCCGTTGACAGACTCACAGTGAAACATCAGATCTATATAGAGCCCTGTGCTGATCTAGATTACATTTTGTCCAGACTCCGGCACGCAGTACACTATGATGAATTACATACGTGCTTAACACTGGAAAGGCCCTACTTTTCTGCACTGGCAGAATACGAAGATGCCCCCCTTTGTTTTATAACAATTTTTGGCCGCATGATTACACAGTAAATACAAGGTCACACTTTATTTTATAGCGTTCATATTTTCGTGTACTTAGATACATTATTACAGAGTAATTCTACAACATGTACTTTTTGGAGCATGAGAATGTGAGATTAATGGGTCTATTGTCAATATTGCACAGAAATAACTTTCAAACCAATATGCTTTTTCTTGCTCAATGCTGCTAATTTTAGTTACAAATTATTGAGTTACTTGACCTGTAGTTGCAAATGATTGAGAGTTAGTTGACATGTAGTTGCAAATTATTGAGTTAGTTGACATGTATAGTTGCATGTTACTGTGAGTTAGTTGGCATGTAGTTGCAAAGGATTCTGAGTTAGTGGACATTTAGTTGCAAATGATTGGGAGTTAGTTGATATGTAGTTGCGAATTATTGAGTTAGTTGACATGTATAGTTACATGTTATTGAGAGTTAGCTGACCTGTAGTTAGAATTTATTGAGTTAGTTCACATGTAATGTTGCAAATTATTGAGTTAGTTTACATTTATAGTTGCACATTATGGTAGTTAGTTGACATGTAGTTACACATATTTGACTTAATTTATATGTAGTTGCAAATTAGTTAAGAAATAAACTGTACTTCTACAACATTTATTAATCTTTGTTGAATGTTAATTTCAACATTTTCTAATGTTATTAAAATCAAAAGTTGTTTTTTTTAATATTAGTTAATACATTGTGAACTAACATGAACAAACAATGAACAGCTGGATTTTTATAAACTAACGTTAACAAAGATGAACAAATACAGTAACAAATATAATCCTCATTGTTAGTTCATGTTAATTAATACATCAACTAATATGTTAACAAATTAAACCTTATTGTGAAATGTTTGAGAGTTATTTTAGCTCAGTTTATTTGTATACAGGGGCAGTTTACATCAACAAATATGTCTGTAATTGTGCCAGAATTAGCATATTTTTCATTTGTAGACCCTTGTCAGAACGTTAAAAAGTCACCATTAAAATAATAAAAAAAGTATCTTATATTACATGACATGTATAGATGAAATGTATAGTTGGACATTTACTTAGTATTTACTTAATATTACTAACCCAGTAGTCATTATTCAGCTTCAGTGTTGACATGTTAATATAACTGCACCATAATAAAAGCTATCTTGTTGGTATTTTTATGAGTGTATTTTGAATAGGTGCAAATTTGTAACTGGAATTTACCAGCATAAAACCTAAATGTTTATGTGACTGATCGCCTTCCAAAATTGTTGTCTGTGACATGATCACCCTGCTTTCATCCCAGCGTGTGTGTGTGTGTGTGTGTGTGTGTGTGTGTGTGTGTGTGTGTGTGTGTGTGTGTGTGTGTGTGTGTGTGTGTGGATATCTGTGCTAGTGTGCACAGTTAGTGTAGCATGGTTGTGTAGGGTCTCTGCGGGTTTGTCCCGTTCAAGGCGTGAGTGATGCTGTTGGCCGCCCGAGGGTGACGGTGATGTGGAGTGTCATAAAAGTGGGGGGAGACTGACAGAAAGACAGGAGATCTCAGTGTGATCCTGCTGATGCACAGGAAACACAGCAGGCGCACATTCAGTCAGCGTGACACTCTCTCAACACGCACACAGGGAGAATAAGTAATGAGAATTTGCCTAAAGAAAATAAAGCATTTCAGTTTACAGTAATGAGAATTAAAAGAGGAAATGTACATAAAGCCTTTAAAAAGGAAGCTTACATAAATGTGTTTCTGAGTGTGAATGCTGGAACAGTTGGTCTGGAAATGTGAGCAGGACAATGAGGGCTATTGCAAAAGTGTGTCTGAATACAGGCTAAGACTAATGCCTGTTACAGACGATTTTGGCAATCCTATAAGATCATCACAAATCAAACTATGACATTGATCTAATACACTTGGGTATGACAGACGGTAGACTGATATGTATTTGTCTGATGATGACACCTATTGAATCGAAAGGAGAATAAACATAACATTTCCTAATGGCAATTTTTGAACAGGGACACAAATAATACAGCCAAAATTGCACTTTTTTTCTTTGTTTCTTTTTTGAGAAAATGTGTGTTGGTGCACTGCAAAAAAATAAACAAAAAATAAATATATATATATATATATATATATATATATATATATATATATATATATAAATATATATATATATATATATATATATATATATATATATATATATATATATATACAGTAATGTCTGATTTTCTTTTTTCTGTCATTTTATCTGGTAACGCAACAACACATCAATAGTTGTTTAAATATGAGTTGTCTTAGGTTCACCATGCGGTAATATCATAATTATTTCATTATTTTGCTTTTTCCACATAAAACCCAACACAGCGGTAAATCTACAATATTAGCCTAATATCAATTAACACATAGCTTATCACTGTGTTCGTTGTAGTGGGTGATTTACAACAAGCTACCAAACAATAATTGCTAACATATCGGACTCCTGGTGTTACTTTAAAATATGTTCATGTTAATAACTTTTACCTTAATGATTGTAACATCTGACATTTTTAAAGAGTGGATTTCTAAGAAACCATATGTTCTTAAAGTAGATGTTTCTTAATATTTGGCAGAATCATTTATTGTCAGCATTTGGCTCAGTAGTTTTGACTCACTGTATGAGAGAGAAAGAGAGCTCTCATAGGGCCTTTCAGCTACTCTTCTCTGTTTGTTACTTATTTTCCCATCTCACCCTGGAGGCTCATTAGAAGCTTGTTACACTTCAGTGAGAACACAGAAACCATTAAAGTGATGATTATTTCATTAGTGAAGCGCCCCTGAGAGTGAGCGGGATGCCATTAACAGTGTTTGGTTTGTTCAAATAAGTCAAATCATTGTCAAAATACTTGAAAGCATGTAAAAGATGCAGTTTATTACATTATTTAGTCACTTTCAGAAACAAATTTTTCAGACGGCCCAACAATTATATTAACCATATCAGAACATATTCAATGTTTAATACTGCACATCTGCGTGGAGCAAGAACAGTAATAATTCACTGTGGGCAGAGCTACCCAGTGCTACATTACAAAAAAAAAAAAAAGAACAAAAAAAAAAACACACAAACAACACAATGTCATTATTCACTTTGCTGCAACTGGTCAGGACAAAACCACACGCTGCGTCTGAAATCATGTACAGTATGAGTAGATACTGCCATTTTACTTTGAGTTTACTTTGCATACTATATAGCATGATTGTATAAATTAAATTAGGATTTACTACTGTCCCATGTGCAGTCTGTTTTTTTGTGTTTGATTTTATTCCTTTGTTCAGTTTCCTGCCACTCCTTGTTTCCATGGTCATCATCATTATGAGTTAATTTAGTTCCCCTATGTCGGTTTAATTACCGTTTGTGTACAGCCCCTGACCAGAGTCCAAAAAGAGGGCTCCAGCTCCTGTCCCCAGTCCACAGAGGACTTCAGCCTCTGACCAGAGTCCAGAGAGGACTCCGGCCCCTGACCAGAGTCCAGAAAGTGCTCCAGCTCCCGAACAGAGTTCAGAAAGGGCTCCAGCCCCTGACCAGAGTCCATAGATGGCTCTAGTCATTGACCAGAATCCAGAGACGACTCCAGCCCCTGACCAGAGTTCAGAAAGGGCTCCAGCTCCTGACCAGAATTCAGAAAGGGCTCCAGCTCCTGACCAGAGTTCAGAAAGGGCTCCAGCCCCTGACCAGAGTCCATAGATGGCTCTAGTCCTTGACCAGAGTCCAGAGAGGACTTCAGCCCCTGACCAGAGTTCAGAAAGGGCTCCAGTCCCTGACCAGAGTCCATAGATGGCTCTAGCCCCTGAGCAGAATCAAGAGAGGACTCCAGCCCCTGACTAGAGTACAGAGAGGGCTCCAGCCCCTGACTAGAGTACAGAGAGGACTCCAGCCCCTGACTAGAGTACAGAGAGGGCTCCAGCCCCTGACCAGAGTCCAGAGAGGACTTCAGCCCCTGACCAGAGTCCAGAGTGCAGAGAAGACTCCAGCCCCTGACTAGAGTACAGAGAGGGCTCCAGCCCCTGACCAGAGTCCAGAGAGGACTCCAGCATCTGTCTAGAGTCCAGAGAGGACTCCAGCCCCTGACTAGAGTACAGAGAGGGCTCCAGCCCCTGGCCAGAGTCCAGAGAGGACTCCAGCATCTGTCTAGAGTCCAGAGAGGACTCCAGCCCCTGACTAGAGTACAGAGAGGGCTCCAGCCCCTGACCAGAGTCCAGAGAGGACTCCAGCCCCTGACCAGAGTCCAGAGAGGACTCCAGCCCCTGACTAGAGTCCAGAGAGGGCTCCAGCCCCTGACCAGAGTCCAGAGAGGACTCCAGCCTCTGTCTAGAGTCCAGAGAGGACTCAAGCCTCTGTCTAGAATCCAGAGAGGACTCCAGCCTCTGTCTAGAGTTCAGAGAGGACTCCAGCCCCTGACTAAAGTACAGAGAGGACTCCGGCCCCTGACCAGAGTCCAGAGAAGGCTCCAGCCCCTGACCAGTGTCCAGAGAGGACTCCAGCCTCTGACCGGAGTCCAGAGTCCAGAGAGGACTCCAGCCCCTGACCGGAGTCCAGAGTCCAGAGAGGACTCCAGCCCCTGACCAGAGTCCAGGGAAGGCTCCGGCCCCTGACCAGTGTCCAGAGAGGAATCCAGCCTCTGACCGGAGTCCAGAGTCCAGAGAGGACTCCAGCCCCTGACCAGAGTCCAGGGAAGGCTCCGGCCCCTGACCAGTGTCCAGAGAGGACTCCAGCCTCTGACCGGAGTCCAGAGTCCAGAGAGGACTGCAGTCCCTGACCGGAGTCCAGAGAGGACTCCAGCCCCTTACCAGAGTCCAGAGTCCAGAGAGGACTCCAGCCCCTGACTGGAGTCCAGAGTCCATAGAGGACTCCAGCCCCTGACTAGAGTACAAAGAGGACTCAACCACCTGACCAGAGTCCAGAGAGGGCTCCAGCCCCTGACCAGAGTCCAGAGAGGGCTCCAGCCCCTGACCAGAGTCCATATAGGACTCCAGCCCCTGACCAGAGTCCATAGAGGACTCAACCACCTGACCAGAGAACAGAGAGCGCTCCATCCCATGACTAGAGTCCAGAGAGGTCTGTTTCTCCTGGCGAACAGTCTGCGTTTGAAAAACCTGCACAACTGTGGTCACCTGAGCCAGAGCCACCAGCAGAACAGTGCACCCCCCCACCTTCCCCCCCACCCGCATGTGGCATGAGGTTGCAGCTTCTGGGAGGGGGGAATAATGTCACATGTTCAGTCTGTTTTGCTTGTTTGATTTTGGTTCCCGCAACTCCTAGGTTCCATGGTCAACGTCATTATGAGTTAATTTAGTTCAGCTGTGTCTGTTTAATTATCTCATTTGTGTTCAGTATTTAAGTTCCAGTCTTTTCAGTTCTAATTTGGTGCATTTCATTCTCAATCGGGTATTGTTCATACTACTGTGTGAACTATTGTGTACTACTGTTTTTATTAGTTGTATTTTACTGTTATAAGTAAGGGAAGAATATGTTTTTGGATGCACCGTCTGTCTCACAAAGACTGTGACTGTGTTTTCATCATTACAGAGTCTCGTACAGCTTATTTTGCATGAGAGAGTCTCGTCTCTATGGAGGCTATTAATGCATGACTGAGCTGTGATGGCATGGCCGTCTTCTTAATGTATGATCTGCTTTAAAAGTTAAGTGTGAATTGGGACCTGCCCTGGCAGGATGTTAAAGCAGGAACTGAGGCAATCATGACATGATCCGTAGAGCGATAAGGAAGAACACAAGCCTTTCAGTTATACAAAAAAAATCATCCATCTATCCACAGACCTATTTTAACACCATTGTTACCATTGTTAAACAGAGCTGTTCAATCCAGTGAAAAGTGTTTGATCTCAGTGCAGAATTCTGATACAAAACCCACATGTCTTAGACAGTTTCACAGACAGGGCTTAGATTAAGCCAGGATTAGACTTTAGCTCAATTAGGACATTTAAGTAGCTTTTATAAACATGCCTTAAAATAAAAAAATAAAATAAAAAACATTACTGGTGTTGGCATGGGAATATTTTAAGATTTGTCAGTGCAAGTAGTTTTAAACAGCTCAAACATTATTTTAAGTCTGGGACCTTAAGCATTGTCTGTGAAACCAGGACATAGTGATTTAAACTAGTCTAAAACCCAGCTGTCTCAACAGCACTGATGCGGAAAACAGGAGAAACATGTCATGAACAATGCAGTAAGAAGGATTTATAATATACACAAACTCCGATATTTACTACGGATTTACTGTAGTAACACTAAGCAGTAGTTTACTGTGCAGTACTGTAACCATGCAGTAGTGGACAGTAATGAAGTAGCTTTTAATTTACTTTGTTACTGTATTTAAGTAATTTTTTTCTATCATAGAGTATTTTAATTTTGGTAAACCTTTACTTTTACAGGTATAATAAATGTCTTTGATCTCGTGTTGTTGCGATAAAAAAAATGGTGGCAATATAATTGAATTGACTCTTCTGTTTTTCAATAGCTGCATTATGAAAACATAACAATGACTAGTTAAATCATAAAGAAGAAGCAGACCTTTAAATTTATCACCAGAAAACTTTCAGTTCATTTTCACAGTCAAACAAACAGATTTAACTTACATTCTCATAACCAGCCGTGGCTTTACCTCATGACTGATTTTCATTTCCACATGGTGAAGAACAATGGTAAATGGACTGCATTTATATAGCGCTTTTAACAGACCCTATGGCCATCCAAAGCACTTTACATTTTTGCCTCACATTCACCCATTCATACACCGACGGCGATGTCAGCCATGTAAGGCGCCATCCAGCTCGTCGGGAGCAGCTGGGGTTAGGTGTCTTGCTCATGGACACTTCGACAGGTGGAACCGGGGATTGAACCACCAACCTTTCAGTTTGTAGACAACCTACATGAACCACTGAGCCACTGCCGCCCCAACAATACAGTTAATTACAGTTAACAATAAAACAATAAAACAGCCTGCATGTATGAGAAATGGGCCTAAGATTCTAATCTGTGGATAATTTATTGTGCCCATACAATAAAAGTTAGTGAGGTGCAGTGTTGTTTTGGATACCATTGACTTTGGATACAAATCTTTTGTGTCCTGCAAAGAAAGTCATAGAGGTTTAGAACAACATAAGGGTGATTAAATGAGAGAATTTTCCTTTTTTGAAAAGTCCACAAAAATATATTTTTTTCCCGCCTTATCTACTCTAGTTATTAAGACCTTACTATTTCTGAGTTGTCTTAAATGTATTTTTTTTTCAGTTTTTTTTTCTTTCTTTTTTTCTCAAACTAGCAAGCTTTGTTTCTTCTATAAAAAAGCCTGTTTCACCCATTGAGCACTTTCTCACACAATATGACTTAGGATTTTATTTAGTACCGTTGATGGTCTTATTGCTTGATACTTTTTCCAATATTGGAATAGTATCCCAATTACACTTCAACTTTGGATGTATGGCTGTCATTGATGGTCACACTAGTGGATGAACTCACACCTCTGACCTGTGTATACCAGAAGTGGTCGAAGCACAAGTACAAGTACAAAAGTAATTTAACACTAAAAGTAAAACAGCTCGATGGACCTTGCTTATTTATTTTTTTAGCTAGCACGCAACCTAGCATTAATAAGAGCAAGGAGAGCAGCAATAACAAAACAGAAGCAACGATGTATTGCAGATAGCATTAATGTCAATATTAAAATGTACAACCTAATTTGGGAATTGAGTCTGATTCAAGGGGAATCGGGAATGCCAAATCCTGACTGACGAGTGGAGGAGCTGGGGATGGAGGAGGGTAATTAGCTCCGACAGCAGCTTATAACACTGACGGAGCTAATATATGCATGCTGTGATAGGCATCATATTTTGTGTTCAGCAGAAGAGAGAAACAACATGAGGATGAGCAAATTATGAAAAAATGTTCAGTTTTCTGGTGAACTCCTTTGACATAATTTAAGAGGAACGCTAGGCTAACAAACTAGTTTTATGTCATTTGAAACTACAGATCAGACTCTCTTGCGGGTGTCGATTTCTTCAGTTCAAAATAACAAGGAACAATATGTTTTAGGAAGTGCAGCGGATTAAAAAGGTGGACGTAAGGGTTGTTCGCCTACAGTGGTTCAGGCTGCAGGGTTGCTGAATGACTAAAGAAATGTTATCAGCAAGATTGTAGAAAACTGTACATTTCTGGTCTATTCCCACCCATTGCAACAGATACCAACGGCGGTTACAATAGCAAAATGTGTGGGCGAGTTTTGATATAGTGTGACTATATTGTATTGCAATAGGTAGGCCTTCAAAGTCAAAAAGTCAATACCGAATCAAAACTAACTAGCACATAATTTGTAATATATATGATTAAATCACAAAATCTGTATGAGATGATAAAAACTTATACCATTAATTGTACCCAGCATGCACATAATGTTACCAGAGAGAGAGAGAGAGAGAGAGAGAGAGGGAGAGAGAGAGAGAGAGAGAGAGAGAGAGAGAGAGAGAGAGAGAGAGAGAGAGAGAGAGAGAGAGAGAGAGAGAGAGAGAGAGATAGAGAGAGAGAGAGAGAGAGAGAGAGAGAAGAAAGAAAGTAACAAAAGAGAAGAAGAGAGCAAAAGAAGAGAAGAGACAAAGAGCAGGCCCGAGAAGAGAGAGACAGAGAATCAAGAGACAGAGTAACAGTTACAATCTTCTTTTATCCTTTTCTTGACCATGTAAATGAAACCATAATGTGAGACATTCAAACTGACCAATCAGGTAATTATATCTTCCCCCACTGTAAAGATGTGACACATTTTGTCTTACAGGCCTTCAGCATCTCTTTGTCTTTAGGAATTATAAAAGGCTGGTAAGAAAGATGGGGGTTGAAAACAACAAAGCAAATGTCTTTTTTTTTTGGTTCAATTTCACATATCCTTATTATTTTCAATCCAACAAATTCATTATGATTTGGAATGTAGAGAAGTAAAAGTTTCCCAAAATAAAATGTAGGCTATGTAACGAAGTAATAATACTGTCCTCTACTGATGTCTACAACATTTATTCAGGCTTTTATGAAGTGTGAAATTGAGCTCCGTCACAGCCTGCTGTCACCACAGGTGTATTAGTGTGTTCTCTTTTAGACTGTGTGCTTTACACTCTCCGGCGGTGATGAATATTTCCTTTTGTCCCAGTGACAGGCCTTCCTCTCTACGGTCCACCTGATGAGGGATCAGTGTCCACACAGTGCGCCATTCTTTACGCAGGCCCTATTTGTGAATTATAGGAAGTCATTAACCTACACATGATTTAACTATTGCAATTATGATGCATTTGTGAATCTGAAGGAGAGTTTTTAGGAAGGTCCATTTTACATGCAAATTACCCAGAATTTACATATTTTACTATTACACTTTTGTATATTATATATTGTATACAAGAGTGCTTTCAAATCGATTAATCACATCCAAAATAAAAGTTCATTTTACATAATATATGTGTGTACTGTGCAATAATGTATATTAAGAAATATTTATGTTTATAGATAGATAGATTATATAAATATATACAGTCCCTGACAAAAGTCTTGTCGCTTGTGTACAAATTGACGTAAAGTGCCGCTGAAATATATTTCTAATCAAGATATTTTTACAAGAAATGGCTCATTTTAATCCCACCAGCTTTTGTGATAATGTTTCAGTGAAAAACTAAACTTTCAAAAAGTATTCTAATATTCACAGCTTGGTAAAGCCCATTAAGTCAATTTTTGCAAAGACATAAGTGTTGTCACCTTGTCATATGAGCTTCACCTGTGACTAATAATGGATCAATTAGGTCTCAAGTGTGTATAAAAAGAACCCCAGTACACTAGACCTTTACATCAACTGCAACTAGACCTCTGCAAACATGCCTAAGATTCACCCAGAGACTAAAGTTTTCATTATCAAGAGGCTGAAGACCAGATCCACTGCTGATGTGGCAGACACCTTCAATGTGTCTCATCGTCGAGTACAGAGGATAAAAAAAAGATTTGAAGAGACTGGAGACGTTTTTGACAAGCCCAGGTCAGGCAGACCCCGCAAGACAACTGCTCGAGAGGACCGTTTGTTGGCTCGAAAATCCAAGGCCAGCCCATTTTCCACTGCAGCAGAGCTCCACGAGACCTGGTCACCTGAAGTCTCTGTGTCCACCAGAACAGTTTGTCGGATTCTGTCTTGAAATGGCCTCCATGGTCGAATCAGTGCCCAGAAGCCAGCACTAAACAAAAGACAATTGAAAACCGTGTGGCATTTGCCAAGGCCCACAGCCTGCTAAAAGGATGGACGCTGGAAAAGTGGCAGAAGTTGGATTTTTCAGATGAATCTTCTGTTGAATTACACCACAGTCGCGGTAAATATTGCAGGAGACCTACTGGAGCCAGAATGGATCCGAGATTCACCCAGAAAACTGTGAAGTTTGGTGGTGGAAAAATCATGGTCTGGGGTTACATCCAGTATGGGGGTGTGCGAGAGATCTGCAGGGTGGAAGGCAACATCAATAGTCTAAAATACCAAGAAATCTTAGCTACCTCTTATATTCCCAACCATAAAAGAGGCCAAATTCTGCAGCAGGACGGTGCTCCATCGCATACTTTCATCTCCACATCAAAGTTCCTCAAGGCGAAGAAGATCAAGATGCTCCAGGATTGGCCAGCCCAGTCACCAGACATGAACATCATTGAGCATATGTGGGGTAGGATGAAAGAGGACGCATGGAAGACGAAACCAAAGAATATTGATGAACTCTGGGAGGCATGCAAGACTGCTTTCTTAGCTATTCCTGATGACTTCATCAATAAATTGTATGAATCCTTGCCAAACCGCATGGATGCAGTCCTTCAAGCTCATGGAAGTCATACAAGATATTAAATTTGGATTTCTGTCTTGATAGAATGATAAATATTTTTTCTGTGAAAATTATTTATTTCAGTGCATTAAACATCATTTGGGAGGGTTTTAGCTTTTCATATGAGCTATTTCTAACACCAATTAATTAATTTAAAGTCAGGTTAATATCAGGTATTTCTAGAAAATAGATAAGCGACAAGACTTTTGTCAGGGACTGTATAGAGTATACATGCAAATATTTCTTAAATGTACGACGAGTGTGTATTTATAATTATACACAGTACACACATATTATGTAAAAATAACTTTTATTTTGGATGTGATTAATCGCGATTAATCTATTTAACCGCACTAATACAATACAAATACACATTTTCTTTTGTTAATGTAATAGGATATGAATTCAACCACCATGCAAGGTTTTTAGCAGCAAGATTTGACATTGCAAGGCAACTTTAAACAACAACAAAAAAATTGTGTCCCCCTAAATCAACTTATGTAATTTTGCAACTATCAATCTAATTTTGACTCTGAATCTTTGCACTACTTAGGGCCCTATTTTAACGATCTGGTTCACTCATTCACACCCATTCACTTTATCATTTGTTCATCTGTATTATATCTGTTTTTATTTGTTGAACATCAATTCAATTTTTTTATTTAGTTTACTAATTCGGGGAACAAACACCATCGGTCAGGTAAGCCAGTCCTTCTGCTTCCTAACCTGAGCCCTAGTAAGTCAAGGTTCAGCACTAAGACTTTGTGCCAAATTACTACAGAGAAGAGCAGCATCAGCCCAGGAGGGATGGATCTCTTTTCAACAGGTCAGGTCTGCCCCAAAAACTTTTCCAATTGTCTAGGAACCCTATGTTATTTTACGGACTTAGACAACCAGCCATTGAGTGATGATAATCTGCTAAGTATCTCATCACTCCTTTTAACGGGGAGGGGACAAGAACAAAAAAAAACTTTATCTGCCATCATACTTGCGAGTTCACACACCTCTTTAATGTTAATTTTGATGATCTCCATCTGGCGAAGTCGAACATCATAAGTGCCGATGTGAATAATAATCTTAGATAATTTACAATTAGCATTAGCCAGCACTTTTAAATTTGCTTTGATGTCATCTAAGTGCATAGTCTGAAGCGTAAAATACTGCGCTATTAACTTTTGACCAGGTTTTTCTTGCTCAATGGCACAGTCGGTTTCAGTTTCTCAAAATCGCAACACGCCAACAATACACCTGAACACACCAGGTTTTCAGACCAGCACGCCCATGGGCAAATGTGGGCATTTGCAAAGTGCATTTGCAATTTAAACAACGTGGCACTGGATGTGAAAAATTTAACTTGCGTTTCGCCTTGCATCGCATTGGTGTTGCGTGTATGATAGGGCCCTTTATATTCCTCCATGCCGATCTCCCATGTAATGGTAAAGCAGTCTTTCCCGCTGATAGCAATGCACCTCTGTGTAAACTGTACTGCAAAATCTGTACCAGTTGACACATTTCTACTGTTGCAGAGTATAGACACCCATTCTCTAGTAATAAATCAGCTATCCGCTGCCTTTAATCCCACCAGGATTTTTCACTTCACCAGATCCGTATCATCATTAACATTCTGCACATGCAGAGCTGGGATTGATTAATATCACCTCTCGGGAGCAGGGAGGCCTCGGAAGGCGACAGAGGGTGACGGGACGGTAAAAAAGCACTGACCTGGAAGCCAATTGCCTGAAATGTAACTGATCCAATAAAGCAGGGCTATAAAGTAACCATATTGCTGATGGAGCGAGACGAGAGGTTTCAAAAATTGCGTTTGTCTGCAGTGACGATATTCAAGAATGACATGTCATGGCCATTTAAGACTGCAAAGGTTGTGTAGTTTTTTTCCTTTTTCTTTTCTTTTTTTTCCTACTGAATAACACTGTTTATCCTATAGTATCCCTCTAATTCCACCTGAATGATTAACTCTAAATTTGGAGCTTTTGTGAATATCTTTGCCATCACATCTGCATTGGTCCTTTGGAGAAATAGTACATGCTGAGGTTGAGCATTTCAGCTTCACCTGGTGAAACGCTTCAATCGGAACTGTGATCAATATTGTAGCCTAATGGACCCAAAGAAGACATCAGCAGCTTTTAGGCTGTAGCAGTTGAGATCCGAATGTCAGAGGTTCAGTTGGTTGCAGAGCAAGCAAGTGTCTGGTTTCTGAGACTACAACCCTGCTGGATGTCCTTGACAGGACATGTAGGCTCGATGTCTACTGCATGCATACAAAGGCAATATTTCTAAATGGAGGGGCAGATTTAAGATGTTATCTTAGGCAAAAGGAAGTTGCAAAAAGTATTTAATAAAAGGGTGCCAATAATTGTAGCCAAAGTGTTTTAGAGAAAAGCATTTACTTCAGAATGTGATTTACCCCCACTTTCAATTGTTTTATTTTCAAGTTTAGAATTTGCTGATTTTTTTAAGGGGGGGGGGGGGGGGGGTGAAACACTCAGTTTCAGTCAATCTCATGTCAATCTTGAGTACCTATAGAGTAGTATTGCATCCTTCATATCTCAGAAAAGTCTTTAGTTTTATTATATTTATAAAAGAAATATAGGCTGTACCGAGTCTTTCCGGAAAAAACTGAGCGCCTGGAGGCGTATCGTGTGGGCAGAGCTAAAGAATGACGAGTGGGCAAAGCGGTGACGTCCTCAAGCGTGGAGAAACCCATGGCTATCGATTCTCAGCTAATACGTTACAGACAGGGCCGGCTCTAGCTGTTTGGTTGCCCTAGGCGAGATGGAGTTTTGCGCCCCCCACCCCACTCCACTCAATTTTATCGTCTCTAATTCAGCACATGTCTGTTTTCCTAGGCCTACCCCTAACCGAGAAGCACTTATTATTAAACACGTTTGACGCTTTATTTCCACTTTTCAAACATTTTCTCAATTTTTATTAAAAATATATGCCTTTCCACTTTGATATGTGATGGGAAAAGGGAATAGAGCGAGTGTGGCAAAAGGCAGAATCGAACCACTGATCGATCTGCATCAAATCTTGATGCCGTGCGTCTTACCACTACACTACAGCCACTGTAAAGAATTAGGTGAACACAGCATGTTTGTGTTTAATGTAAATAATATGGCATCTTTCATTAAGCTGCTCCAGTAAAAAAAAAAAAAAAAAAAAAAAAAACCGAGAGGCCGTATTTATTTCCTTCCGACGCCCACGTAGTTTGTACTTTTCATAAATAACATGCATACGTTATCCATATTCATAACGAACTGGACTTTTGATATTTAAATGCCATCCATGTAGGTTATTGTAGATTATTGTCAGTGAAGTTATGTTTGCAATACGTATAGTAATTATGTAGAAAACTAGCAAGTGATAGCTTAGTGACAATATTAATAATATTTATAAAATAAGTAATTTTATTTTGTTTGACAACTTATTGGCTGAGATAAGAAGACTAACCTCTATACTGGGCTCTCTTTCAATTTTCTTCCTTTCTTTTTTTCTCTTTTTCCGTCCCTGTAACGTTACATCCGCGGGGTTTAGATGCCTAATTTTTGATGAAAGCGCAAAATGAGCACTTGCCTGACCTAACGCCTGAACTAATAATCAATAATCACCATCAATTCAATCTAATAATCAGGTTGATAAGTAATAAAACGTGTGGCTGAGGGGGCGCCCTATGATGATCATGTTTAATGAACATTGTTGTATTTCGCTTGTTCCGATTCTATGCTTAATGGGTAGTAATGCGCGGCACTAGAGCGCGCTCGCGCCCCTAACACAATTGTCGCCCTAGGCAACCGCCTAGCTCGCCTATAGCAAACGCCGGCCCTGGTTACAGATATGATCCAGAATCAGATTCGGAGGCTGAAATAAATTGAACAGGAGAAGTAGCAACAGCAGGACGTCCGTCTCTGTGGTATGTACTGTATTTAGTGCCCTGTCAACATTTGTCTTTACTCGCAGTTTATGAGGACATGATTCGGTTTATGGACTATTGTATGCGACTAAACCTTAGCAGTAGCAAGCAAAACGGTTTTGCACGTCAGACTAGTGTAACGTACAGAGAACAACAATGGAGTCTGTTAGCGCATTTGAATGACGAAGCACGCGATCGTGTCGTTTACTGATGTTTAATCACGTGACGATAGCCAACAGCACAGACATTTGAAGCAGTTTTACTCATCGACTGCTTCCAAAGCAGGACCGAACCTTTATCGCTGAGACCGCTCCGTCAAAAACACACTTCTTTGGTATGATTTGGTGAAGTCCTGTGACAGCAAGGACTGTTGAAATCCACTTTGCGACGCGACTGAAGTGATGTTGTGAAGCTTCCCGTCATTTCTGTGTTCAAATCGGTTCAAATGCAGCGCTGACTTCCCGAAATGCTGTGCTGAAGCGTTGAAGTCGCTCGACGTCACCCATAGGAATAAAGTGGAGCGCGGCGTGACAGAAGCTGTTTATGGGCGTGCATTTCCTCTCTCGCTCTAGTCACGCGCGTGCGCGCACCCTACCGAGAGAAGAACCCATACGGCCCATACAAGGACCTTCCGCTCTATCAAGCCGACCCATACTCGAAAAAAACTCTCCGAAACTTGTGAGAAACCGGAAGGAGTATTTTTTGACACAGAAATACTCCATCAAACGTCCAACATTAGTTTTTGAAACTTTGTCTATGTTTAGGATGGGAATCCAAGTCTTTATCAAATTATACATTTAAATGTCATGACATGGTTAAAGAGGCTTAGTACAAAGTGGGACCAGTTTTTGTGTGGTCATTTTAAAAAAATCTTAATAGATTCTGAGAGACAGACCTAAACTCCAATTGAATTGTTTGAATCTGACAAGCTTCTCAAACTAAAGAGCACCTATCAAACCACTTTATTTGTAGCTTTCTATTTGTTAAGTACTGTTTTTACTTCAGAATCAGGTTAACCCATTGTCTCTTTTTTTTAGCTCTCCTTTATGCCACCATCTTTGGTAATGTAACTACCATCTTCCAGCAAATGTATGCCAACACCAACCGCTACCATGAGATGTTAAACAGCGTGAGAGACTTCCTGAAGCTCTACCAGGTTCCCCAGGGCCTCAGTGAGAGGGTCATGGACTATATCGTCTCCACATGGTCCATGTCCAGAGGAATTGACACTGATAAGGTACTTGGCACAGTCTCGCAGACTGAAGATCTCGATCTTTATCCAGGGAGCTTATTTTCTTCATTCATTTTAAAAGTCATTTGTTCTGTCTTTGCCATAACATCCGTAGCATGTGTGAATAATGTCCTTCTAATGTTTAAGATCACAGTCTAACTTATTATGTAAGGCTTGAACAGCTTCTCAAAATCTCATGAATTATTCGTGAAAGGCTTGGACATCCTCCAGTTCTAGCATAACGCCAATGTTCACGTGTTGGATCGCAAAGCAAAAGATTTGTTTTTGATTGCTATAAAAATCTTTCTGCAGGTGTTGCAAATTTGCCCCAAAGACATGCGAGCAGACATCTGCGTTCATCTCAACAGGAAGGTGTTCAAAGAACATCCGGCTTTCCGTCTGGCCAGCGACGGCTGTTTAAGAGCCCTTGCCATGGAGTTTCAGACCATCCACTGCGCACCGGGCGACCTCATCTACCACGCGGGCGAAAGCGTGGACAGCCTCTGCTTTGTGGTGTCAGGGTCTTTGGAGGTCATCCAGGATGATGAAGTTGTTGCAATTTTGGGTGAGTATATTTCTCTACCAAAGTAAACCGATTCATTCTGGGTTTTTCTAATTGTTTCCTGCTAATTTTGGTCAGTGTTGTGGGATTTAGGGTGTTTTCACACTTAGGTCCTCTTTAAAAGAACCGAACTCAGACTCCTTTAAGTGGACCAAGAAGTCCAAATGAAAAAGGACCCAGTTCTCTTTACGTCCCTGTACCTTAAAGAGAATCATTTTTGGTCCACTTTAGTAGGAATGTGGTCATGTGTTCATACTGCTGCTTTTTTGATCTAGTCCAGTTCAGTGTTTGATGGCTGCCCCTAGGGCCTTCGACATTTGATCACATTCACTTACATTGTTTGTTCCTCAGTAACCAAGAAATTTGTTTGTAAATATTATTATTACTTTGACATTACAAGTGCTTTTGTATTTATCTTCTTTTTTAAATTTGTTTATATATATATATATATATATATATATATATATATATATATATATATATATATATATATATATATATATATATGCATACATATTCTTGCACTAGCTATTTCACACATCCACCTTTGTAACTAATATTTATTTTGAATTGTTTTTCTTGATTCATGTTTATTTTATTGCAGAATGATAGGATAACATGATAACATCAGCATACAATATACATATATATATATATATATATATATATATATATATATATATATATATATATATATATATATATATATATACAGTCCCTGACAAAAGTGTTGTCGCTTGTGTACAAATTGACCTAAAGTGCCGCTGAAATATATTTCTAATCAAGATTTTTTTACAAGAAATGGCTCATTTTAATTCCACCAGCTTTTGTGATAATGTTTCAGTGAAAAACTAAACTTTCAAAAAGTATTCTAATATTCACAGCTTGGTAAAGCCCATTGAGTCAATTTTTGCAAAGACATAAGTGTTGTCACCTTGTCATATGAGCTTCACCTGTGACTAATAATGGATCAATTAGGTCTCAAGTGTGTATAAAAAGAACCCCAGTACACTAGACCTTCACATCAACTGCAACTAGACCTCTGCAAACATGCCTAAGATTCACCCAGAGACTAAAGTTTTGATTATCAAGAGGCTGAAGACCAGATCCACTGCTGATGCTGCAGACACCTTCAATGTGTCTCAGCATCAAGTACAGAGGATAAAAAAAAGATTTGAAGAGACTGGAGACGTTTTTGACAAGCCCAGGTCAGGCAGACCCCGCAAGACAACTGCTCGAGAGGACCGTTTGTTGGCTCGAAAAAATCCAAGGCCAGCCCATTTTCCACTGCAGCAGAGCTCCACGAGACCTGGTCACCTGAAGTCCCTGTGTCAACCAGAACAGTTTGTCGGATTCTGTCTCGAAATGGCCTCCATGGTCGAATCAGTGCCCAGAAGCCAGCACTAAACAAAAGACAATTGAAAAACCGTGTGGCATTTGCCAAGGCCCACAGCCTGCTAAAAGGATGGATGCTGGAAAAGTGGCAGAAGGTGGATTTTTCAGATGAATCTTCTGTTGAATTACACCACAATCACCGCAAATATTGCTGGAGATCTACTGGAGCCAGAATGGATCCGAGATTCACCCAGAAAACAGTGAAGTTTGGTGGCGGAAAAGAGATGTGCAAGAGATCTGCAGGGTGGAAGGCAACATCAATAGTCTAAAATACCAAGAAATCTTAGCTACCTCTTATATTCCCAACCATAAAAGAGGCCAAATTCTGCAGCAGGACGGTGCTCCATCGCATACTTCCATCTCCACATCAAAGTTCCTCAAGGCGAAGAAGATCAAGATGCTCCAGGATTGGCCAGCCCAGTCACCAGACATGAACATCATTGAGCATATGTGGGGTAGGATGAAAGAGGACACATGGAAGACGAAACCAAAGAATATTGATGAACTCTGGGAGGCATGCAAGACTGCTTCCTTAGCTATTCCTGATGACTTCATCAATAAATTGAATCCTTGCTAAACCGCATGGATGCAGTCCTTCAAGCTCATGGAAGTCATACAAGATATTAAATTTGGATCTCACAGCACCACAGCTTAATTTGCTGACATATTTTTGTATTTGCAGTAAATTTGTTCAATTTCTGTATAGTCGACAAAACTTTTGTCTTGCCAAAATTTGACCTTTCTGTCTTGATTAAATGATAAATATTTTTTCTGTGAACATTATTTATTTCAGTGCATTAAACATCATTTGGGAGGGTTTTAGCTTTTCATATGAGCTATTTCTAACACCAATTAATTAATTAAAAGTCAGGTTAATATCAGGTATTTCTAGAAAATAGATAAGCGACAAGACTTTTATCAGGGACTGTATATATATATATATATATATATATATATATATATATATATATATATATATATATATATATATATATATATATATATATATATATAAAAGAAAGATGCAAACTAAATAAACTGCTTTAAATTTTCCAGGTAAAGTATGGATGGCTAAAAGCAGCATTCAATTAAGAAATGGAATAATCACATGAAAAAATAAAACTGTTTATTCTTCACTCTTTTATTAGGCTAATAATGCAGATGTTTACATTCACTTAAGACAAAACCACCTGTTAATGTGAAACTTGTGTGTTTTTGACGCTTTAAAATAAATGACAGCTGGCTTATGTGCATGCGCTTAGGCGCTAGTAACACAATTTTAAACTGGCAAGGCGCGCAGCCGCATCTCAGTTCGGAAGCGGTTTAAATTGCAATAAACATGGGAATGTTGTGAACGAATACTTTGTAGAGATTTGTCAGAAGAATCAGCCGCGATACAGCCGATTTGTACGGAGGCATCTGATGACCAAACTACATTGTCAATCAAGTAAGCCCAGAGTGGTTTGTGTTCAGACTGCGTGTTTTTAGCGAACCGTACCATAAGATGAGATCGAACCGTACCCAGACCACCTCCCGAGATGGTCTCGGCTCGGTTCGCTATAAAGGGGTTTGAGATTGTTAGGAGTGTTCACATATGGGCCAAATTATGCGAACCACGCCCGGAACCCTGAAAAGACCAAGTGTGAAAACAGGTTTAGTTGATTAGCACTGTTACAGTCCTCATTTGGAGCATTTGGCTTTTCACACATTTCCTATTGTTTAGTCAAACATATGTGGGTGACCAAACGTCCTGTTTTCCCAGGACATAGACATTTTGGTTACCCATAAAATCCAAATTAAAGATAAGCTAGCACAACCACTGTAGAAACAAGACCAGACGAAGACACACACACAAATCTGGGGCCTGTATCATAATGGTAGTTTAACAGAGTCAGGGTTACAGGATTAGTCAAATCGAAAGTTGACAAAACCAAACCAATCTATTCCGGCTTTATTGATCCCATTATGCTGATCATCAGCTTTCACTATCAACTCAGGCTTTGGTCCTGAGTTAAGCAGTGACATCAGTAGTGAACAGCCAATAACACGCTGTGGATCAGCGAAACTGAGATTCACTTCTCGCAAGAGAAGCGGCGAGATCTGGTTAGCCAGAAAGACTAAAACTCGTCTAAATGTGATGAGTTTTACCTAGATTCTGATGAAATCCTGAGAAAAGAGTGTGTTTACACGACTATGACATTAAAACGTGAATAATGCTGGTCACAGTCTTTTAACGCAGTGTTCTGTCCATGTCGACAAACCAAAACATCATGGAAATCAATCACTTCCAGTGTACACCTAAATCAGATCCAGTTATATTATTTTTAATCATATCTCAAAATCTGGATATCTGTGAAGTCCTTTTTAGATGAGTTGAGTTAACTTTATTGTCCTTAAAGGCAATTCTTTATGTAGACAGCAGTATACATACATGTTCTTACAGCAGTATAATACACATTAGATAACACACTTTTATAATAGAGCATTTAAAAAAAAAAAAAATGGCAGCAGACAGAATTTTTGTGTCTACTAGATTTACACAAAGGGAGTTTAAGTCTCCGACCTGATGGAAGCAAGTTGAAATTCAGTGCAAAATTGATGAGAAAGGACTAACTGGCCCTTCCTAGTCACCCTATGTGACTTTCTATATATAAGGGGCGGCAGTGGCTCAGTGGTTCATGTAGATTGTCTACAAACCAGAAGGTTGGTGGTTCAATCCCCGGTTCCACCTGACCAAGTGTCCTAACCCCAGTTGCTCCCGACGAGCTGGATGGCGCCTTACATGGCTGACATCACCGTCGGTGTATGAATGGGTGAATGTGAGGCAAAATGTAAAGCGCTTTTGATAAAAGCGCTATATAAATGCAGTCCATTTACCATCTATGTTCGTAAATTTCGAAAAATAATTGTGATTCTTAAATCAGTTCCAACTTTAGCCAACTTACTGCTTTTTCTAACATTTGAATTACCATACAGCAAATAATAGAGAAACTTAAGACAGATTCAATAAAATAGGAATAAAGCATTCTCATAAAAGAAACATCCATATTAAAAGTTTGAAGTTTCCTTAAAAAAAAGAGCTTTTCCTCTAATACTATCAATATTTGCTTCACATTTTAGTTTGTCATCAACCAGTCCCTAAATATTTATATACTGATTGAGCACATCTACTTGATGTCCCTTTATGACAAAAGGTAGCACTGGTGAATTCTTCTTATGGAAATCAATGGACATCTCTTTTGTTTTAGAAGCATTAATGTTTAAAAAAAGATTAGATTAGATGAGATTAACATTTCTAAAACCACAAATGGAAACAAGCGTAATGTGTGCAATTTTTCTGGATTACCACTTTTTAAATGTAATGTATGCACTTTTAAAATTAATCTTTGAATATAACAATTACTTCGCCTTATCTCTTGTATTGTTTGTATATTGTATGTTGGCTTAGTGTTTTATTTCATACAGTAGCTTTATTTATTTTTTTAGCCATTTATATAGCGCTTTCATATGTACTGTACACCCAAAGCGCTTTACACTCATGTCAGGAGTCTCTCCTCAACCACCACCAGCTATAGGCGTAGAGAAGAGAGAGTGATAGAGCCAATTCAGTGGATGGGGATTATTAGGAGGCCATTACTGATAAGGGCCAATGGAGGAAATTTGGCCAGGACTCTGGGGTTACACCCCTACTGTTTTACTAGAAGTGCCATGGGAGTTTTAATGACCACATAGAGCCAGGACCTCGATTTAACGTCTCATCCGAAGGACGGACTTGTGCCAGGGCTCCTCTGTCAGTTGGCTGAATTGTTCTCTATCTCTAAAAGTTTGCAGGAGAATGTCTCTATTGGATTCTGCTTCTTGAGTATCAATTAAACTCATATTCTGTCTGTGTCTTTGAAATTGTAGTCTTAAAGGATCGGTGAAATCACTTTCGAGCTTGTCTATTTTGTAATTACCATCACTACAATTACAGACAAAATATATAAAAGATTTGTCTATTTGTTATCAAGCAGAAGGTGAATATCAAAACACACCTCTTCTCAACAAGATATGAACTGAGGAATTATTCAGTCCATGCAAGAAGGTTAATACTTAAAGGGTTAGTTCACCCAAAAAGTAAAATCCTCTCAAAAATGACTTATCCTAATGTCGTTCCACACCCGTGAGAGCTCCGTTCATCTTCAGACACAGTTTAAGATATTTTATATTTAGTCTGAGAGCGTATGCAAGTGTATGCACACTATACTGTCCATGTCCAGAAAGGGAATAAAAACATCATCACAGTAGTCCATATGAGACATCAGTGGGTTAATTAGGGTCTCTTGAAGCATCAGAAATACATTTTGGTCCAAAAATAACAAAAACTACGACTTTATTCAGCATTGTCTTCTCTTCCGTGTTTGTTTTCAGTCCGCAAACAAAGATTCAAACGTTATGAATCAGCGTATTGATTCATGATTTGGATCGTCAGTGTCACGTGATTTCAGCAGTTTGACACGCGATCCGAATCATGAATCAATACGCTTATTCATAACGTTTGAATCTTTGTTTGTGGACTGAAAACATGAACAGTAAAGTGTGCATACACTTGCATACGCTCTCAGACTGAATATAAAATATCTTAAACTGTGTCTGAAGATGAACGGAGGTCTTACGGGTGTCGAACGACATTAGGGTGTCATTAATGACAGAATTGTCATTTTTGGGTGAACTTTTTGACCATAGTGTATAAAAAAATATGGACCATAGACTGTAAAAAAAATATGTTTGTGACATCACCCATAGGTTTCTGAAGATCATTTCTGAAGCCTAAAGTTTGGCTGTTGCCATTTGGCAGCATTTTGATACCGTGCGTCACTCCCAGATAACAGAAAATTGTCAAAAAAGAGCTAACAGGTAGAGTGGGTGGAGCTAGCAGACAAACGGTTAGTAGTGACAGCAGCAGTAGCAATCCACCTGTCACTCAAGTGGCCACGCCCTTAATTATGCTAAACTTTAAGGCTTAATGTAATGTAAACTAATGAGTTAAAAAAAATAAAAAAAAATCACCCCCCTTAGAGTTGTCATTAAGCTATATAGGTATATAAACTTTGAAAGTTGGGGATTTTAACATGCGGCTCAATGAGATTCTGCTCCTTCAGGAGCCTGTCCCTAGCAGCCAGTCGATGAACTGCAGTTTAAGTCACTTCCCTATTGGAGGTTGCTGCTTGGTTTTGACCCACAGCAGGCACATAAAAAGAAAGACATTGTACATTGTGACACATATTGTGTTTCCGGTCAATTTTGACAAAATTATTAACTGAAGCTTTCCACGTGATATGCAGATTTGAATATATTGGTTAGATTTGTTAAATAGAAGGGGAAAAAAATATAATTTAAAAATTTAAAAATTACATACCACATAAACTACATCAACTACAGCCCAAAAGGGTATAGCAAAAGTTCAAAGGCCAAAAATTTAAATAATAAAAAGCACAATGTAGTAATTACACTATAACATCCTACATGTATTGTGTTTTTATTGTGTACTACATGCATTTTTTACCTTATATTTTTTAAAAAAACCACTGTATATAAAACAGCTGTAATTAATTTATGTAATTCCATCTATAATTAAATGGTTGACCCTTTCCTCACCCCTTAATCAACCCTTAAACCTACCCAAGTCAAATAACCTTTATTTTATACGGAGTATAATTGTTGGCAAATGATTTTTGCATTAACTCTGCCACCTGGAAATTAAGAAAATATTTGAAAAGTGGAATAAAGTGTCAAAGGTGTTTTTATAGGTTAGGGGTATAGGTTGAGAGGGCTGTATCGTACCAAAATGGCTACATTCATTTAACAATTTTAACAAATATAATACTTTACACTGTTATTATTACATACTATTTAATGTACAACAGCACTGAGGTGCACATTTTATCTGCCAGTATTGTGAATATTTATAAATATTTGAATGTTTTATCCAATCATTAGGAAAGATGACCATCAAAATTGTATTATATACATACAAAAAAACGATATAATAAGTCACAACATCCTGACATAATCACAACTAAATTACTTCCTGTCAGGGTACAAAGTCTTTTGTCGTAATGTCCATGCCTTCTCCGGTTGCCATAAAAATAAAAAATAAACATTTTTAAATAACCAAAACATAATTTCACCTTCGGGCAGCCAAAACAGATCTGGGTTTTTCTGTTGCATCATCTTATACAAACCAATTTTTAAATTATTGTGGGTAATAAAACATAAAATTAAATTCATCCTCCATAAAACACATACCGAACATAACCTGTCCTCCTCTGGGACTCCTTTAAGGACTCTGAGCTGAGCACATAGAGACCTCTGTCTTCTTTTCAAATTATATTTGACATAAGATTCAGTAAAAAAAATTCGGACACACTTTATATTAGGTGGCCTTAACTACTATGCACTAACATTGGAATTAATCTTTTGATATAATGCACTTATTGTGTATATACATGTTTTTACATTTTACTTACATTTAAAAAAAACCTGCATGTAATTAAGTCTGTAATTAATTTCTGTAGTTACATTTGCAATTAAACAGTTGGCACTTCCCTTACACCTAACCCTACCCTCAAACTGACCCACACCACCACAGCTGTCCCTAACTCTACCCGTATCCCACCTCACTATCAGCAAAAGGTGTTTTGCAATACAATTTGAACACAGTAAGTATATTGTACTTATTTTGTACAATATACTTACTGTGGTGGTGTAAGAACATAGTACTTAAGGCCACCTAATATAAAGTGGGGATAAATATAATCTAATTAGTGTAAATATCAGTTCACTAATAAATGCTGCTACTTGCACTAAGTGTAAATAGCATCTATTGCTAAGAAAATATGATATTTTCACTTGGTGCAAATTGCCGCTGTCTTATGTATATAGCACTTTATATATAATACAGAATGTGTCAAAGCAGCTTTACAGTGATAACAGCAAAGTTATGCATTTTGGTTGTTGTTCATCAACAAGTCATTTCAGTGTTAATTCAGTTCTGTTGAAAAGATCAAAAAATATTAAATTAGTTAATATTATCTTTAAAGCAGTTATTAAAATAATAATAATAATAATAATAATAATAATAATAATAATAATAATAATAATAATAATAATAATTTCGTCCAGCTCAGTTCAGTTCTAGTTCAACAGTATAAGTACAATCTGATTAATAATATACACATACCACCAAACCTGTCCCTAACCTTAGCATACAATGAATTAACAATTATTTTTAGGTAAGTACATATTAGTTAAAGACATTTAATACAAAGTGTGACGGAAATTGTAGTGCGTTAACTCTAGTTATTGATCAGATACAATGTGGTTTTAGCTTAAATAATTTAGTTTTGGCTGTTTTTAAAAGCTCACATTCCACTGGGTCAAAACTGACCCAGGAAAGCAAAAGATGTGGTGTCAGTTTTTGAATGCATTAGGAAGATTAAACAAGGTCAAGCTTTAGCAATAGTAATAGCAATGCTTTTCTTACCAAATGCAACTATGAATATTATGACAACTAATAAGCTTAAAGCGACATGTGAACTTCTCTATATAAAGATCTGGTGTCCAGTGGGGGTCAAGTATGATGCTGAGATAAATATTTCCACTGCAGCCCGTGCGGGACAGCAGGTCTCTAGCAGAGTGTGTCATTTTATTGGAGGTGTAAATCTGTCATTGCAGGCGTAGAAACAAAGCAGAGTCGTCTTAGGGGATGAGATCTGCTCTAGCGTGAAGAGCAGTGTGAATATTTTTTAAAGAGTTAAAGAATCTGAACACTGAAGACATTTGAGCAACAGATATCGAGCAGTCTATTGTTGTTCCAAAACTGTGGAACACAGGAGAGTGTTTTTTAAATAAAGCATTGTAGCTCCTTGACTTTCACTGACTGAAAAAGAAAAAAGAAAAAAAACATCTCGCAATTTTATGTTCCACAAAATAAAATAAAAAAGTCTTACACATTTGGAACAAAATGAGGCATTTCATTTTTTGAATCAATTATACCTGACATAGTGTGGGCGCTACAAGTGTACACTAAAAACAAAAACAAAAAAATCATGATTTGTTATCACAATTGTTTTCTTTTGTAAAATCCACTTAGGTCATTAATGTTCTTCAAATAACATAATATGTGACCTGTGCTGGCAAATTGAGTCGGAATACGCATGGGATAATTTCAAGCTACAGATACAATTATTTTGATATTTTCACAAAAATCTGGCAATAAAGCCCTCGTCTAGCATTCTCAATGCTCTAAATAGCAATTAAACATCTAAAAGTATCTTTATATGTACATTTTCGGAGAGGAGTACCTTTTCTTTGTCCATGAAAACGATCTATCTCACGCTGACTGACAGATCCGACTCGTGCGCACAAAGACCCCCCTGTGCACAATCCCGATATCAATCAATCAATCAACTTTATTTGTATAGCGCTTTTACAATCACAATTGTGTCAAAGCAGCTTCAAAGTGTCAAACAGGTCAATATTGCAACAAAATTTGATTTGGCTGTACAGTCGTACTGGAGAAAACAGTGATGTTATCAGCTTATTTTAATTTATCGTATAGCGACAATGTTGGCAGATCAGTATTATAGTTTATAGAATTAAACCTAATTCATACATTTTTGTCACATCTGTTCAGTGTCTGGCATGCTGTGGGACTTTTATGTTGAAGTTTATAGACCATTTCAGAATGTTTGTAAACAATCGCCTCAATATATTTCCGGGTGGCAGAACGCGAGCGGCTTCTACTGACAAACTGAAGAGATCAGCCGGCTACTGTAAACAGTAACATAGTTAAGAACATTGTTGTTGATTAAAGTTGAAACTATGACGAAAATGTGTTGTGTTTGGGGTTGCGCCGTCAGATATACAGCAAAAGGTGTAGGATTTTATCGATTTCATTCAGAAAGAAGTAAATATATCCAGCAAAACCTGTGGGTGAGGAGGCTAAAGCGAGTAGACGTCGTCAAAAGTGGCGGTACAGAGAAGTATTCTCAAAACGGTCCATTTACAAAATCATAGCAGAGCATAATTATCTTCAGCTGGGGAAATTCGAGACTAATATTAGTAAACTTTATATCTCTTTTAACCCCTTACGATTCAAAGATCATACGGCCTCAGATTACTATTGTTAAACATTCACTGCTCATCACACTATATTACTTTATCTGGACAAACTCAGTATCATCAGAAAGATTAAAGACTCCAGCTTCGATATTTGAACACTGTTTTTGATAAACCTGGGTTGCAGTGACATTAATTTCTAAATTTATGTCAGGAGTGCATTAATTATAATCGATCCGTTATGAACGATATTTTGAATAGATTATCAGACGCACGTTCATTCTCTCTCGTCTGCACTGGCTCATTTGTGTTCACAGAGATCGCAAAGAACAGCTTTCAGTTTAGCTCTTAATTCAAAAGTCCTCATATTTGGAGAAATATTGACATATCACGTTTGCAAAATATTTCGTCATACAGAATACCATTTCTATTCATTTCTGTAAATGGACTGCATTTATATAGCGCTTTTATCCAAAGCACTTTACATTTTTGCCTCACATTCACCCATTCATACACCAACGGCGATGTCAGCCATGTAAGACGCCATCCAGCTCGTCGGGAGCAGCTGGGGTTAGGTGTCTTGCTCATGGACACTTCGACACTTGGTCAGGTGGAACCGGGGATTGAACCACCAACCTTTTGGTTTGTAGACAACCTACATGAACCACTGAGCCACTGCCGCCGCCCATTTCTCACGGAATTATTTGATATAAAAGAGTTAAAACATGCGCAGACCTCTCTCTGTGTCTCTTCTTAATGATATGCATCGAATATCAGTCATCTGGCGTTCATTCGCCCTCTGATCTGTCAGTCTTTTGATATTGCTCAACACCGCCCTCGCATGACGCGCTCACTAGCTGCGTTTCCATTACAGATTTGCGAAAAACTTTTGCGATATTTCTTAAATGTCGATAAAAAACTGTTGCGAAATGACAGCGTTTCCATAGCTGCAGTTATGCGACTAAAACATATTACTTTCCTCTCGCGATAGGTCAGTCCAAAATGATGGCACTTGGTAGGTTTGTACATCCCATCCATCACACTAGCCATTATTTTTATTGGAAGGAGACGTGTGTGTTATCCAAGCATTAATGGCAAGGAAAGGCCCTTAGGTTACTTAAGCGGCACGGATATGAGGTGTGTGTGTGTGTGTGTGTGTGTGTGTGTGTGTGTGTGTCAGATCTGCTTCAAGGTCTTCATGATAATGTAGCATTTCTGTGTTTAGAATCCAGTATTACTGTAATCCTATATTGTCTTTTATGAGTTTAATAAAGAACTCCATCTCGTCTTCTCTCCAAACCATCATCTGTAAAGAATGATCGCCTTTTAAGCGTGGCAGGTTGATGCATATAGAGAAGAGCGAAATGTTTGAATTTGCATGTTAACTCAAATGTTTTATTTTTATTTTCACCACTTTCGTTATTTTGGCTAGATATTTCGTTTGATTGGCATTTGAACTGAATTTAGAAATGCTTTGGAAAAGAAAAAATTGGCATTTAATAAACAAAATAATTTTTTTGAAATGGAGACCGCGTTTGGAGTGAGTGCATGCAAAATAATTAGTTCCCCGAGTCCACAAATAAAAATAGACAGTTTATAGTATATAATTATGTCTTGAACTCATCTGTATAGCTAAAAATGACAAGAGTATTGTAAATTGTTTCATCTCTCTTAAAGGAAGAAGGAAAAAATGAGAACGTCAGCGCTTTTATCGGCCGTGGGTTAAAGAAAACATAGCCTAACTACGAAACTAAATAGGCTGCGTTTAGGCCTAAACATTAGCCTGTAATATTATTATTTTAATGTATATGTTGGTTATGAAAAGTGAGCAGCATGAGTAAGAATCGCAATATGTTTGAGACCTGGGGAGTCACATGATTTTGATCACTTCGAGTTTTATTTTCTAGAAAGTCTTTCTTAAAAAATACATTTATTTTTGTATAAATTGTATTTTTATTTTGATCGATGTTTCATCAAGTAAATGCCTGTTTATTAGATAAGAAGCAAACTAAGATCGTCTGGAATGGATTGACGTGCGTAACTGGCCTGTTTCCTCGGCCTTTGAGTAAGGCTGAAAATACAGGCTGCCTCTTTCTGCTTTAATACATTTCTTGAATATATGTCTTAATTACAGTATATATAGCCTGTAGTCCTTATTAGGAGAAAATATATGTCCTTTTAACTACATTATCTTGTTATTACGACACAATTGAGTGGAAAATATAATATATAGGCCCTATGTTGCAGCAATGCGTCATCGCAACAGGTGACATGTAAATGGGAAAAAAACGTTTCCATTGCAGTTTTGCGAAAATGTCCTTTTTCGAATCGCCTGAAAAACCACCTCATGAGAGCGTAAAAACTTTTTTGCGATATATGGGAGTTTTTGCGAAATTGTCGCGTTTCCATTGGGCGTATTTTCAATTCGCAATTTCAATTTGCGCAATTTGAAGGGTAATGGAAACGCGCTTACTGTCTCGGACATTTCCTCATTCTGGCCCTGTGAAGAACGAATCTGTTCTACATTTCTACGCGTGAACTAAGAAGCTAATAAACACACGATAACTATGGAATAAGGTTTTTGTGTGATTGTTCATGTGATTTCGGCTATTTTATATCAATAATAGATGTTTACATTATGACTGCTAACAGGTGTAGTGATTAGCTCCATATAAAATGATAGATATAACATATTTTAACATCGGGAGTTCGTGAGATATTGCAGATGCTACGAGTCATTTAAGTTGATAATCGCTTCAAATCCGGCACGGATTTGGTACACAGCACGACTTTTTGCACCGCGAGCCGGCCGCAATCACACGAGCTTTCGTGTTAAACACAGACACCAGAGCTTTCAATGTTGCTGCTATAGCTTCAGATACAAAAAATAACGAAAAAATTTGTGCAAATGATTTGTTGAAAAGCAGAGAACAGGTAAATAGTTAGATAACAGGGAAATAGACCATCTACAATAGTCTAACATATTGTAATTGAAACAGCAACAGTCACTAAAATAACTACTCAATTGTAGGCTGAGGCTCATTTAAAAATTATGGTAGTAGAGTAGCGCTACATCTACTAGACCAAGGTTAGGCATTTCATGTATTGCTATCTCCTGAATTAATTAATCAGTCCCTCAATAATCATGTTAACTTTGTCTGAATCCCAAGCAATTTACTAGCGTTGCCATAGGAACGCTTCGGCTTTTGCCACCCAAAAGAACGTTTATTACTGTTGTGATGTCATGGTGAATTGTCCTATTTGTGCATTGTTTCTGTCTCCTGTTTCCTGTGGAGTTTTGTAGTTCTTGTAGTTTTTCATGTTGATTAGTTCTCCCAGGTGTTTCCCATTCACCACTACCCTTGTTATATTGTTAGCCTTGTTCCCTGGTGTGTATTTATACCCCTGTGATTCAGTTGTTCTTGGTCGGTCGTTGTTTCCTATTATGCAGGTGTTCTTGGTATTTTGTTCCTCGTGTTTCTTTGTGTTTGCTCTGTTATTTTGTTCCTGATTTTTCATCTGTATTGTTTGGTCTTTAATAAAATCTCCCTGCTATTGGATCCTACTTCTCTGCCTGCCGTCTGTTCCGTGACAGAACGACCGACCTAAAGAATGGATCCAGCGGGGAAATTGATGGTCCCTGTTCCGGTGGTCCCGTTTCCGGTGGACCCAGTTCCGGTGGTCCAAGTACCGGGGGTCCCAGTTCCGGTGGATCCTGTTCCGGTGGTCCTGAGTCTGGAGGTTCCGAGTCCTGACACGGCCAAAAGGGCTGTGCAGGGGTTCTTTGTGGCAGCGGTACTACGTGCTTGGGAGAAACACAGGACCTCCTCTGGAGATTCAGGGCTTGTTTCTGAGCAGCCTGCAGTAGTCTTGGAGGAGTGTCCTGAGCTGCCCAAGTGCATTCCCTTGCCGTGGCCGGCCCGCGCACAGAGTCCGGAGAGGACTCCATCCCCTGCACTAAGTCCAGAGAGGACTCTGTCCCCAGCACAGAGACTAGAGTGGACTCCGTCCCCAGCACCGAGCCCAGAGAGGGCTCCGTTTCCAACACCCAGCCCAGAGTGGACACCGTTCCCAGCACCGAGCCCAGAGAGGGCTCCGTTCCCAACACCCAGCCCAAAGAGGGCTCCGTCCCCAAAACCCAGCCCAGAGTGGACTCCGTCCCCTGCACCGAGCACAGAGAGGACTCTGGTCCCAACACAGAGCCCAGAGTGGACTCCGGTCCCAACACAGAGCCCAGAGTGGACTCCGTCCCCAACACCCAGCCCAGAGTGGACTCCGTCCCCAGGACCAAGCCCAGAGTGGACTCCGTCCCCTGCACCGAGCCCAGAGAGCACTCCGGTCCCTACACCCAGCCCAGAGAGGGCTCCGTCCCCAGGACCAAGCCCAGAGTGGACTCCGTCCCCTGCACCGAGCACAGAGAGGACTCTGGTCCCAACACAGAGCCCAGAGTGGACTCCGGTCCCAACACAGAGCCCAGAGTGGACTCCGTCCCCAGCACCGAGCCCAGAGATGGCTCCGGTCCCAACTCCCGAACTGAGTGGGCCACCCTGGCCTCCCGAACTGAGGGGGCCGCCCTGGCCACCCGAACTGAGTGGGCCGCCCTGGTCGCCCTGGCCTCCCGAACTCTTTGTCCCTCCCATCCCTCCCTGGTCAGTCCCTCCCATCCCGCCCGATCTGCCTCAGGTCCCATCCCGCTTCCAGTGTCCGCTCCTGACCCTCCATCCCTCCCCCAGTTCCGCCGCCGCTTCACCTCCCTCCGTGACTGGTTCTGGAGAGTCTGGAAGCCGCTCCTTTGAGGGGGGGTATTGTCACATCTGTTCAGTGTCTAGCACTTTGTGGGACTTTTATGTTGAAGTTTATATGTGCATTGTTTATGTTTCCTGTTGAGTTTTGTATACACAGAAAAATAGGGTGTCAAAATTGTACCTTTAGGGGTACAACAGCTTGTCGCTGGGGCAGTACCCTTAAAAGAACAATGTTGTACCATTTTTAACACAAAAAGGTTCATAGTAGTACCTTAATGTACGCATTTGTACTCAAAGGTACTAATATGCACCTTTTAGGAGTAGAAAAAAGGAACAAAGATGTCCTTTTAAGGGTACTGCCCCAGCGACAAGCTAAAGGTACAATTTTGACACCCTATTTTTCTGTGTGATTAGTTCTTGTACTTTTTCATGTTGATTAGTTCTCCCAGGTGTTTCTCATTCACCACTCCCCTTGTTATCTTGTTAGCCTTGTTCCCTGGTTTGTATTTATACCCATGTGATTCAGTTGTTCTTGGTCGGTCGTTGTTTCCTGTTATGCAGGTGTTCTTGGTATTCTGTTACTCGTGTTTCTTTGTGTTTGCTCTTTAATTTTGTTCCTGATTTTTCATCTGTATTGTTTGGTAATTAATAAATTCTCCCTGCTATTGGATCCTACTTCTCTGCCTGCCATCTGTTCTGTGACAATTTTATTATCCACGCACGCATAGAATTACAGTATTTTAAAATATCTGTCTTGGCAAGTATTCACGCAAACATTATCTGTTATGTCTTATGTGAAATTTTGGAGAACTGTTGGGGGAAAACATCTGAAGTGTAACATTATATTAGATCTGTGTGGTAAAGTAGTTATTAGTATATAGGCTGTGTGTTTCATTAATTCTAATCAAAGAACTATGGTATCATGAAAAATATATTTATTTTCCTATAGATATTCGGTGTTGACTTGGTGTGTGATAAAGTTGGTGATATTACAGATATTTTAAGGTGATTTTGTTTTGGAACCTTCAGAAATCGTTAACTCGATTTTTCTCAAAAGGAACTTTGCTGACTCTATCGATTTCAAACAGCTCAGTCATTGTTTTGTTCGATTAAAAAAAAAAAATCATACATCTTTTTGAAGAGAAGAGAGCGATAGAGATGTGAAAATAACAACACATTTTTGAAAATGTACTCATTTTCAAAAATTGCCTTTTGAGTTTCAAAATGCATTTTGAGTTTCTGTTGACCAGCTCCTTCATTGTCTCAACTCAAAACATTTTAATGTCAATGAACTTAATATTTTAAGGCAACCAGATAACTTACCTTTTTAGGTTAAACCAGCAATAATTTTTTACAGTATATAAACACAATGTTAATCTGCAGTCACGCTAGCAACATTTAAGTGAAATCTAACCTCTGTGTCTTAAATCTATTTATAACCAAGATAATTAATAATTCCCTCCAGGCTGGCTATGTTCCTTCATCTCTAAAAACTGCTATCATCAGACCACTTAAAAAAAAAACGCTTTAGACCCAGATGTTAATGACAAATACAGGCCAATCACCAAACTCCCATATCTCTCTTAGGTGCTGGAAAAAGTTGCTGCACAGCTTTAGGTCCATTTGGAGCAAAACATCTATATGAGAAATTTCAGTCTGGTTTCCGCTCAGGACACAGCACAGAAACAGCTTTGGTCAGGGTCACAAACGATCTATTGATGGCGGAAGATGCTGGTTCCCCATTTCTTATCATGCTCTTGGACTTAACTGCGGCTTTCGATACAGTTGACCATAACATCCTCATTCACCATTTACATTCCACCATCGGTCTCTCTGACTCGGTCCACAACTGGTTTTCTTCTCATCTCACTGGGAGAACTGAATATGTTGCGTTAGGAGAAGCTACATCCCTGTCACACAATGTCACCTGTGGTGTCCCTCAAGGCTCTGTGCTCGGACCCACCCTGTTCATACTCTACATGCTCCCCCTTGGCTGTCTCATCAGCTGGCATTGGATTTCTATTCCCTGCTATGCTGATGACACTCAACTTTACATTAGGACAAGTTCATCTCCCTCTTCTGACGTCACACCATCCACTTATCACTTTCCTGGATGAGATAAAGGCGTGGATGAAGCAAAACTTTCTCCAGCTAAACAGCTCCAAGACTGAAGCGATCCTAGTCGGCACTCCACTTCAGGTCCAGAAGTCCGTTAACACCAGCATTGCTTTCTCTGATCAGGTCATTCCACTTTCCACTTCAGTCACCAATTTAGGGGTCAGAATGGAATCGCAGCTTACTTTTGAAGCTCACATCAAACACCTGTGTAAGACCTCTGCCAATGTTAGTATTCTTCCCATACTAACATTGGCAGAGAAGCTTTTCCACGCCTTTGTCTCCTCCAGGCTGGGCTACTGCAATGCGCTCCTTATCGGCATCTCTAGCAAAAATCTCCAGAGGCTACAGTGTATTCAGAACAGCGCTGCTAGGATCCTCATGAGGGTGCGCAAATATGACCATATCACCCCCATTCTAAAATCACTCCACTGGCTTCCTGTGTCGTTCAGGATCGAGTATAAGATCTCTCTCCTTATCCACCAGTGCATCCATGGTGACGCACCCACCGATCTCAAGGAACTCCTCACCACACAAACTTCCACACGAAACCTCCGCTCTGTTTCTCTCTATCGTCTTGCAACTCCCTTGACCAGGCTCAGTACTCTGGGAGATCGGGCCTTCTGCTCTGCAGCCCCCGGTCTGTGGGATGCTCTCCCTGACCACCTGCGGACCCTACAGACTGTAGATGATTTTAAGCGTGGTCTTAAAACCCACCTTTTGAGCAGAGCTTTTAATTGATTTGTTACTTCTTAATTTTTCAGTTTTGTTTTATTTTATTTTATTTACTAATTTATTTATTGTTGTTGATTGTTTTAATTCTGTGGCACTTTGAGATTTTGTTTAATATAAAGTGCATTATAAATAAAATGTATTATTATTATTATTATTATTATTATTATTATTATTATTATTATTATTATTATTATTATTATTATAAACATGGTAAATGTTACCATACCTTTATTATTTTTCTGTCAAAGCCATTTGTGCCAGTGTTAAACATCTGCCCTCTCTGGGTCACATTACAGTAACTGTAACTCTTATTTATATGCATTAATTTATTTGATATTCCCCCGAAATAATATTCTCAACATTACCATTTTTATTATTCTGAAGTGCATATTGAGTGTCCTGTGATCCATGAAAATGTGCACCATATACACGAATCCGGGACACTCCCCTGAAAGTATTAGAAAGCCTAATGGGATTCATTCTTCAATGTCCCTCTTTCTTTTTTTTCTCTTCTCTCAGGAAAGGGAGACGTGTTCGGGGATGTGTTCTGGAAAGAGGTTAATTTAGCTCAGGCTTGTGCGAACGTCCGTGCTCTGACCTACTGCGATCTTCACATCATCAAGCGCGACGCTTTACAGAAGGTTCTGGAATTCTACACAGCCTTCGCCGGCCACTTCTCACGGAATCTGGTGCTAACCTACAACCTGAGGAAAAGGGTGAGTGCCTTTAGACCACTTCACAGGAAAAATAAAAATGCTTAAACCCCAAAGTTTCAAAAAATTAGTTTGATTAGAATTCACTTTTTAAAGCACTGTTTCCACATTTTGGATGTCAGCCTTATTTAACACAAACTGAATGGTTCATTAACTGGCAAACTCATCAAACGCAGACATACAACAGTTAGTGCTGCTCTGTGCCTGTTTGTAAAAGAGTGAAAAGACCATAGACTGTATAAAACAATGAGCAAGTGTCCATGACGTCACCCGAAGGATTCTGAAGAGCATTTTTGAAGCCTAAAACCGGCCATTGGATAACTCCCGGATAACCGAAATTGGACAAAGAGGCGGGACTTGGGTGGAGTTGAGGTGCCTGGTTGTGTAAACCAGCAGTGGCAATCCACCTGTTTACTCAAGTGGCCATTCTCTTAATTATGCAGAACTCTTAAAGGGGTACTTCAGCGCTGGGAAGATGAATCTTGTATTTAAACTGGGTCATTAATGTAGTAGAAATGTGAAATTATTTTTTAATTTGGTACCTTCTAGACTGAGAAAATAAAAAAAATGTATTTTTGTCTCATGGGGATGAAAGACTACAATTACCAGAATGATTCGCTGCCCTTTGAGGCCATTCCCAAAGCCACCAACTTGATTACAGTGACTGAGTTAGAGAAGACACTACAATTAAAAACTGAACGTGTCTGTTCAATATAATGAGTGAGTCACCGCGCGAGTATCACAGCACTGAGCACTAACTGCAGGAGTGATGAGAGCTGAGGTAATCGCGACTACACTCGCGGCATACATTCACAAAGCGAGTTCAGTCTGGCACGCGTTTCAGTTCATGCCTTTGCAAGCTTAACTTTCATAGAAATTAGTTTGAGAAGTTAGAAGACTTACATTGCTCACCATAGATCCGTTTAAATGAGCGCCTGCAGCTGTAAGCTGAGCTCTCCCTGCAAGCTTGAGTGTTATCTCCCATCCCCCATGCGCGGATTCAAAACATGCGGAAATGGCTCCCTCTGCTGGCTGTAGTCTTTAGCCTTTGGGCAAACATTCCTCCTATGATGCAAATATCGTCAATTTGCATCATAGGAGGAATTTTTCCAGAAATAAAATGCATAAATCTCTTGTCTCAGGGGGATATGAGGGGGGAAAGCACAATCATTTGAATATACTCCAGGGTTTCTACTGATACAAAGCCATATGCTAATCGCTGAAGTAACCCTTTAATGTAATTTAAATAAATTAGTTATAAATGTTGTTTTTTTTGTTTGTTTTTTACTCAGTTGTCATGAAAGGCAAAATTAGCTTTATTGACAAAAAACACTTTTTGTACCAGTCTGTAAACATATTTTTTTCTACAGTAAAGGTAAGCATTTTAACATGGGATTGAATCCCTTTTGGAGCTTGTCTCTATAGTGGCCAGACAATGAATTGCAGTTTAATTCACTTCTGTGTTGGATTCAAGAGAGAGACCAGAAGGTTGCAGCTTGGTCATTTAAATGCATTTAAATCAGACCAAATTATGCCTATTCTGACTAACTTCACACTGTATCAAATTATAGTTTTAATTGCTGTGTAAATGCATTCATACCACATCTAAGCAGCATGAATTAGTCTGTGTAGTAAATGCCACTTCAAAAGCGTTTCTGTTCCATCTTTTCAGTATAAATTGTACTCTATTACACTCCAGATACTGGAATCACTAGCTGCTTTTACACATAAATCACAGTAAAAAATGACCAGATTGATGCTAAACACAGTCAGTGAGCGAATCCACATTACAGTGATATTACAGTAAAACAATCAAAACAGTATTTTACTGTAAAAAACACAGTTAAATATTGTGAAAGTCTGGAATTTTTTTACAGTGCACTATAATGTATGTGGTGTTCACACAAGCAATGACATTTCATCTTTAAGATACCAATTATACAACAGCACCAAAATACTGGTTATGATGGTTGTCAGAATTGACCTGATCTTTAAATGCTATTTTCTTCAACCGCCCAAATGGGAAGCTTAAGGTTCACATTGTGTCTAATTTAACAACATTTTTTGACTTAAGATTTAATAGTTTTAAAACTGCAGAGCCACATTGCTGATTAATGGAAAGAAGGTATGCAGGCATTCCAAATATCCTTACCTCTATACTATATCCCTGTTGAAAAAATAGCATATATTCTGGTAAGGTATGCTTTGAAGCATAGCAGCTGGTTTGAGCTGGTCCTTAGTTGGTCATGAGCTGGTTTAAGCTGTCCTGAGCTGGATCTACTTTCTTAGTACCAGCTCAGAACCAGCACTAGACCAGCTCAAACCAGCAGCCAGTATGCAAGGAGCAGTATGTGGAAGCAATAGATTTAGATTTAGACCGCTGCCCTCCATTTTGTCTCATAGTTGAAATATGTCAGACTGGCTCCATTATCTGTACATAAACAGTCAGTGTTTTGAGAACATATTTTACATTATAAGCATTATAAGCATATTCTGTATTTTTATTTTATTTTATAAAATCATACAATTTTATGCAAGGCATCAGCCATAGCGCCTAGTGACAAAATTCTTAGAAATGTGGGTGTTTACTCTAAAAAAAATCCTAGTAAACAAAAAAGTAATTCAGAAATCATCTTAACCCTTAAAAGAGGTCTTAAAGGGTTAGTTCACCCAAAAATGAAACTTACGGCCGTTTCACACCGCAAGCGTGAGCGGCTCGAATTTTTCCGGCACCCGTGTTAATCAATGAGTGCATTCACACCGGGAGCAGCAGCAGTGAAGCGGGACTTCGGCGGAAAGCCTATTTTTGCTGCGCAGCTGACGCTCAACTAAAGTGAAAGCACAATTTTGATGGGCAAAATACATATGATATCACACAAAAAGTGCTCAAAATGCACACAAGAAGCACGTGTAGTGTGTTTTAACAATAACTGGAGTATGTCAGAAAAGAAAAAAGAAAGAAAGATTTACCCATTTAAACTTGTTTTAATTATTCAGTTTGGGTGACAGTATGGTTATGATAATAAAAAATAAGGTAAACTAACCAGAAAATATAAAAAACTTTCTTATCAGACAGGCTGCTCAATTAAAGTGAAAGCACACTTTTAATGGACAAAATAAATATAATATCACACAAAAAGCGCTCAAAATGCACACAAGAAGCACATGTGGTGTGTTTTAACAATAACTGGTCAGAAAAGAAAACGAAAAATGAAAAATATCAGCATTGTCTTCTCTTCCGGTTTTGTTTTAAATCCTCAAATAAAGATTTGAACGGTAATGAATCAGCGTCCGAATCATGAATCAATACGCTGATTGATAACCGTGCAAATCTTTATTTGAGGATTTAAAAAAAACAAACAATTCAAAACCAAACAAAACCAAACAATGCTGAATAAAGTCGTAGGTTTTGTTATTTTTGGACCAAAATGTATTTTCGATGCTTCAAGAGACTCTAATTAACCCACTGATGTCTCATATGGACTACTCTGGTGATGTTTTTATTACCTTTCTGGACATGGATAGTATAGTGTGCATACACTTAGATACGCTCTCGGGCTAAATATAAAATATCTTAAACTGTGTCTGAGGATGAACGGAGGTCTTACGGTTGTGGAGCGACATTAGGGTGAGGGATTAATTACAAAAAAAAAGTTCAAATTTGTTAGGAGGACGGACGAGGACTTTTAAGAGGCTTAAGAGTTTATTTAGCAAAATCGTAGAAAGATGAAGAGGGAGAAGAAATGTGTTGCTGACAATGGATGACAGTGAGTTAATAAGACGCTATAGATCAGATCGCGCAGGGATCATGTTTGTGACAATCTTATTAGATACATGCTAATATCTCTGACAGCGCAGGGATGCCATAGCACCAGAAATAAAAAATATTTGCTACATTATGATATTTGGCAGCTGGGAAAATGCAACAATGCAGCAGTGATGATTGGGGTCTGTCACAACCTTCTGTAAGCAGTGATCACAAAACACACAGACTCATGGGGACTCGTGTCACTGTGGGGACCTAAATTGAGGTCCCCATGGGTACAAAATCTTATAAATCATACAGAATGAGTTATTTTGAAAATGTAAAAATGCAGAAAGTTTCCTGTGATGGCTAGGTTTAGGGGTAGGGGCAGTGTAGGGGGACAGAATATATGGTTTGTACAGTATAAAAACCATTACGTCTATGGTGAGTCCCCAGAAAGATAGCGCACCAGACGCGCACGCGCGCGTGTGTGTGTGTGTGTGCGTGTGCGTGTGCGTGTGTGTGTGTGTGTGTGTGTGTACGTGCATGCGTGCGTGTGACAGAACAGTAAAATAGGACAATTTTTACTTCAAAGTGAAGGCTTACAATAGACCCTATACTAAAAAGCGCTCCTTTTCCCCCTTTTTGGACAACCAACCTATCACAGTCTTCAAAAGACTGTCGAACAATCAATCAATCAACTTTATTTATATAGCGCTTTTACAATCACGATTGTGTCAAAGCAGCTTCTCAGTGTCAAACAGGACAATATTGCGACAAAATTAGATTTGGCTGTACAGCCGTACTGGAGAAAACAGTGATGTTATCAGCTTATTTTAATTTATCATATAGCGACAATGTTGGCAGATCAGTATTATAGTTTATAGAATTAAATAAGACCTAATTCATACATTTTATTTGTATAATAAGTTGAATAAATTTAATCATATTTTTAGTGTCCCCAACTGAGCAAGCCAAGCCAAAGGCGACAGTGGCAAGGAACCAAAACTCCATCAGGGCATGATGGAGAAAAATAAACCTTTGGAGAAACCAGACTCAGTCGGGGTGCCAGTTCTCCTCTGGCCTATTAACACACCGTGTAAGATCATTATTCTGGCAACCTTACAGGTCAGAAATCATATTAGATTGGAATATTCAAAATTTCAGGGTATCACGGAAGAGACGGATTTATTTAGGATGGGGCGTCGATTACACAAGGGTATGAATACAAGAAAGATCGGAGTTATTGCGCCGAAGACGGGTTTTGAGCATGTCGTGCCAGTGAGGAAAATTCGGAGACACCACGGACAGGGCCCAGATCCGGGATAAACCTCGGATAAACAGAGAGACTAACATTAGCGTAGATGCCACTCTTTTTATGATGTAACGAGTACATCAGGTGTTATGGGAAGTGTTCCCGGTTCAGGCTGACCTAGTTAATGCAGCCTAACAATCAGTCAATTGATCTGAATAATGAAAGTTAAAAATGTTCTATGTGTATGCCATAGTAAAGAGATGTGTCAGTAAAAGACTGTGTCATACGTAGCAACGGGTCAGCCTCGCCTCTTCACTAAGATAAACGTTTTTGTATTTTCCTTGCTCAGAGTTGCTCTCAGATCGGCCTGAAAAGCTCTTAAGCTAAAACCCCTATACGTAAAACTTTTTAAGCTAAATTAGGATTTTTCTGAGAGGACTCTGGATGTAATGCATCCTAATTTCAAACTAAATTGAAGAGTGGACTTGTGTGACATTATTTAGATCAAAATCAGGCCAAAATTAAGTTTGTTTCTGGAAAAAAGTGAACGTCCCCGAAAAAGTTTGCTCCAGCTATTAAACACCTTTGAACTTTCAATGGTCGGTGGTGAATACATAGGAGACTCCACTTTCTTTTAATGAGCACAATAAAGGCCCACATATATTCAACCAAAAAAGTATAAATTTAGGGCTTTGGATAATTTTAACCCACGAGGAAAGGATTTGTTACAAAGTATGAGGGATGGCCTGTTCACACCAAAAACGATAACTTAACATCTTTAAATGCTTGAGCTCTTTAAAGCAGGATGGATTCTGATTGGCCGTCAATGTTTTTATCATTCGTCTGTTGGAAAGTATCGTTGTGAAAGTGATTCCAATGATATTGTTGCTTTGTGTTAGCCTAGAAATCTAGACACACCCTAGCGCGAGCAAATCTAATCTGCCGCGAGTGTCGCCTAGCAACTCTCAATATCCTTCTGAGCTGTAAAAAACAAACTCTGGTCGGGCCAATCACATCGTGTATAGAGTCGGTGGGTGGGGCCATAATGACGACGGCCGAGTTGCGTTTGCGTGCTTCTAGTAAACACAGACACTGGCGAACGGCGGTCTTTCGAATCAGCTTTGACCGCGACTCTGGAAGACTTGGAGTTAAGCTTTTCTCTGAGAAAAGAACAAAGAACGGCACTGAAGTCATTCTTAAAAAGGGAAGATGTGTTCGGAGTTTTGCCGACCGGATACGGCGAAAGTTTAATCTATTAACGAGCTCTGCTTCACCTTCATTGTTCTGGTTTGTTGTAGCACTATCCTATCGCATGCAGAGGGAGTTTAAGACCAGTTAAGCTGTCAGAGCAGAGTAATCGAAGGACTCCTCTACAGCAAAAGAAAGAGAAAAAACACAATCCCAAATGAACGAAACATCGCAAAGCTGCTGGAGTTTTATCATTCAAAAGAGATACATTAAAATATCAGTTAAGACCAGAGGGAGTTTTTGAGTTTCCAGACCAAACATCTTGATGTGGGTCTGGCTTGTCAGGCTAGCTCTGTGTCATTATCGTTAACAATTTTTAAAGCTATCCACAACTTTCCTACTAGTCTTAGTGGGCGTCGCCATGACACTCGATACTTCCGGTTGACGGTATCTCAGTTCCGGCTTAGCACACATAACAGTTATGCTGCGTTCACACCAGACGCGAGTGACGCGAATAAATAGTGCTATTCACGCGAAGTTGGACGCGTGAACATTTTGAATCCATTCGCTTCATTCACTACACAACAGACGTGAATTTGTGTCATCGGAGGGGCTTCTGCCAGGCAGCGGCAGTTGTCAGAAGGACGAGCCGAGTTAAGGCTGCTCTCGCTGGGGTTGATGAGCGCTGAGCACCTGGGTCTCACACCTACTTGCTTCCATAAACCATGCGACATAAACGGACCCGTTTGACATGTTGCTAGCACCCTACGCACTCCATTCAATGCCCAACGAGCTTCAAATAAACTCAAGAATTGTGATGTAGAAGTAATATTTGTATTTTAATATTTGTAATTGTTGAAATGTTGTTCATGTCAGACATTGTCAGTAGACTTTGTTTTAATCAACATGAAAATAGATGCATGAACTTCAATGAATTTAAGTGCATTGTAATAAAAATTAACATTTCATTGCTGTAAATGTAATTATTGAGTTTAAATATTAGTTTAACCAATTTAAAATACTGCAGTAAAACTATAATTTTTTGCAAGGGGTATGTTTATTGTTTTCAATAATTTAAAGATTTAATGTGTAGCAAGACCGCTCTAATAGCCTATCGTTACCTTCCAAATAGAGACCTGCACTCCCGCAGGACCCAGCACAACCGAGTGCGGCGCGGGACAATATTTGATGGGTGAATGCGGATGCGGGTGAACAAAATAAATAACTAGAAACAAATAAACCTTTATTTATAATAAAATAAAATCGATTTACAGGCGCATGGACGGAAGGAAACTCTCGCGTGGTTCATAGGAACAGCCAGCCAAGCCTACACACAGTGGCAAAGCAAAATGTCTGCACCGCATAAGTCAGGTGAACCGCTTAGTGCTTCAGATATTAGTAAGTTCTTGTAAGATAGTCAGATCCATGCAACCATCTGGGACATGTGATCATTTTGCCTGAAGCGTTGTTGTAAAAGTCTACTCCTGAATCCTGATAATACAACCAAGCGTTCAGCTGAGAGCAGTATAGACTAACGTAAACCGGAAGTTCGTTACCGGCTTGTTCTACGTTGCCATAGCGATCATGGGAAAGGTCGGAGTTCGGTAAAAGTTGTGGATATCCTTATCGCTATCGTCTTAAAAGAAAAGGTTCTATATAGAACCTTAAAAGGTTCCATCGATGCTACGTATTTAGAACCCCTAAAAGGTTTTCTAGAACCCTTTTTAAGTGCCAAAAGGGTTCTTTCTTGTCATTATAGAACCTTTTTAGCCTCAAAGGTTCTTTGCCGTTGACTCCAAATGCTTTTCTTTTTTTTACCTTTTAGCATGAAATGTTCTTTGAAGTTGACTCCAAATGCTTTTCTTTTTTTTACCTTTTACCATGAAATGTTCTTTGGAGTTGACTCCAAATGCTTTTCTTTAAAAAAAAAACATTTTTAGCATACCAGGTTCTTTGGAGTTGACTCAAAAAGGGTTCTATATAGAACCTTTTAGGGGTTCCAAATATGTAGCGCTGATAGAACCTTTTAAGGTTCAATATAGAACCTTTTCTTCTGAGATAGTTATCATCCTAGGTGTGAATGGGCCTTTATACCTTGTTCACACAAGCATCATAACGCTAATTTACTGGTTAAGTTTTCACTTCTCATCTTGGAAGAATTCCCTAATTTACTGATGATGATCAAAATATCTGACCTCTTTATTTTAATGTATCTCTTTTGAATGATCAAACTCCAGCAGCTTTGCGATGTTTCGTTCATTTGGGATTGTGTTTTTTCTCTTTCTTTTGCTGTAGAGGAGTCCTTCGATTACTCTGCTCTGACAGCTTTTCATTTAAATCATAGCTGGTGGCGGTGAACGCTTTTGTCTCGGAGTTTGTCAGCTACATTGTGTCCGTGTAAAGACGGGGCTGGAGCTGGACTGCACAAGGCTTCGTTTAAATTCATGTCTCGTTTTTCTGTGTAAGCAGTTTTTACAATGAAATGATTATGAAGCCAACTGAGCTGGAAGATCTATAGCCTCTCACAGGCACAATCCCTATAGCACTCCATCACCCGCTGGCTGTAGGGACAGTCAGCGCCTCTGAATGCTGAATGCATCGCCCTTCCGACTGTTTGTTCTCATTCATATTTTCAGATGTGTTTTTAAAGGGATAGTTCACACAGAAATTGAAATGTATGACGTCCATGCCACTGTGAAAAATTATTTAGAAAAAAAGTTACCTGGTTGCCTTAAAATTTTGAGTTCATTGAAATTAAAATTTTGAGTTAATACAATGAACCTTTTTTGGTGATTCGACAACCTTTATTAAAATATTATTAAAAGATTTTGTAAGCATATTGGGTAATTGTGTGTGTGTGTGTGTGTGTGTGTGTGTGTGTGTGTGTGTGTGTGTGTGTGTGTGTGTGTGTGTGTGTGTGTGTGTGTGTGTGTGTGTGTGTGTGTGTGTGTGTGTGTGTGTGTGTGTGTGTGTGTGTGTGTTTTGATGACGCAGTGAAATAAATAGTGTTTCAATTTATTATAGCTCAATTTATACTTGTTTATACATAATTATTACAATTCTATAAATATATTTATAAAGACTCAGACCTATATTTTATTATAAGAACAGTTACATTTGTATTATTTTTATAACTACTTAAGTACTTACTAAGTCATGCACTTGCTTTTTTAAATGCGCAAAATCTCGCATACACTTATTTATAAGTAATAATTAGTCAGTTGTAAGGTTTCATGAATTTATTCATAAAGATGCAATATGCATTGATATATAACATCACCGTTTTCTCCAGAACGACTGTACGGCCAAATCTTGTTGCAATATTGTCCACAGATAAGGCACAGTTTAACCTTGCGGTGTCCAAAACTGATTAAATTCATTGTGTTCACATTAAGATACAAAATATGTTGATAACTACAGATAATCTACGGAGGACTTTAAATATTCTGGAATAGCAACATTATGTGTTAATAATGTGTGATTTCCCTTTGGTTCATAATTCACAATGAGTAAAAAAAAAAAAAAAAAATTATATATATATATATATATATATATATATATATATATATATATATATATATATATATATATATATATATATATATATATATATATATATATATATATATATATATATATATATATATATATATATATATATATATATATATAATTGGGCCTGAATACATTAATTATTACATTTAAAAAAGTAATGTTTTATTATAAATAATAATTTTTTTTAAATAATTTTTTTTTGCATGTGGGGTTGGGTTTTTACAATGACACAAATGGTTTGGTAACACTTCATTTTGATAGTCCACTTTAGACATTTTACTGACTATAAGTAGTTTATAGAATTAAATAAGACCTAATTAATAAATTTAATTTGTATATTTAGTTGAATAACTTAGATCATAATGTTAGTGTCCCCAACTGAGCAAGCCAAGCCAAAGGCGACAGTGGCAAGGAACCAAAATTCCATCAGGGCATGATGGAGAAAAATAAACCTTTGGAGAAACCAGACTCAGTCGGGGTGCCAGTTCTCCTCTGGCCTATTATTAAACAGTGTATGATTATTATTCTGGCAACCTAACAGGTCATAAATCATATAAGATAGGAATATTCGAAATTTGGGTATCACGCAAGATTACACAAGAGTATGAATACATGAAAGATCGGAGTTATTGCACCGGAAACAAGTTTATTGAGGATGACGTGCCAGTGAGGCAAATTCAGAGGAGACGTCAATTGACACGGCTCAGCAGACACTCCAGGATGAGCTGGTCATGTCCAGACGCAGGTCCACCATCTGATCCGGACACGGCCTGGATCCGGCCGACTGCAGTAAACCTCGGGATAAACAGAGAGACTAACATTAGCGTAGATGCCACTCTTTTTATGATGTAATGAGTACATCAGGGTTTATGGGAAGTGTTCCCGGTTCTGGCTGACCTAGTTAATGCAGCCTAACAATCAGTCAATTAATTTGAATAATGAAAGTAAAACAAATAATAATAACAAATCTATATGTATGCCATAGTAAAGAGATGTGTTTTTAGTCTAGATTTAAACTGACAGAGTGTGTCTGCTTCCCGAACAATGCTAGGAAGACTATTCCACAGTTTAGGAGCTAAATAGGAAAAGGATCGACCGCTTGCAGTTGATTTAGATATTCTAGGTATTATCAACTGGCCAGAATTTCGAGACCGCGAAGACGTGATGGAGTATAATGTGTTAAGAGCTCGCTTAAGTAATGAGGAGATAAACCATTGTACCATCTGAATAAAGTCCTACTGCCCTTACAAAAAAGAAGTATACTTCAAGTTAATTTTATGAAGTATTCTTAGGGTTAGTTTACCCAAAAATTAAATGTATGTCATTAACTCCTCACCCTAATGTCGCTCCACACCCGTAAGACCTCCGTTCATCTTCACACACAGTTTAAGATATTTTATATTCAGTCCGAGAGCGTATGCAAGTGTATGCACACTATACTATCCATGTCCAGAAAGGGAATAAAAACATCATCACAGTAGTCCATATGAGACATCAGTGGGTTAATTAGAGTCTCTGGAAGCATCAGAAATACATTTTGGTCCAAAAATAACAAAAACTACGACTTTATTCAGCATCAGTCTTCTCTTCCGCGTTTGTGTTCAAACCTCAAATAAAGATTCAAACGGTTGTGAATCAGTGAATCGATCAATGATTCGAATCATTGCTCGATTCTCTGATTATGCGATTATGCATATTTGCCCACCTAGTGAACCTTTTGTTAATTTTATTAACACCAAAGTAGCTGAAACTGATTAACCCCCTCTGCTACTTGACCAGATCAATATCACAGGAGTTTAACTAACTTGATGCTATTCTCTGATTAAAAAGTGTTCCTTTATTTATTTTTTTGAGCAGTATATATACACTGATTGTTATGTCTATTTAATTGGTGGTTTGAAAGTTGGGTTTAATGCAGGAAGGGGACTTTAATTTAGGTGAGAATGTCCAGTGGAAAAAATGAACTGTGACGCAATATGAGGTTCTGAAAGTGCAGTAATTGTTTGTGTGATCACTGCTTACAGAAGGTTGTGACAGACCCAAATCATCACTGCTGCATTGTTGCATTTTCCCAGTTGCCAAATATCATAATGTAGCGATTATATTTATTTCTGGTGCAATCTTAGCCTGTGTGTGCATGTTTCAGTGATCGCATGGCTATCATCAGAGTAATAGCCTTCTTTATTCAGGTGAGATTGTTGTGTAAGCTGCTCTGTGTATCTTCTGTATTATCCAGGTACAGCCTAATCAGATCCAGATTACTCTACTAATCCTCAAATCTTAATTGTGGCCCTGCTCTCTGTGTGAGTGCTGGATGAAGAGAGAGTGAGAGAGACAGAGGCAAAGATTAGACAGCCATGATCAAAGTCGGCCGTTTTATTTTGTAACGGTCAGAAAATGGCCATGTAGAGTCAAGAGCTGATTTAGAGGGACACAATGTCAAACTGACCTTAGAAGAACAGAAAATAGAAACCTGATACAGAAGTATCTTCATCATCAACCCCCTCTCCTACGGTCCCTCCCTGCTTCTCTCTCTGTCTCTATCTCTTTCTGTGAAGAATTCACTAAAGATGCATGATTTAAGGCTTGTCACGTCACCTTTATTTACAAAGCGCTTTTTACCATACAGATTGTTTCCAAAGCAGCTTTACAGCGATAACAGGAAAATAATGCAACAATTTTGTTTTGGCTGTACAGCCGTTTTGGACAAAATAGTGATGTCTTCATCCAGCTCAGTTCAGTTATCATACAATGGTGTCGATGCAGGCAGATCACTAATAAAGCTGAATATTTAGTGTCCCCAAGTAAGCAAGCCTAAACAGAATATTTATCCAATTTCATCTGCTTGAAGATCAGAGCCATCACTCTTAGAAGAAAAGGTTCTATATATAACTTCACAAGGTTCTATTGATGCTACATATTTGAAAACCCTAAAACATTCTATATAGAACCCTTATAAAGTGCCAAAAGGGTTCTCTCTTGTCATAATAGAACCTTTTTAGCATAAAAGCTTCTTTGGGGTTCTATATAGAACCATGGGGTTCTTTACTCAACTCCAAAGAACCTTTTATGCTAAAAAGGTTCTATAATGACAAGAGAGAACCCTTTTGGCCCTTAAAAAGGGTTCTATATAGAACCTTTTAGGGGTTTCAAATACGTAACGCTTTTAAGGTTCTATATAGAACCTTTTCTTTTAAGAGTCTCTATCCGGTTGTTAAGGCTGACATCACGTGGCAGCCAAATTCTCTATCTTATACCACAAGCCAAACGCTCTATCTTATATACGTTCTATCTTATACCACAAGCCAAACGCTCTATCTTATACCACAAGGCAAACGCTCTATCTTATATACGTTCTATCTTATACCACAAGGCAAACGCTCTATCTTATATACGTTCTATCTTATACAACAAGCCAAACGCTCAATCTTATACCACAAGCCAAACGCTCTATCTTATATACGTTCTATCTTATACCACAATGCCATTCATGCCATTCATCAGGTGTTATGGGAAGTGTTCCCGGTTCCGCTGACCTAGTTAATGCAGCCTAACAATCCTTTAACTGATTTGAATAATATAAATTGATTATGTGCATGCCATAATAAAAGATGCATTTTTAGTCTAGATTTAAACTGACAGAGTGTGTCTGCTTCCTGAACAATGCTAGGAAGACTGTTCCAGAGTATAGGTGCTAAATAGGAAAAGGATCGACCGCCTGCAGTTGATTTTGATATTCTGGGCATTATCAACTGGCCAGAGATTTGTATAGAGAGGGAGTGGGGAACAGTGTGAATAGTCTTAAAAAATCTCCAGTTGTCAGTATGTAATGCCAGAATTTCCCATTAGGTTGAACTATAACCTTTAAAAACAGAGCATCCTGACAGTTATATGTTGGGACACTTGAAGCTCTCCGTCACGGGTCAGTGGTATTGATTGTGTTCTGGAATGGACAGATCTGTATCCTTCAGTGTCCTCTGGATGGAGGCGGCTCACAGCAGAGATCTGTGTGCTTGATGCTCGCTTGTATTGATCAAAGTAACAGCTGCTTACCACACTACAATCTTTCGGTGTGCTTTTAAATCAGACAAATCTCTCTTCCATTTCCCCTTCCTTGCAGCTGTACGGATTTCCCATTTCTCCTTTCACAACATATTTCCCTTTATTTCTGCATTTGTTTAAGCAGCCAGACTTTTTTTTATGATCTACATTGGTATTTCAGTTCTATTTCCCACAGACTCTTTCTTTATTTATATCCTTCTCTTTTTTCCTGTCTGTCTCTCTTGTATAATCGATCTGTGTGCTACAAGTGTGATTTTCTGTATATGACAATCATACCGCACAGCTGGACAACAGGGTCTTAATTTCTTAGTGATGCATTGCTCCTCATACCATTGATTTAGGTCACATCCAACCCTGGGGAAAGCATCTAGTCTCTTGTTTGCCCACAAAAAGTGCTGAATGAGGTTGTTGCAACAGTTTGGGCTGCTTGTAAAATATTACATTGCAGAAGCATATTCCCCTTATGAATTGATCATGTTGTTAGGAAGGTTTGGAATTTCTCTAGCATGTCATTTTATGATAAATGACTCTTGATGACTATATGTCCGACAATTTACTTCGCCTTCATCACATAAAAGTCATTTGACCTGTCTGCAGCAGTATTTCCTTTATCATTATTTAGATCTAACATGTCTTTACTTTCTGCAAACAAGTATATTCAGCATTATCAGTGTAGTCTGATTCAGGAACAAAGGATTCTGAGTGATCATTTTGAATCTTTGTTCAGAAAGGAATACTAGCTTATTTCAGGGCAGTATACACTGTTTATTAAATGAAACAGATATTATTTCAAAATCAAATTACTTATAGTGTGCTATATTATTGTTTTATGACCTCATGATGTTACATGTGGATAATAGGATAATAGGTAATAACTTATACTACTGGTTCACTGATTATGTGCATCGCTGAACAGAATAATTGATGTTATGCACAGTATCCAATTACTTTTTATTACAACAAAAAGTTTTGTTGTAGTAATAAATCATTTAATTTAGAAATTATTACTGTTTTATAATCTATAAAAATCAATAACCACTGTAGATGTCAATTTAGAGCTAAAAAATGTTCTTGAACAATGTTAATAAATTGTTGGAGTAATTAATCTTTGGGACATGCCGTTGTTTCCTGTCTCCTCTATGCTAATAACAGACATTGGAAACCAATTTTACAGTCCTTTCACTCCATTGATCATCATGAGCAGTAAATTGTCACTAGTCACCTAGCTTCACTAGAGCGAGTAAATGAACATGAAAATCTGTTTAAAGCGTGCTGATGACATAGTTGGATATACATTTCCAGACTCATAGGAGTTTGTGCTGGAGGTGCAATAGATCATTACTGAAACACCTTCTTGTAGGGATGACTTGCACGATACCAAAATTTCAGTAGTCATTCAGAATTGTGTGATATATATAAAGTCAGAATTGCATGAAGCAAAGTCAGAATTACGAGATATAAAGTCAGAATTGTGAGATATAAAGTCAGAATTGTGAAATATGCACTCACCTAAAGGATTATTAGGAACCCCATACTAATACTGTGTTTGACCCTCTTTCGCCTTCATAACTGCCTTAATTCTACATGGCATTGATTCAACAAGGTACTGAACACATTCTTTAGAAATGTTGGCCCATATTGATAGGATAGCATCTTGCAGTTGATGGAGATTTGTGGGATGCACATCCAGGGCAAAAAGCTCCCGTTTCACCACATCCCAAAGATGCTCTATTGGGTTGAGATCTGGTGACTGTGGGGGGCATTTTAGTACAGTGAACCCATTGTCGTGTTCAAGAAACCAATTTAAAATGATTCAAGCTTTGTGACATGGTGCATTATCCTTCTGGAAGTAGCAATCAGAGGATGGGTACATGGTGGTCATAAAGGGATGAACATGTTCAGAAACAATGCTCAGGTAGACCATGGCATTTAAACAATGCCCAATTGGCTCTAAGCGGCCTAAAGTGTGCCCAAGAAAACATCGCCATACCATTTCACCACCATCACCAGCCTGCACAGTGGTAACAAGGCATGATGGATTTATGTTTAATTCTGTTTACGCCAAATTCTGACTCTACCACCTGAATGTCTCAACAGAAATCGATATTCATCAGACCAGCCAACATTTTTCAAGTCTTCAACTGTCTAAATTTGGTGAGCTTGTGCAAATTGTAGCTTCTTTTTTCCTATTTGTAGTGGAGATGAGTGGTACCCTGTGGGGTCTTCTGCTGTTGTAGCCCATCCACCTCAAGGCTGTGTGTGTTGTGGCTTCACAAATGCTTTGCTGCATAACTCGGTTGTAACGAGTGGTTATTTCAGTCAAAGTTGCTCTTCTATCATCTTGAATCCTTCGGCCCATTCTCCTTTGACCTCTAGCATCAACAAGTCATTTTTGCCTACAGGTTTGCCTGAAACATACTGGATGTTTTCCCTTTTAACACCATTCTTAGTAAACCCTAGAAATTGTTGTGTGTGAAAATCCCAGTAACTGAGCAGATTGTGAAAAACCCAGACCGGCCCATCTGGCACCAACCACTATGCCACGCTCAAAACTGCTTAAATCACCTTTCTTTCCTATTCTGACATTCAGTTTGAAGTTCAGGAGATTTTCTTGACCAGGACCACACCCCTAAATGCATTGAAGCAACTTCCATGCGATTGGTTGATTAGATAATTCCATTAATGAGAAATTGAACAGGTGTTCCTATAATTCTTTAGGTGAGTGTAAAGTCAATATTGTGAGATATAAAGTCAGAATTGTGAGATATAAACCGGTTTACTAATAAAGTCATGTAAACGCGGTTCCCTTTATTGAGGGAACTTGCACTGCGTCATCGTAGATGACACTTCGGGGAACGCCCCTAGCATGACGCCACTGAAGCTTGAAAAAAAAGGCCAATCCTGATTGGTGTTGCATCATGACGTAGCGAGTAACGGCATACCCGGAAGGTACAAAGGGACGCCGGCACAAGCAGCGTTACCTTTCTGCTCTTCAGCGTTAGCGCTCTGTGTTGAATTGTTTGTCTATTTGGTGTTGTTTGTCCAAATGAGTATTATGTGGCAGGCTCGTGAGCTTCGTAGTTCTGTCCCGCGTCTGTTGAGGCAGCGCGGCGGCAGATCAGTGGGCTCGCAAATGAACTTGTCAGCGGGTCTTGGGTCTGCTGAGGCACTTTCTCAGTCCCTGCTGACAGTTCAGATGTTCTCCTTCCCCGCGCTGTGGCCTCTTCCCCCCGAGGTGGAGAACCAGATGCTTGAGCCGTCTGATTCTGAGGAATTAAATGTGGTCAACGTCGACGGAGTGAAGTAAAAGAGAGCTTGCCACCTCATAATGCAAGGCTAGATCTCGTGTTGCTGAGGCAGCGCGTGGATTACGGGTCTGCAACAAGAGTGAACACATGTGATTGTGTACATGTGATACTGTTTGGCACGAGGCATGCAGTTAGCTCCTGAGGGTTCGTTGAGAGATATCTCGCAGCGTACAGCCATGCGTTTTCGAGTGTTTCAGCCTCGCGCCTGTGGTCTTTCATCTCAAGGGATAAAAGCCAAATATGTTGTAAACGAATCGAATCTCGCGTTGCTGAGGCAGCGTGTAGATAACGATTCGTTAAATACATATTTAAACAGTATTGTCTGGTGATTATGGCTGCATTTAATTCTGAGGAATTAAAATTAAACATTATCTGACTTTGAGGAGTTAGATATGTTTATTCAGCCTATCATTCAGACCATGTTCACTTGAGGGGCGATTAGGGCCATTTAATTCTGAGGAATTAAATGGGATTTATCTAACTTTGATGAGTTAGAGTATCAGCCTATCATCCAAATTGTGTTCACTGGGCTTTTTCATCTAAGGATTCACAGTGGCCGCCCTAAGGTCTCTGGGTGTGGTCCAGACCCTGTCGAGTCAGATGAAGCCGTCTCTTCGGGGAGCGATCGAGGTCGCCTCCTCTGTGGAGTTTTCTGGAAGTCGATGCTGTGATCTGCCATCTACTACGCTCGGGCCACATTGACTTCCATGCTGCTCTAGCTGCCTCTAGAAAGACTGCAGCTGGGCATCGAACGCGTTCTCACACCGAAAATCCTCCCCGACTAAGCCTGCAGGGTGGCTGCTTCAGGGGGTCTGGCAGGAGGCTCAGTGGGTACCAGAGACCAGCCTTGAGAGGCTGGTTCCCCAAGTAGAATATCTTGGCGCATGGTTATGCTCCCGAATATATCTGCTAGGGCCCTGTGTACCGTGGGCAAAGGGTACAGACTGCAGTTCAGCGTTCCACCACCGGAGTTCATGGGTGTGGTCCAAATAGTGGTGTGCCCAGCCCAGTGGCAGGTTATGGAACAGGAAGTGTGCTCCCTGATGGTAAAGGAGGCTATATAGTGTATCCCTTCGCCAGACAGGGAGTCCGGCTTTTACGGTCGCTACTTCATGGTTCCCAAAGAGGATGGAGGGGTGCGTCTATAATTAGATCTGAGGTCCTTGAACCATTCTCTGAGGATATTCAGGTTCAAGATGCTCACTATCCCATCATGAGCAGATCCAGTTCGAGGACTGGTTCATCACGATGTATCTAAAGACGCATATTCCATATCTCCATCCTTCCTGCCCACAGGAGGTCCTGAGGTTCGGTTTCGGGGGCAAAGCGTACCAATATCGGGTTCTCCCTTCAGCCTAGCTCTTTCTCCCCGCACCTTCACGAAGTGCATGGATCACCCCGCACCTTCACGAAGTGCTCCGTTAAGACTCCAGGGCATCGTGTACTCAATTATATCGATGACTGTCTCATTCTGGCCAGGTCGTACGATATGGCGGTTCGGCATCGAGATGTCGTTCTGGCGCATATGAGGTGCTTGGTGGGGAGACTCAACACAAAAGTGTGTTGACGCCCTCCCAGGGGACTACGCTCCTGGGAGTCGTATGGGACTCGACAACGATGCGGGCACAATGTTTCCTGCACGTATCGAGTCCATACTGGCGGAGGTCTCCAGAGTAAAGCTAGGCCGCAGCCTCACTATTAAGCAGTTCCAGAGACTGCTGGGTCTCGTGGCAGCAGCGTCCAGCGTGATTCCGTTCGGCCTGCGCCACATGAGACCCCTACAGTGGTGGCTGAAGACCAAGGGGTTTTCCCCAGAGGGGAATCCCTTCCGTATGATCAGGGTAACGCACAGATGCCTTCGTTCCCTCTTCATATGGAAGAAACCTTGGTTTCTGTTCCTAGGGCTAGTATTGGGAGCATAATGTTGCCGGAAAACCGTTTCAGCAGATGCATCCCTTACTGGCTGGGGCACGGTCATGGAAGGCCGCTTTGCGGAACGTCCAGGGGGACACGGCTACATCCTGGCACATCAACTGCCTGGAAATGCTGGCGGTCTAGAAGGCTCTGAGGAGCTTTCTCCCGGACCTCCGCGGCCACCATGTCCTGATACGATTCGACAACACCGCCGTGGTATCATATCTAAATCATCAGGGGGGTCTGAAGTCGCGCCCTCTGTACAGACTGGCGCATCAGGTTCTCCTGTGGTTCCAGGGGGAACTGGCATCCCTCAAGGTGATGTACATCCCCGGGGACCAAAATCAGGGAGCAGACTTCCTGTCGAGGCAGGGGCTGAGGCCCGGTGAGTGGCGTCTCCATCCCGAGGTGATGGAGGCCATATGCAAGAGGTTCGGCCCAGTGGAAGTGCATCTGTTGCGTCTCGAGAGACGTCCCACTGTCCACTGTGGTTTTCCCTCAGGCATCCGGCTCCTTTGGGCCAGGATGCCATGACACAGACGTGGCCGAGGCTGCGTCTGTATGCATTCCCCCGATTGCTCTGCTCCCTGGAGTTCTGGAGCGATTCCGCCGGGAGGACATCAGCCTGCTCTTAGTAGCACCCCAGTGACCATCCAGAGTATGGTTCTCCGACATCATAGACCTGCTAGACGGCCTTCCATGGCAGATCCCTCTGAGGAGGGACCTGCTGACTCAGGCAGGGGGCACGATATTCCACCCCAGCCGGAGTTATGGAACCTATGGGTCTGGCCCCTAAGGGGGCACAGCTCATAGAGGAGGGTCTGTCAGCAGGTGTCGTTGAGACCCTACTCAGCTCCAGAGCTCCTTCCAACAGGAGGTTGTACAACCTGAAGTGGAATGTGTTTTCCACTTGGTGTAGAGAATGTGAGGTGAACCAAGTTAACTGCGCAGTAGCTTCAGTGCTGGAGTTTCTCCAAGATCGTTTCTCTGTCGGGCTTACCCCGTCCACACTTAAGGTATATGTGGCAGCCATTGGGGCTTTCCACACACCAATAGGTGAGGGACCACTGAAAAGGCACCATTTGGTTGTACGGTTCCTCCGAGGGATGCGGAGGATGAGGCCTGTGGCTCATTCCAGGGTTCTAACCTGGAACCTGACAGTAGTGCTCAAGGGGTTGGCTGAGGCCCCCTTCGAGCCGCTGGAGCTGGCTGAGGCCAAGAACCTCACACTTAAGTTGGCCTTTATCCTTGCCATCACTTCTCTGAGGAGAGTGGGGGACCTCCAATCGTTGGCAGTCACGCCAAATTGCTTGAAGTTTGCCCCAGGCGGAGTTAAGGCCATCCAGCGTCCGACCCCGGGTTATGTACCCAAGGTACCATCTTAACACGGTACGGTCGGTGGTTCTCCAGGCATTCCATCCCCCACCTCATGTGATGGCAGAAGAGAGCAGACTTCACCTCCTCTGCCCGGTGCGGGCATTGAGGATTTACTTGGAGAAGTCTGCCCAGTGGAGGAAGTCAGACCAGCTGTTGGTGTGTTTTGGTCCACCCAAGAAAGGGCTGCCTGCAGCAAAACAGACTATCAGTAACTAGATTGTCAAGGCAATAGCCACGGCCTATCAGGTGCGCAATCTGCCTTCACCTATAGCCGTGAGGGCTCATTCTACCAGGGGTATGGCCTCTTCGGTGGCCTCCTTTCGAGAGCATCTTTGCAGGAAGTCTGCGAAGCCACGCCTATCGTCAGAGCGCTCGCTTCATCGCAGCAAGCTAACGCTGCTTGTGCCGGCATCCCTTTGTACCTTCTGGGTATGCCGTCACTCGCTACGTCATGATGCAACACCAATCAGGATTGGCCTTTTTTCATTCAAGCTTCAGTGGCGTCATGCTAGGGGCGCTCCCCATGTCTCGTTCCCTCTCAGGGAACATGGGTTATATTCATAACCCAAGACGTTTTCTTGCGTTGTCATTTGCATGTAAACGGGTGAAACTGGTTATTTCAATAAGCTGATATTTGTGAGTTATCAGCTTACTAGTGTGCATGTAAACATGCTCAGAATTACGTAGCCTATCACGTTGGCGCCCTCTGCTGTTTCCCCCTGCTTTCTCCTTTTCCTCACACCTTGTCTTATATTCGGGTATATACGGTAAACTTGATATAAAATTCAGATAAAAAGTCAAAATTAACCTTTTTATTTTTTATTCTGTGGTGGAAATAAGCTTCCATAGTTTCATTCACAGAACACAAAAAGGTACTTTTGAATATAAAGCACACACTATATTCTTTGTTCTCTACAAATAAACAAGCATGGACACATTTTAGCCATCAAAAGTACAAATATATATATTTTTAAATAGTTTAATGATTATAAACATTATTTTTTGCTTTGTACCAGGTATTGGATGATGTTAAAGGTTTTATCAGTGAAACCAATGGGTTAATATATGTATATTAACCCATATGTATATTAACCCATGATAAAGGGCACTTTTGGCATCTCTTTAGTGGCACGTATTTGCAGGGCCGTTTCTAGCCTTTCTGGCACCCTAGGCGAGATTCATATGTCCCCCCCCCCCCCACACACACACACACACACACTTTTTTTTTAAACTACAAAGTATTAAGTAAATATGACTTCCTTATTTCATGGGCATATTGTACATGCATTAATCGAATAATGTAGCTAGGTTTATTATCACTCAGATCACAGATGTTGGGGGGTTCGGGGGCATGCTCCCCTGAGAAAATTTTGATTTCTATGATCTAGATATTTGTATTTTAAGATGTTCTGAAGGCCAAAAAATTAGACAACAGTAGCTTGAAAACATGTCACTTGGCACCGCTGCGGATTGAAGAACACAGTGACACAAAGACTAAAAAGACGGGACGAAGCCGTAGCCGAAGCCTCGTGCCAGTTTCATATGTTTTAAAGGTTAATCACATATTTTTTTAGGGGGGGCTGATGCATAAGTTCATAAAAAAGGGCCTAGTGACGCCCATGGTTATGACAGTATTAGCCTACTTGATCAATTTACACTAAACAGCTATCTCTGATGTAAAAAAAAAAAAATATATTCAAATGAACTGCTATAATGTTCTGCACCTGAAATGAGCATGGCATGTGGTCCGTCCAGTACTAATATTCAGTGTAATGTTTTGCTCAACCTTATGATAGAGCGACCAGCTTAGTAGAGAACAAGTCCTACAAGTAACCAATAAGTAGGCTAACATACCTGTATATTTCGCTTTCTTTTTTTATATTTTCTCTTTTTTCTTTTTACGATACTGAGCCCCTGATGGCTTTGACCTTTTCATGATGATGAAACTGAAGCACGCTGTAACGAGTAGAAATATAGTGTGGCCCCTTTAAGAGTTGCGCGCGTTCCCTGCAAACGAAGTCTGCATTTTGTGAATGTGCGCACTGAGTCTTGAGCTCCCATGTGTGGGGATTATTATGAGAGTTCAGCGGGGAATAAAATGATGTTAATCGTTTACATCCACTCCAGTTACATTAAGTGAGCTATCCGCATTTTTCACTCGGACACAAGCGTTACAACGCCACGGATGACGACGTTCCCTGCCGCCCTCTACATGATCTCATTTCATTACAGCAGCGCCTCTATCACCATGGCGACTTCACTCCAATAATCGCAACTAATCATAATGCCTTGAAATAGCAAAAGTACGAAATATTAATAATAAAATATATATGAAATAACTAAAAAATCTTGTTGGGGCGGGGGCTCATTGGCGCCCCCCAGCTGTTGGCACCCTAGGCGACCGCCTAGTTTGCCTATGCCTAGAAACGGCACTGCGTATTTGTCTTGGACGTGTATCAATGTTTTTCATGTTATTTCAGACTAGATTAATCCTCCATAGCTAACTGAAAAGCATTTTCAATGTTGTTTTCAGACTTGGGCAATAAACTATGAACCTCTCTAACCTCCAAAACTCATTATCTTCAGCTTTGACAGAGAGAAAAAAAATGACACCCCTGAAAATTGTCCTCCCCCAGTCCAGTACTCCCGCACATCTCACAGTCATCTGTCTGACCTGATAGAAAATCCATTTATTTTTGCACTTTACAATGCTTCTAAATGGCTTCATCAGGAAGCAGATCCATGTGACTGGGTAAGCAAACAAAGTCTCGCTGAGTCAGTCTGTGGACAGGAATGAATTAATGAAGCAACACATTAGGATGGCTTCCGCATGCATAAACATATTACTTGTAATTAGGTTTGCCAGTTCTTAACACCCTGAGCTTAATTTTCATCTGTTTTACATTTAAATGTAGTGCCATTTAGTGTCCAACACTTTAAGTGATCAATCTCATCTATAAAAGACAAACAAAGTGTAATACCTTAATAGTCTTCTCCCCTGATTGTGAAAAAGGACTAATCAAACATTAATCAGATGAGAAAATAACTGACAAATACTATTCATTGTGAACTACTGTCATACAAGGTCATTTCATGAATCTTATAACATTTAAGTTATAACAAGGTAGCAATACTCAAAGTATGAAGAACTTTCCAACATAAAGAAGCAATACAGGGATCTTGCTTTCCTTCCGCCCAAATGTTTATTCATAATTAAGTAAAAACACAAGAGATCATTCTCCCAGGGTATGGAAAGCTGTTTTCCACCATTTTGAATGAACACAGCATGGAATACCTGCAGGATATTATAGTCCTCTCCCATTTTCATGTTAACTTGGAAAATTACCATCACTTCTAGAAGCTGAAGGCACACTGCAGACCCAGATAAATTTGTCTTGGATGTAGATCGAGTTTGCCAAGTATGTCTCTGGATCAGCATCTTTTGTTGGTCTCGGAAAACAACATTCTTGTTAAACGAGCACAATCTTACCCAAGGGGCTCAAGATGACTTTTTCTCTGTTGGTTTTGGGGTGAAATGTTATGTGACCTTGGGTTTTGTGTGTCAACCATAGACATCATGATAAGGTCAACACGCCATTTCAAACATCACCACATAGTCACGTTGCAAGCAACATACAAATCTGTAACAGACTTCCACTAAATGTGAGCCATGATGAACCCAAGTGCAGTTTTATTGATAAAGAGAATAACAAAAATAGAACATGACATGACATGGATACAAGAACTTGACAATAGACCTGATATGCAACGGACAAATTCACCAACAAACAATACACAATGAAACGTGGCAAACATGAGGGCTTAAATACAAGGACAGGGGAAACAGATGACAACAACAACCAATTACAAAGTGGAACTGATAAACATGAAACAATGAAAAGACAGAACTAACAACAAGATAACAAGAAGATGGCACATAAAACATGAACAAAACCTAAACAGACATGACAAAATCACAGATATGTTTATTATACTATAGTAATTTTACCAGTGACTAATTAAGTTGCATCTAGTTTATCAGATGAATTTGAATCTGGCAACATTTTGCTGTGCTGTTTGTTGTACATATTGAGGTAGTTTAAACATGTAATGCCTGATTTTGCTGCATCATGACGCTAAAAATAGTAGTGACTAACCCTTCTAGCAAACACTTCAAAATGAACCATGTGACTCGCTCCTCATCGTTTGAGAGGCTCAAGGGTCGAGAGTCTAGATAGATGCAATGAAAGCACACAGTGACCAGAGGCTGTGAACATTTCTGGGTCAATGATGCATTGCAATTTTTTTATTATGTTTTATTAACAAAGTTTGGGATGTGCACATTCAAATTAAACAAATTTTCACAGGAGGAATACATTCAGTTAATCAACTCAGTTAACGGTATATATATATAGTTTTATATATATGCTTATCCAGCATCCCTCCACCATCCCATCTCCTCACTTCTAACTATTTCTATCCCAACCTGTAATGGGGGGAGTTCTTTGGGTTCGGGCCAAATTCCGAGCTCGGAGCCCTCCGCTCGGACAGCATGCTAAATACGCATTACCTTTTCTCTGTTAAGTTATATGTACAGGTAAGTGTGAACTTGAGAATTGTCCTTTTATTTTCTTTCATGTTGCAATCAACTCATTCATGTGTCATTGTGATCAGATGATGTTTGACATCATTATCTTAGTTGAGAGTCAGTTTGAATCCCATGATTGAATGTGCCTCTATTGCTTAAATTTTGGTCTATTGTTCACACAAAACAATCACAAATTGTATGATAAACTATGTTTATTCTTATGTATACATGTACTCTCTTTTGAATCATATAGATTGTCTTCCGTAAAATAAGTGACGTCAAACGGGAGGAAGAGGAGATGCTGCGAAGGAAGAACGAAGCCCCTCTGAATCTACCTCCAGATCACCCCGTGCGGCGTCTCTTCCAGCGATTCCGCCAGCAGAGAGAGGCCCGTCTGGCGGCAGAGCGAGCAAGTCAAGGAGAACAAGATGTTGAAAAAGGCAGGGAGGAGACCATGGTGCACGAGATCACAACACCAACCAACGTCATCACGGTCACTGAAAGTCCAGCCACTCCAGTTACGTCTTCACCCACCTCATCATCATCATCATCATCATGTCGAGCAAAACTTTACACTCCCGTGACCCCTAATGGAAACTATACAAGAAATAAGTCAGCAGAACCACCCAAAAGTAAAGGCTGGGGTCGGTTTAAAGATGCCACAGCCAAGTCTGATCTCTCCTGGTGTCCTGTGTCCAAAGCCGAGTCCATGGAGATGCTAGCAGACAGGACTAAGTCACAAAATGAACTGTCCCTCAAAAAGACAGACTCGTGCGACAGCGGCATCACCAAGAGTGACCTACGACTTGACAATATGGGTGACAGTAGCGCTCGGACCCCTCAGGATCGAAGCCCAATGCAGCCTGAGGGGAAGCGAGTGTTTCACCCCATTCCGGAGCAAAGTCTTCAGGCTTGCTTTACGGAACTGAAGCAGGAGCTGCGAGGGGACATCCACTCCCTCAGCAGCAGGATGAGTGCACTGGAAGTACAGCTCGCAGAGATGCTCCGACTTCTCAAAGACAGAAAGACCTCAGGATGTTCTAATTTGTTTGACATATCAAGGCCGGACTCTCCAGATTCAGAAAAGGATGATATGTTCTCCTAACAGAGTGTTTCATGTCTAATGCGATGGGCTTGATGGCAGACATTTTAATTCTGTTCTAGTCAAAACCAAAATAACCTCAACTTGTATTTTACTTTAAAGGTGAAATATATAAGATTTATTATGTTAAAAGACTATCCTAGTTTATTGTTAATTGACTACTATTATTTTGCCATTCATGGGTTTCCCGAAAAGTCTAAACACTGAGCCTCCCAGTCACCATCAAAGCATTTAGAGCATCCACTCAGATCTGTCATTCTCTTTCAGCTCAACCTAAGTGTGAGTTGATGGAATGGCTAATGTAACAGGCTGAGAGTTTGGGGTGTGGCTACTGTAACAGGCTGAGAGTTTGGGGCGTGGCTACTGTAACAGGCTGAGAGATTGGGGTGTGGCTACTGTAACAGGCTGAGAGTTTGGGGCGTGGCTACTGTAGCAGGCTTGAGAGTTTAGGCCGTGGCTACTGTAGCAGGCTGAACGTTTTGGGCGTGGCTACTGTAGCAGGCTGAGAGTTTGGGGCATGGCTACTGTAACAGGCTGAGAGTTTGGGGCATGGCTACTGTAGCAGGCTGAGAGTTTGGGGCGTGGCTAATGTAGCAGGCTTGAGAGTTTAGGCTGTGGCTACCGTAGCAGGCTGAGAGTTTGGGGCATGGCTAATGTAGCAGACTGAGAGTTTGGAGCGTGGCTACTGTAGCAGGCTGAGAGATTGGGGCGTGGCTACTGTAGCAGGCTGAGAGTTTGGGGCGTGGCTAATGTAGCAGGCTGAGAGTTTGGGGCGTGGCTACTGTAACAGACTGAGAGTTCGGGGCGTGGCTACTGTAACAGGCTGAGAGTTTGGGGCGTGGCTGCTGTAGCAGGCTGAGAGATTGGGGCGTGGCTACTGTAGCAGGCTGAGAGTTTGGGGCATGGCTAATGTAGCAGGCTGAGAGTTTGGGGCATGGCTACTGTAGCAGGCTGAGAGTTCGGGGCGTGGCTACTGTAACAGGCTGAGAGTTTGGGGCGTGGCTGCTGTAACAGGCTGAGAGTTTGGGGCGTGGCTACTGTAACAGGCTGAGAGATTGGGGTGTGGCTACTGTAACAGGCTGAGAGTTTGGGGCGTGGCTACTGTAGCAGGCTTGAGAGTTTAGGCCGTGGCTACTGTAGCAGGCTGAACGTTTTGGGCGTGGCTACTGTAGCAGGCTGAGAGTTTGGGGCATGGCTACTGTAACAGGCTGAGAGTTTGGGGCATGGCTACTGTAGCAGGCTGAGAGTTTGGGGCGTGGCTAATGTAGCAGGCTTGAGAGTTTAGGCTGTGGCTACCGTAGCAGGCTGAGAGTTTGGGGCGTGGCTATTGTAGCAGACTGAGAGTTTGGGGCGTGGCTGCTGTAACAGGCTGAGAGTTTGGGGCGTGGCTACTGTAGCAGGCTGAGAGCTTGGGGCGTGGCTACTTTAGCAGGCTTGAGAGTTTAGGCCGTGGCTACCGTAGCAGGCTGAGAGTTTGGGGCATGGCTAATGTAGCAGACTGAGAGTTTGGAGCGTGGCTACTGTAGCAGGCTGAGAGATTGGGGCGTGGCTACTGTAGCAGGCTGAGAGTTTGGGGCGTGGCTAATGTAGCAGGCTGAGAGTTTGGGGCGTGGCTACTGTAACAGGCTGAGAGTTTGGGGTGTGGCTACTGTAGCAGGCTGAGAGTTTGGGATGTGGCTACTATAGCAGGCTGAGAGTTTGGGGCGTGGCTACTGTAGCAGGCTGAGAGTATGGGGCATGGCTACTGTAGCAGGCTCAGAGTTTGGGGCGTGGCTATTGTAGCAGGCTGAGAGTTTGGGGCGTGGCTACTGTAGCAGGCTGAGAGTTTGGGGCGTGGCTACTGTAGCAGGCTGAGAGTTTGGGATGTGGCTACTATAGCAGGCTGAGAGTTTGGGGCGTGGCTACTGTAGCAGGCTGAGAGTATGGGGCATGGCTACTGTAGCAGGCTCAGAGTTTGGGGCGTGGCTATTGTAGCAGGCTGAGAGTTTGGGGCGTGGCTACTGTAGCAGGCTGAGAGTTTGGGGCGTGGCTACTGTAGCAGGCTGAGAGTATGGGGCATGGCTACTGTAGCAGGCTGAGAGTTTGGGGCGTGGCTAATACATTGAGCATCATCATGCACCTATTCAGGAAGACAAAAGTACTAGTTTATATTATTTATTTAGATGTGTCCGGTGTAGACATTATCATGACAAAAATACATCCAGTGCAAATGGATGGGTTTATTATAAACGAGAGTGTCACATTTGCTGTAGACAGAGTGTCACTTGATTGCTTACTCATGATACCCAGTAAAACAACTAAAATCATTCCTAGTATGTTCGACCTTTTAGTGAAAACAGGCTACTTTTATCTGTTGAGGCATGCCTTTACAAGCACCTGTAAGAGCTGGGTTTGTAATCTTAGAGTTGGGGGAGACATGACATGCGAAGGGGAGTTTGCAAGGTTGTTTGAAGAAATGCTTTATTTTTGTAATTCCGCTTGATGATAATGTTGTTGCAGAAACTATATACTTCACCTTTAAAGATGAAGAGTGTTTTTTGTTTTTTTTTTAAGTTAAAATACTTACTTCTTTGGTCTGAGCCATAACCTTGTGGGCAGCGCTCATATTGTGCAACACCACTTTGGCTCATTATTTTTGCAGTTCTGTTAGTTGGAACAAGGATTACACACTTCAACTTTAATAATAAACACATTAATATATGAATATATGAAACTTATATAAGGGAATATACCAGTATATGACTGTAAAATCAACTTTTTTGTATGGTCATCCAAATCAACATATATTTGTATCTGTGAAATGCACAACTGCTGTCTGACTTATTCTCACATCTCTCAAATCATACATCTGATTTCAATGTCAGATCATTTGTCAGTCAATCAAGCAAAGACAAAATTGATTAGAATGATTTAAAACAATGGACCCCATTCATGAACAAGAGCAGAATGAACTTCTGTGTAAAACGGGACACTTTATGAGTGATTTATAGCTCTTGTTTTATGGATAGGTCCTTTTCTTTTGCAACAATAAATAAAAGTGTACCACCTTGCACATACTGTCGAAGCCACATTGTAAAAGTCCTACAAAAAATCATAAACCTGGTTATTGTCTGGTATGTCTGGGACTGTATGCAGAAGAATAATTTTTTTACATCTTTTTTTTTTTTTTTTACCTAGCCTGTTTGTTTAATAATGTGACAACATGCAATATAGCAATGCAAAATAACCAAAACTCCACTGTCTGTGAATTCTTGGAGGATGTCAGGTGCATTGCATTTTTTGTTTTTTTTAATTTTTAACTGCTTCATAACTCTGTCTTTTTATTTTAGATAAACTTTGACATAAAGTTAAGGGGGATTTGTTATGCTAAACTTGGTAACAATGTAAAAAAGTGTATTTTGTATCATTTTTAGAGATGCATTAAGCTAACAAATGATATGTTGGTTAAGCAATAAAATAATTGTTTAAGTTTATAAATGAGGAATATGCCATGGTCGGGCATTGTATCAGAAGAAATGAAGCATGAATAAGGTACAGTAGTGTTCGTTTAGCATGTGCTTTTTGTTTTATAAATGTAATTTCCAAGAAAGTGTAGGACAGTGGTATATCATAGCTTGTCCAAAACGTTGAAGTGTTAAACAGTTGAACGTTTTGCCAAATTTGCACTGCACAACTTTAATGTTTGATTCATTGTATAACCTGTATGCATAATTAATCAGTGTACACACTGTGAAACTGAAAGACTTGATGGGACTTACTGATTGTACTTTTTTATTTATTTTTTTAAGTCTGATTTAAGTTTAAATATAATCAGAAAAACGTCATTGAAAAAGATTGTGATAATAGGTGTTTGACGTTGACTTTAGCTTTAAACAAATGCTGTATTTTTGCAAAATTATTGATTATGGATTATTAAAGAATAATGGAAGCAAATGGGAAGCGTGGAACAGCCACTGTGGAATTGAAAATTACTATTGGGAAAACATATTATTATTAAAACACCAACTAAAGTTTTATTCAGATGTTTGTCACACATACACAAACACACGCACGCGCACACACGCACACACACACACACACACACACACACACACACACACACACACACACACACACACACACACACACACACACACACACACACACACACACACACACACACACACACACACACACACACACACACACACACACACACACACACACACACACACACACACACACACACACACACACACACACACACACACACACACACACACACACACACACACACACACACACACGAAAGTTAGGTGAGCTAATTTGCTCTGATATAAGCCCTTTACCATCACTATATAAGACTTGCAGCTAATACAGATATATATATATATATATACTAACGAGAATAACATGAATGATGAATGTAGCATATATGAAAACTTAACATCTTTGGTTTGTTGCTGAGTTTTCACTTTGTCTGTGCACAAATGTATATTTTTTCAATTGTCTTAAATTCATTTTTTAATGTTTAATTTTTCTAATGTCTTTCATGTGAAATCACTTTTATCAGGTCATGACACATATGTTAGATCTCGTTTTTGTTATCTTAAAAGAAATATAAATTACAGGAATTGTACTTATTTTTTTTTATTATGTCCTGCTTATTTGGATCGATATAAATGAATTTCATAAAAGGACAAGAAAAGTGTTTATTAAAATGTGTCAAATGTTTCTATTAAAGCATTTTATACTTTGCATTACATATGGTAATTTATATTGTTATTGGAATATATATATATATATATATATATATATATATATATATATATATATATATATATATATATATATATATATATATATATATATATATATATATATATATATATATATTCCAAAAAAAATAACAGAAAAATGCAAATTTTGAATTAATGTCAAATAAACAAACTTTAAAAAGTTCAACCGCTCAAAAGTTTGGGAAAAGATTAATGTTTTTAAAAGAAGTCTCCAAGGTAGATTTTATTTTATCAAAAAAATACAGTAATACAGTAAAATGTAGTTTTTTAATAACTATTTTGTGTTTTAATAAAATTTAAAATGGACAGTAACTTTTGAATGGCAGTGTGTGTCCTCATCAAGCGCCGCACAAGCGGCATGCCATGCTTTTTCTTGGTGGGTTTATTCCTCTCTAATTGCTCTGACTCCTTCAGACGTTCGCAATTAAAGACATCTACTTTCTCTAAAGGGTCTCTAAATCTTATTAGGGTCACAGAGCCAGTCTGATCCTCAGAGACTTTGATTAAAGTGAGAGTTGATGTCTTATGCTAATCACCCATGTCACACTTTCTATACAACTAAAGCTGAGTTATTGGTCATGTAATTCAATTACTTGATAGGAAAACTAATTTGATGTCAGAACTTTAAACAAGCTAGTATAAAGTAATGCCAAAAAAATATATTCTGCTCACCAAAGCTGCATTTACTTGATCAAAATACTCTACAAAGTAATATTGTGAAATATTACAGTTCAAAATAGCTGTTTTCTATTGTTAAATGTAATTTATTCCGGTCACTTGTATGTTCTGTTTCGTTTGTTCTATGTGTGAATTAGTTCTCGTTTGTAAATCCCTGTCCAACTGTGCCTGTTTAGTTCCCTAATTTTCCATGTGTATTTATTCTCCCTGTTCTGTTCAGTCCTTTTTTGTTTATTGTTTATGTAAATTTGGTCTTTATCTTCTGAGTTAATTAAAGACATTGTATTCTCACCATTTCCTTCGTCATGTGCCTTTCTCAAGTACCAAACCGTAACAGAATAACCGACCCTCAAGGCGATCACAGCGGTCATTCCTAAACCAGAAATGGATACCAACAAAGCCTCAGAGATAATGCACCTGAGCAGGCCATCTCAGAGCCAGGAGCGGACCTAGAGATTTGATCGATCTGTGGACCACAGATCCAATTCAAGACCCCACTCTCGAGTCTACATCATCCTCGCTGGTTACATCCAGAAATAATCTTCTTCTGTCTGGATCCCTGCCTGACTTCCTGATTTTGTCTCCATTGCCGGTCACGACCAGTCCCTTGGATCCATTGGCATCACTGGTGTTGTCAAGCTCCTCTTCTCCGGCCCCGCCACTCACTCCATGTGGCTCATCAATCAATCAGTCAATCAATCAATCAGTCAATGAGTCAATCAATCAATCAGTTAATCAATCCCTCAACTTTATTTATATAGCGCTTTTACAATGATGATTGTTTCAAAGCAGCTTCACAGTGTTATACAGGACAATATTGCAACAAAATTAGATTTGGCTGTACAGCCGTTCTGGAGAAAACAGTGATGTTATCAGCTTATTTTAATTTATCATATAGCAACGATGTTGGCAGATCAGTATTATAGTTCATACAACTAATTAAGACCATATTAATTAATTTTATTTGTATATTTTGTTGAATAACTTAGATCATAATTTTAATGTCCGATGCCCAGCTTCCACCGTGGATTTCTGGGATGCCGGCTGCACCTACATCATCGGGCACATCCCTTTCTACGGCCTCCCAGCCGTCCTCACTTGTTTCTGTGTTGCCCCGGTCATCCGAGTCCTCGTTGCAGCCTCAGTCCCGCGAGCCAGCAGCTCAGCACGACTTCCAGGCCTGCAATATCACCCTAGTCCGTCAGCCTCTTTGCTCCGCAGGTTCCTCCACTTACCATGGTTTCACCACCATCGATCGGCTCCCTGGTGCTGTCCAGCCAGTCAAAGCTCAACCCGTGCTCTTCCCACCGTCTGCACCACCATGGTGTTTCTCTCTGACTCCTCCTTGTCCATCAAAAGATTTAGGCCCTCTTTCAAATCCCCCTCCTTCCCTGCCTCCCTCCCTCCTGAGTTGGACATTCAGTGTGAGGATCAATCAATCAATCAATCAACTTTATTTGTATAGCGCTTTTACAATCACGATTGTGTCAAAGCAGCTTCACAGTGTCAGACAGGATAATATTGCAACAAAATTAGATTTGGCTGTACAGTCGTTCTGGAGAAAACAGTGATGTTATCAGCTTATTTTAGACAATGTTGGCATATCAGTATTTTAGTTTATAGAATTAAATAAGACCTAATACATACATTTTATTTGTATAACTAGTTGAATAACTTGGATCATAATTTTAGTGTCCCCAACTGAGCAAGCCAAGCCAAAGGCGACAGTGGCAAGGAACCAAAACTCATCAGGGCATGATGAAGAAAAATAAACCTTTGGAGAAACCAGACTCAGTCGGGGTGCCAGTTCTCCTCTGGCCTATTAACACACCTTGTATTATTATTCTGGCCACCTTACAGGTCAGAAATCATATTATTGATTTAGGATTTGACATCGGATGCACCTTTCCGAGGGGTGCATTATGTCACATATATATTCTGTTTAGTTAATTTGCTGTCATGCCTGCATTAGTTCTCATTAGTTAATCTCCGTCCAGCCAAGCCCTATTAGTTCCATCATTTACCATGTGTATTTATTCTCCCTGTTCTGTTCAGTCCTTTGTCTGTTTTATGTTACAATGGTGACATAATTCATGCCGCAATGCATGCTGGGAGCCAACATAGTATTAAAATGAGGACTCCCAGCATGCATTGCAGAATGAAACATGTCACCATTGTTGATGTCTAAACTTTTGTTGGTAAATATAATATACAATTTATAAACTAATCACTTTGATCATGAATAAAGTAATTAACTACTCAACTTTATAATGCTGTTCTCTAGATCACCTGATCATTGGTTACAGCACTTTTTGTAACAAATTATGTGTTTTGTTAAACACTGTTACAAACTCATACAATCTGCTTAAACTCAAACTGCCCAACTAAAGGAAACACTCATCATCAAAATGGTAACATAACATTTTCAATAAAGAAGTTTACATCTGAACCTGTTCATTCTTAATAAGAACCAAAAGACACAAAATGTTGAAATGGCTCAACTACAAAAGATTTGTTACAGATTAGTTGTACCTCTCCAGAAAACAAATAATGTCACGTTGACTCAACTAAACATTTTTTTGTGTGTCACAGACAACTTATTTTCAATTTGTATAACTGTTATTTACAAAAGTTGAGTCAACAAGAAAAAGCTAGGGGAAATTAGTACTAAGATTGTTTTTGTTGTACGAGATTTTTACAGTATGGATTTTTGCTGAACCAACAAAACAAAATCAGTCTCCTCAACTTTTTTCAATTTGTGTTTTTTACAATGTGTGATTTTTTTTGCTGAACCAACACAACAAAATCAGTCATTTCAACTTTTTTCAAGTTGTGTTTTTTACAGTGAAGGAACCAAAACTCACCCAGGACCTGAATGGAGAAAAAAAAAACTTTGGGAGAAACCAGGCTCAGTCGGGATGCCAGTTCTACTCTGTCCGATGAACAAATAATGTATGATTATTATTCTGGCAACATTACAGGTCAGAAGTCATATTAGATCAATAGATATTCTTAAGATTATTGAAAGATTCATCATAACGGAGATGGGGTTATTGAGGATGTTGTGTTGATGCAGCATTTAGAGAGGAGAGTTTAATTGACACACTCCCTGCAAACACTTCAGGGATGCATTGGTCCTGTTCAGGTCCTGCATCTGATTTGGATCCGGCTGACTGCAGTAAACCTCAGGATAAACAAAGAGACTAACATTAGCATAGATGTCACTCTTCTTATGATGTCACGAGTACATCAGGTGTTATGAGAAGTTCCCATTTCTGGCTGATCTAGTTAATGCAGCCTTGTGGCAAGCAACAAGGCGAGGGGCCGTGAGAGCAGGCCGTTGGCGAGTGATAATGAGCGCCAGCTGCACTGGTCTCGTCTCACAGCGGAGTGACGGGAGTATAAAAGGAGGAGCGAAGACAGTGGAAGACGAGAGAGGACCAAGCCTGGAATTTACGTTGTGTTTTGTTTACCTTTTGTTATGTGTGTGCAGGCAGTCATCTGTGAGGGGCTGCCCGCGTTACTTTCACTTTGTTTATTTACTTATTAAAAGGTGTTGAACGTTCCCGCACCCTTCCTTCCATCTACGAACCGCGTTACAAGCCTAAAACAATCATTTAACTGATTTGAATGATAGAAATTGATAATATCCTATGTGTATGCCATAGTAAAGAGATGTGTTTAATCTAGATTTGTGTCTGCTTCCCCAACAATGCAAGGAAGACTGTTCCAGAGTTTAGGTGCTAAATAGGAAAAGGATCGACCGCCTGAAGATGATTTTGATATTCTAGGTATTATCAACTGGCCAGAGTTTTGCGACTGCAATAGACGTGATGGAGTATAATGTGTTAAGAGCTCCCTCAAGTACTGGGGAGCTAAACCATAGTGGTTAAAATGTTAAAATTAAAATGTATGCAATGTTTAATAGGGAGCAAGTGCAGTGTTGACAGAACTGGGCTATTATCGTAAACATACTTCCTGGTTCTAGTAAGAACTTGAGCTGCTGCGTTTTAGATCAACTTTAGTTTATTTATTAGCGAGCAGGGCAACCACACAGTAGAACATTACAATAATCTAGCCTTTGAGGTCATGAACGCATGTAACTCTAACTAACTGTTCAGCATTTTGCATTGAAAGCATGTGCCGTAATATAGATATATTTTAAGGATGTAGAATGCAGTTTTACAGATGATAAAATCATGGCTTTCAAATTAAAGATTGGTATCAAAGAGCACACCCAGTGCTCGCTGATGATGAGGACTTGACAGAGCTGTCATCGTGTGTAAGACATTCTAGGTTACTACTTGTGGATTTTTTTTGTCCAGTAATCTAAATTCAGTTTTTTTTTTTTTTTTTTTTTTCTGAAATAAGTGAATTCAGGAAATTACTAGTCATCTAATTTTTTATATCAGCTATGCATTCTGTTAATCTTGTGCATTGGTAAGTTTTGTCAGGGCGTGAGGAAATATAGAGCTGAGTATCGTCAGCATAAGAATGAAAACTAACGCCATGCTTCCTAATGATATCTCCCAGTGGTAGCATATACAGGGTGAAGAGCAACGGTCCTAACACTGAGCCTTGCGGTACCCCATACTGAACTTGTGATCGGTGTGACATCTCTTCATTTACTGCTACAAACTGATAACGGTCAGATAAGTATGATGTAAACCATGCCAAAGCAATTCCACTAATGCCAACATAATTCTCGAGTCTATTCAAAATAATGTTGTGGTCAATAGTATCAAAGCAGCGCTAAGATCGAGTAAAACTAATAGAGAGATACAACCACGATCAGATGATAAGAGTAAATCATTTGTAACTCTAATGAGAGCAGTCTCAGTACTATGATACGGTCTAAATCCTGACTGAAAATCCTCACATATACCATTTCTTTCTAAAAAAGGAGCATAATTGAGATTGGCCTGTAATGAATTAATTCTGTAGGATCAAGTTGCAATTTTTTTTTTCTGCTTAAAACTTGAAGTTTTCGGTACATATCCTAATGACAAGGATGAATTAATTGTATCTAAATTGTTGTAATATGCTGATTTGATGTACCATAAACATTTCTGATTATATATGTTGAAAACAAAAAAATATTAATCAGTCCTGTTCCCATCCGCTGTTACGTCCTGCATTGTGGCCGTGGAGCGGCTTGGACTTCTGCGCCGACCCCGGTGTGTCCACAAAAGTGCCCGGAAAAATGTTCTGCCTCCTGCATGGTGCTCCGGCGATCCCCATCGTTTGAATCGTCATGAAGACCCATCATCTGGTCTTCAGCTGTCGTGCCTCGGCGATGTCATCAGGACACTCTGCCGCTGGGAGAAATTTAAAACATGGAGTGGACCACAGTGTGCTGCGGAGCTAACAGAGACTTCCACCATCAGCTGTTTTCTGTTCACCATCAGCTCTGTTTCTGTTCACCATCTGTTTCTGTTCACCATCAGCTCTGTTTCTGTTCACCATCAGCTCTGTTTCTGTTCACCATCTGTTTCTGTTCACCATCAGCTCTGTTCACCATCAGCTCTGTTTCTGTTCACCATCAGCTCTGTTTCTGTTCACCATCAGCTCTTTCTGTTCTGTTTTCTGTGTTGGTTGATTGTTTGTAGTATTCTATATTTTTACTTGTTATTCATTCACTCTTTGTTGCACTTTGAGATTCTTCGGAATGAAAAGTGCATTATAAATAAAATCTATTATTATTATTATTATTATTAATAAATGACATCAATATTAGAGACTTGTTTCCTCATCTGTTTGTTGTTCCATGTTTCTACCTCGGGAAACCCATCCCAAGGTCACTAGGTTCTGTATTCCAGGCTTAGCCTCACATCTCCCTCCTCCCTTTCTGTGTTGCTGAGAGACGACTGCAAACCCACAGTCTGAGAGTGAGTGTCTTCACTGACCTCTGCATGCATCACTCCAGTCTGGATGATGGACTACAAAGACCATTTACTGCTGCCAAGCCCTATATTGCTGTTGTTAAGAATGGATTTCAAAAGACTATATAAATAAATGAACATACGTCTAGCAACTACAGATTATACCAGCCAGATTTTTATTTAATACAAATGTAATCAATTTAATCCGTGTCCTTACAGTTTGTACAGTGTTTGCCTTATTAGCATATTTAAAAATGAAAACATCTATTTTAAACCATAACTGCATTACATCACGTAAGGAGTTTGTTACAGTTTAAAACTGAACTGACTTCAGCTGAACAACAGTCGAAATGCATTTTTTTTTTTCACTGTAAAGCTGCTGCAAGCACTATATAAGTCAAAATGCCCAGTCTCTTTAGATATATGCTGAGCACAGTGATACCAAATTTACCACAATCTGACATTTTGTCATAAAATAATGTATTTTTTCAATGCACCTTTTTTTATGTATTGTGACAAATCGTGAATTGAGAGTTTTGTCTCATTCATGCAGAGTACAATGATACGAATTTTGGTGTGGTCATATTTGCTAGCTCTTCCCACAACATTCTTGGGATCTTCACCAGATTTGTGTCAGATCTTGAAACTTTGCTGGTAAGAATATGATTTTTTATATACCAAACCATATATAAGACATGTATACCGATCAGGCATAACATTATGACCTAATATTGCGTTGGTCCGCCTTTTCCTGCCAAAACAGCCCTGACGGCATGGACTCCACTAGAGCCCTGAAGGTGTGCTGTGGTGTCGGGCACCAAGATGTTAGCAGCAGATCCTTTAAGTCCTGTAAGTTGCAAGGTGAAGCCTCCATGGATCCATGGAAAGAGCCACAGCCACCAGGGAATACCGTTTCCATGAAAGGGTATACATGGTCTGCAACAATGCTTAGGTAGGTGGAGCGTGTCAAAGTAACATCCACATGGATGGAGGACCCAAGTGATCCCAGCAGAACATTGCCCAAAGCATCACACTGCCTCCGCCGGCTCGCCTTCTTCCCATAGTGCATCCTGGGGCCATGTGTTCCCCAGGTAAGCGTCACACACACCCGGCGATCGACGGGATGTAAAAGAAAACCTGATTCATCAGACCGGGCCACCTTCTTCCATTGCGCTGTGGTCCAGTTCTGATGCTCACGTGCCACTGTTGGTGCTTTCAGCGGGGTCAGGGGTCAGCATAGACACCCTGACTGGTCTGCGGCTATGCCGCCCCATACACACCAAACTGAGATGCACTGTGTATTCTGACACCTTTCTATCAGAACCTGCATTAATTTCTTGAGCAATTTGAGCTACAGTAGCTCGTCTGGTTCATTTGACCACACGGGCCAGCCTTTGCTCAGTTCACCTGTCAGTGGTTATAATGTTATGCCTGATCTGTGTATATTTATGCCTAATACAATTATTAAATTTACCTGCCTTTGGCTTTTTTTGGATTTTTGGGATCTCGGGTACTTTATATATTATGAAAAGTTATTATAAAATGATCATGATTAGTAACAGAATAATATTATACATGCTAACATGAGTGGAAATGACATGTGGTAACATTGAAAAGTTAGTGATTACTACAACTTGCAAGACTTTAACCGCAATCATTTCACAAGATTCAAAAAGAGGAAGAGGCCAGTTACCACTCTCAATGTCAAACCAAAATATTCATAAATTCCTGCAGCCGAATGAGACTTTCATGTTCACTTCTTCTTTCTAGAGGGAAGCTGTACCTTTGGTGGAAATTTTGTGAGTGGTAATTTGGTAGAACCAGTCAGCTGGTTATTATAACAAAGAAAACGACCAGAAAGCCCATACATAACCTCGCTTAATACTGTTGTTTTGTTCCAGATTTGGCAGAGAAGAGAAGATCCAAGATGTCCGAACACAAATGGGTTTTATTCAGAACAAACTTCCAACAGAACATCTAACACAATGATAAAACATGAACATCACTAAATTAACATCAAGACCGGACAAGGGAGGAATGAACACGAGGAAACAATGGCCCTGTCCCAAATGGCACACTTCAGGTGTACTTACAATGGCCATTGCGTGCACGTGTCCGTTAAGTCCACAAGACCGCAGGGTGTCCCATTCGTCATTTAAGCTTAAAGAAGCTTTGCGGCTGCTATGCGTCTTCGATGCACACTTCAGCTCAGTCCGCAAGTTTGCGAGCTACGCAGAGGACTTCTACCCGGCATTTTAAGCAGCATTACGCCGTGAAAGTGTGGACTCAGAGGAAGGCCATGAGGATTTAGAGTGCCATTTGGGACAGGGCCTAAATACACACACTGAAGACTAGACTAACGAGGGGGACAGTGTGATTGCGCTAAACGCCCATGATCATTGTCTTAAAAGGTGAGTGTGGCGGAGAGGGCGTGGTTCTGCGAGGTCTGCAGCGGAAGAGAGAGCTCAGAGCGGAGCGGCAGGTAACAGGCATAAATTCAAATCGTTATCGGGACACAGAGTCGCTAAAAGCTTTTCCAAGGCTCGAAGTCAACCCTGACACCTTTCAGGACACCTTGTCGTCGCCCCTTCTTTCTCGGAGGGACCTTGGGGCCCATTTAAAACTCCCGGGCCAACAAGATATCTTTGCTTTTTGTTTTGCTCTGTGCTTTAGTAACTGCCATGGTTTTGCGGTGACTCCTGCTTTGATCGTGCGGGCCTTTCCTGCCTGCACGCAGCGTCCTCATTCAAATCAATTGACTGATTGTTAGACTGCATTAACTAGGTCAGCCGGAACCGGGAACACTTCCCATAACACCTGATGCACTCGTTACATCATAAAAAGAGTGGCATCTACGCTAATGTTAGTCTCTCCGTTTATCCCGAGGTTTATCCCGGATCCGGGCCGTGTCCGGATCGGATGGTGGACCTGCGCCTGGACATGACCAGCTCATCCTGGAGTGTCTGCTGAGCCGTGTCAAAGGGTTTCTCCTTCGAATTTGCCTCACCGGCACGTCATCCTCATAAACCCGTCTCAGGCGCAATAATTCCGATCTTTCAAGTATTCATACTCTTGTGTAATCGACGCACCATCCTAAATAAATCTGTCTCTTCCGTGATACCCTGAAATTTTCAATTTTCCGATCTAATATGATTTCTGACCTGTAAGGTTGTCAGAATAATAATATAATACACGGTATGTTAATAGGCCAGAGGAGAACTGGCACCCCGACTGAGTCTGGTTTCTCCAAAGGTTTATTTTTCTCCATCATGCCCTGGAGGAGTTTTGGTTCCTCGCCACTGTCGCCTTTGGCTTGGCTTGCTCAGTTGGGAACACTAAAATTTTGATTAAAGTTATTCAACTAATTAAACAAATAAAATTTATGAATTAGGTTTTATTTAATTCTATAAACTATAATACGGATATGCCAACATTGTCGCTATATGATAAATTAAAATAAGCTGATAACATCACAGTTTTCTCCAGTACGACTGTACAGCCAAATCTAATTTTGTTGCAATATTATCCTGTTTAACACTGTGAAGCTGCTTTGACACAATCGTGATTGTAAAAGCGCTATATAATTAAAGTTGATTGATTGATCATAATTTTAGTGTCCCCAACTGAGCAAGCCAAGCCAAAGGCGACAGTGGCAAGGAACCAAAACTCCTCCAGGGCATGATGGAGAAAAATAAACCTTGGGAGAAACCAGACTCAGTCGGGGTGCCAGTTCTCCTCTGGCCTATTATTAAACAGTGCATGATTATTATTCTGGCAACCTAACAGGTCAGAAATTATATTAGATCAGAATATTCAAAATTTCTGGGTATCACGCAAGAGACGGGTTTATTTAGGATGGGGCGTCGATTACAGTAGAGTATGATTACTTGAAAGATCTGCGTTATTGCGCACAATTGGTCCTTAGGGTATTATATCATTGTTTTCCTCAGTTCGTTCCTAGTGAGCCGCTGTCCTGCAGAGTTTGGCTCCAACCCTGAAAGACGTCTATATAAGCTCTTATTGAGAATTAACAGGTTTAGATTTTGATGTTTTATTAAAAAAGTTTGGTCACCATTATTGACCGGTGTTTCCGGCCTCACTTTATATTAGGTGGCCTTAACTACTATGTACTTACTGTGTTCAAATTGTATTGCAAAGCATGTTTGCTTATAGTGAGGTAGATAAGGGTAGAGTTAGGGTCAGGTGTGGTGGTGTGGGTAAATTTAAGGGTAGGGTTAAGTGTAAGGGAAGTGCCAACTGTTTAGTTACAAATGTAACTACAGAAATTTATTACAGACGTAATTACATGCAGGTATTTTTTTAAATGTAAGTAAAATGTAAAAAAATGTATATATGAGTGTATTGTATCAAATGATTAACTAAAATGTTAGTACATAGCAGAGTCCTGCAACGGGTCGGGTACCCGCGGGTATCCGCGGGTACCCGCATAAAAGTGGCTAAAACGGGTGGATTATGACATTTATAAAATTCACGGGCGGGGATGCGGGCGGATAATTAACTCTGTGCGGGCGGGTAGTAGCGCGGATGGGCGGATGAAAAATATGTGCAATATTTCTGTGGCAAAGTGAACGCGAGAGCGAGAGAGAGAGAGACCAGGGCGTGATTGTGAATGAGCGTCACCTGCGAGCCACACCGGTCTCGAGTCCTCTGAGGGAGCTCGGAAGCATATAAGGACGAGAGATCACCAGACCTGGATTTGACGTTGAGTTGTGTTTACGTTTTATTATGCGTGTGCGCATGGGAGATGTCCATGAAGGGCTACTCACGTTACTTTCGTTTTGTTTGGTTAAGTCTTTTAAATGTTCGCTGGTTCCCAGCTCCTTCTTCCCCCATCCAACATTTTGTAGGCTATTACAATTTCTATGTCCAAATTACCATTACACATACACGCAACAATGATATACCATTTGACCCATCACGTCACCACCACTGCGACATTGAAACTTTAGTTGATGCCTCTCGTAGCGCAGAAGGAGCGAGCGTTGCAGGAGTAGCAATGGATGAAGTAAAAGTAAAGCTGGTGAGTGGAGTAGCTATATGAAATTGTTGACAATGAGTCTTTAAAGGCACTTTTGCCTGTTTCATCAGCCCATTCATGACGCTGTTGATGTTGAGAGAGGTGTAGGATAAAAAAATTAAGCATTTTAATTTGAATGTTTTAGCGTGTGTGATTTATCGCGGGCACGGGTCGGGTAACGGGCCAAATATTAACGGGTCTGGGCGGGTACGGATTTAATTTTGAAATTTTCACGGGTCACGGGTCGGATCTGGTGCTAAACCTTGCGGGTACGGGCGGGGGCGGGTCTCCAAAAATGGACCCGTGCAGGACTCTGGTACATAGTAGTTAGGGCCACCTGATATAAAGTGGGTCCATGTTTCCTTTAGTTGGGTAGTTTGACTTGGAATTTTATGTGTTTGTGGTTTTGTTATAGTGTAAACAAAACATATAATTGTTCAAAACAAAAGATGCCAAAAAACAAAATGTATCATGAAGAAAAATGATTGACCAAACTCATCACTGAATGAAAATAATAATAAAGAATATTCACCAACAATACTTTCTTTCCACAGATTAGATTATCTAAATTTTGATTTTTAAAAACATTCTAAGGGGGGGGGGGGGGGGGGGGCACATGAATCTCAACATGCTTAATGCTGCAATGCATGCTGGGAGCCGTGAGTTTATACTGTGGTGGCTCAGAAGGGTTGGAGATTAACTCTGGAGGACATTATCTCTCTAGGACTGAACTTGCCTACCCCTGACTTAGAGGTAAAAAATGTACCCTTAAGGGTACCACCCCAGTGACGGCCACTTCTACCTTAAAAGGTACAATTTCGTACTCTTTTTTTTTTTTTTTTTTTTTATTTGACAGAGTAGTGTCAAACTAATTTTAGCAACAATGATACACAAATTTTAATCTGTACAACATTTTTGTATTTGTACCTTCACATTGCTCAGCGCCCACTGCCCAGCTCAGTTGTCAGGCAACAGCCCCAGTACAGTCAATGTTGAATATTAAGTGTCCCTAACTAAGCAAGCCAGGGGTATTCACCACAAATCATTAAAGTCTGAATGAAATAACTTGTTGTTTTGCATGAATGACAACGACAGCACAACAAATAGCAGCAACTTCTATAGCATAAGAACTTCTATGAAGCATGTATTCGTGACACTTATGTTACAGCTCATGTCTAGAATTGAAAAAAACTACTCCTGTCTGTAACATTTCATCATCCAGTGAGGGCTGTGTATCTTCACACAGACGAGGGAATCCCGTGGTGTTTATCGCAGCTGCAGACTCCTGCAGTCTCCTCTCATTCGTTGATCTGCAATGCAGTGCCAGGCTTCCCCAGCTCCCTCTCTCTCTCCCTCTCTCTCTCCCTCCCACTCACATTGGGCATCCTCTGCAGTATGTGTGGTAATATCCTCTCGGTGTGTTTCGTGTCCCTCTGGGGTCTTTACCGCCTCATAGCGGCGCATCTCAAGCAGCACCATAGCGCCCCTCACAGAGAGGAACAGACACTGAACAGGAAGCCGCAGGAACATGGCTAGACTGCAGATTTCATCTCAAAATTAAAATAAAGATATTACGGTGCAAATCAAACACATTTTAAGGATATTTTTAAAGCACATTTTTTTACTATGTAAGAATTTCCCAATTTTTGCAGCTCACTATTTTTGTTGAAACCGTGATACATTTTTCTGATTTATTTTATGAATAGAAAGGTCAAAAGGACAGAAATATATATATATTTGGAAACACTTTATTTTAAGGTTCAGTTATTAACTATTAACTAGTTGCTTATTAGCATGCATATTACTAGGATATTGGCGGTTTATTAGCACTTATAAAGCAGATATTAATTCTGCATGACCTTATTCTACATCCCTTAATCCTACCAATACCTAAACTTAAATGCTACAAAAACTACTTTACTTACTATTAATAAGCAGTAAATTAGGAGTTTATTGAGGCAAAAGTTGTAGATAATAGTGGATATGTGTTCCCCATACTGAAGTGTTACCAAATATGTTGTAACATTATGTCTTTACTGTCACTTTTTATCAATGTAATGTCCTTTTTAATTAAGGGTCCAAATATTTTGTAGACAGCTGATATGTATTTGGAGGAGTTTATTTTCCACATGTGAAACAGGGGATGGCAGTTTGGCTGACCTCTCTATACACCGCAAGAGCGTTTTATATGGATGAGGCGCGGCCTGTCATAGAAACAGTGTCGACGAGCCCTCTGATTGGTGCAGAGGCTGGGATCATCCGTTGTTGCTCGCTGAGAGAAGTGCTGAGTGGACCCTCCTGTTGAAGCCCCCCTCCCCGTCCCCTCTCTGCCCCATGGAGTCAGTGCACTTCCTATTGTCCCGCAGATTTGTTTTTTCCATCCTGGTTGAACTTTCTAGCGTGACACTAATAAGTCCATTAGCATCATATATGTGGCTTAGCAGGGCGCAGGGGGCATAGCCTAACAAATGTGTGGAGTCAATTGGTAAGAAACACTTTCTGTTTTTTTTAGGTAATTTTCCAGTATTTTTAAGTTAAGATGCTGATGAACAGGACATACTTAAGCTGTTCTGGTCTGTCGTTATTTTGACGTTGATTGATTGTTATGCATTTATATTTGCTTATAGATTTTCAGTTCATTGAAATAATGTTCAGGATTTTTGTTCTAGTCTTTAAAACTCATCTCTAAATACAAGGTGGATGTAGGTCCGTCCTATTTATTGAAGTTTTTTGGCCTAGTATAGACTATATTCTGTTACATTTTGTTGTACACTTTTTTCAAATGTTTAATTTTACAAGAAAATATTATCTCATTTTTTTTCTGACGATTAATCCAATATTATTTGCTGGATCTTTGTGATTGTTTACTGATGCAATTTACTGAGTGAAGACTGGGTAACACTATTTAAAGTTGACGTTGTTACATGTTACTACATATACTTACTAATTGTTATAACTGTATATGTTATAAATTATAACATATACTTACTAACTGTTATAACTGTAAATTATTCTTAATTACAAGTAACTAACCCTAAACCAAACTCTAATCCTAATGGTAACTAATTATTATTACTCAGTACTTCTTGGAGAAAGTACAATGTAACTACGTCACCTTAAAATAAAATGGATAACAGTTTATTTTACAGTGTCCTTGTTACATGTGTTACATGTACTTACTATAGTAAAAGATTCATAATTAAATGCAACTAACTCTCAACCAAACCCTAATCCTACCCTAACCCTATGGTAAGTACATGTTGTTAGATAATATTACTCAGTACTTAAATATATAATTACAATGTAACAATGACACCTTAAAATAAAGTGTAACTAAAAATTGTCATTACACCAAAGTTCTTCCTAGATATTTGGTACAATTACATAACCTTGGCCTCTTTGTAGTGGCCAGACAAATAGAGGCCAAATTTCCATACAGGAAACATCTTAATGAGTGAAACGCCAATATATTGTGAAAATAATATGTAGATGTGAAATCTCAACAGTCAATGTTTGTGTGGATACAATGTAAAAGACTTCCATCCTGAAGATGCGGAAGAAAAGAAAGATAAACGGACCAGTAAGGACAAATCAAACTCCGTATAACAAAGCTTCCCAGCTGTGGACTAACATCTGTTTTGGACAGCTTGATGAAGCAGCTAATTTGGTTGGAAAAACAAAATGGTTGACGCTGAAGGTTGTTGTCCGGATTTCCTGTAGGAGAAATATTGTCAAGCTCCTGAGAGATAGAATTGGATGAAAGAGGAAAACAAGGCCGCAAAGCAAACAATGTTGCTCTCGCCACATTTAACATGGAGCCCCTCTGGGGGAAACAACAATGGCTTCAGCGAGGCCGCAGCGCATCTACACGTTGCTAGATCTCTCTCTGGCCTGTTGCTCATGCTCGACCAGCAAAAGTCGAAACAATTGAAGTTTTATATTTTCCATTGAGCTCAGCAGTCAGACGTGCGAGACGTGAATATAAAAGCTCAGTCGGTTATACTGTTACCCTTCATCTGAAAGTCCTATTAGCCCAGAATGTGACCGTTTCGTGAGTGAACGTGCCGGTTTTCAGGAAGCTAAAACTGTTGCTATGGTGCTTCGGTGAGGAGTGTTACTGGTTGAGGTACTGTTCTGCTGTTCTGTGGGAACGCTACTCTTCCATCAAGCTTTTTTTTCCCGCAAAGATACGGAAGGATGGATTTAGTCTGTTCTGGAGGGTTCAGAGAACGAGAAGGGCGGGTTTTTTGGCTCATTCAGAAATGGATGTTGTGTTTTCCGCTTCGATTTTGCTGTGAAATCTGGGGAATTTTACTAGTGTTGTAGTCAAGACCACTCCTTAAATTCATAAAGATCCACATTATCGCCTGAGACTTATTTTTTATCAGTAAATATAATTAGAATAAGACAATTTATAGAGCCGTTACCAATCAAATGAAATCATTAGCAAATAAATTCATCTTTGCACTTCAGAGGTGGTACAGAAGATGCATCTGAATTAAATTAAAAATGCAGAAATAATGGTGAGAATAAGGTTGTTGTTTGTTTTTGTTTTTATATATCAGCAATATCAAGTTTGCAGTCATGCTCAATTTGTGAAAATCGCTCTCTTGCTCGTTATAATATAAAAAAATCCTGATCTCAGGTACTATTTGATCTCAACTACACTCTAAAAAATGCTGGACTAAAAACAACCCAAGTTGGGTTGAAAATAGACTAACCCAGCAATTGTTTGTTTTTAAAGGGTTGTTTTAACCCTGCGATTGTGTTATTTTAACCCGGTTATGGGGTTGTCTTAAGCAACATTTAACCCATCCGCTGGGTTAAAACAACTCAACCTTTGGGTTAAAACAACCCAATTGCTGGGTTAGTCCATTTTCAACCCAACTTGGGTTGTTTTTAACCCAGCATTTTTCAGAGTGTACTTTAACCCTCATTCATTTCTGAACTGGTACAGTAAATACATCAAAATAGAAATAAGTTATTGATTGCATGTGAAGCAGTACGTTTTAGATCCAATCACATTAATGATGTCAATAAATAAATTAGACAATGCACCGGTAATTTAGTAATATCCCAACAGTTGTGGTCTTGAAACTAGATCTAGAGTCCTGAGAATGAGACAAAACCAAGACCTTAAAAAAGACTGGTCTAGAGTACTGGAAGCTAAAGCCAAATGATCTAATAAACTTACACTTCAATGGCGGGAATGTGTAGAACATCGTAAAAGATTAGGTATTGATTTAGGATTGGATGAAGGCCTGGTTACATGTTACCAGATCTTTTATGAAGTCTGTGGTCTGTTTCCAAAGGTTTTGATATTCTATCTATCCATGGAGATCTCAAATACCAAGAGACGAGCTACCCTGGAAGCTGACATGTTTGCTTCATGGGTTCAGTGAAGTTTTTTAGAGCTAATCACCTGAGCTGGAAATGTCATGTGACTGTCCATACTTTATTAGGACCCTATGTTTGATGCTTTTAGCCATAAAAGTTGTCACTGGTGAAACATCTATATAGATAGCTCTATAAAAAATTAAGAGACCACTTAACATTGAGAAATCCAAGTTAATTTGGTCTCTTATTTTTTTCCAGAGCTGTATACTGTATACAGTATATAATCTTCTAACTTCTGAATTACTGTCAGGCTACAGAAAGGCTTTTGGGCCACATAATTGTGCATTTATAGCATCTACCAGCAGGAGCAAACTGAAGCTCTTTAGCTAGACCTTAACTCTTGCTTTTAAAAGTGTCACTTTAACTTTTTCAAATAATGGTTACAATAAATATATATATATATATATATATATATATATATATATATATATATATATATATATATATATATATATATATATATATATATATATATATATATTTATTTATTTTTTAAATTAACTAACATTAACAAAGATGAATACGGTAAAAACTGTAGTGCTCATTGTTAGTTGATGCATTGACTGATGTTTATACGAGACCTTATTGTAAAGTGTAACCAACTTTATTTTTTATTTTTAACATTGCAGAATCTGTGTATTTTAAAGGCACAAGCTATGAGAAGGGAAAAGCTTTAAACACTTGAATGTGTCCAGTCCGTTTTGAGCGTCAATATTGTTTCAATTCCTTGTGTTGATACACAGACTCTGCAAACGTTCAGCGTGCTGTCAATAGTCTGATTTTCATCTGAACGTTTTCTGTAGCTGTATTGCTTTCAGTGCAGTCTACAGCAGATGCAACACAGCAGGGAATGTAGGGAATGTAGAATAAGATCATGCAGAATAAGGCATTAATATGTGCTTTATAAGTAATAATAAACAGCTAATAGCCTAGAAATATGCCTGCTAATAAGCAACTAGTTAATAGTTAATAACTGAACCTCAAAATAAAGTGTTACCTAGAATGTTAAGTAACAAACTCCACATTTCTCAGCCTCCAACTCAATTCTTCCTATATATAGTCTAAAGCATATTTAATCATCAGCTGTAGAGCAATATTCATTTGCTTTTAACCTCCACAGTAGTAGCAGTTACACTCCAAGCAAGTCCATAAAAATAGGGCCCAATGGTTCATTTGAATCTCGGTGTTGATTTTTCGCATGTTTGAATTGCGCATTGCATTGTTTTATGGTTGAAGGAAATGTCTGTAAACCTAACGGATAATGTCCTTGCTGAAAATTATAGGGTTTTTTATGGATTTTTTTTTTTACTTACAGTGTACTTATCAATGCATTTTTGAAACACTGTTCGAATCAATACAAATTAAATACATTAATTTTGTCAGAAGCAAAAAGTGCAGATTTGAATGCTCTCACAATCAGATGTTTTTTTTTTTTTTTTTTTTTTTACAGTAATAAGTTAGTAACACTTTAGTAAAGGGGACATATATTCACTATTAACTATGACGTTTGCCTCAATAAACTCGTAATTACTGCCTGCTTATTAATCGTTAGTAAGCTAGTTTTTGTAGCATTGAAGTTTAGGTATTGGGTAGGATTAAGGGATGTAGAATAAGGTCATGCAAGGCATTAATACGTGCTTTATAAGTACTAATAACCAGCCAATATCATAGTAAATTGGACCCTTACCCATCAAATTCATTTATATAGAGCTTAAGACAAGCTTCAAGACAGCTTTACAATAAAAATCAGTGTAAGAGTCACAAATTTAATGAATTGTAATTAAAGGGATTAGGTTTATGGTAAGTTTCAATGTAATTAAGCACAATTTATTGTTATAAAATAAAGTGGGTAACACTATTTTAGGGTTCACTTATTAACTATTAACTAGTTGCTTATTAGCATGCATATTACTAGGATATTTGCTTTTTATTATTACTTATAAAGCAGATATTAATGCCTTATTCTGCAAGACCTTATTCTACATCCCTTAATGCTAACAAATACCTAAACTTAAATGCTACAAAAAACACCTTACTAACTATTAATAAGCAGTAAATTATGAGTTTATCGAGGAAAAAAAGTCATAGTTAATAGTGAATATGTGTTCCCCATACTAAAGTGTTACCATAAAGGGTTACCCAAAGCAGCTCATAGACATCAGTGAATGAAGTGCTAAAACTTCAATTTGTCTCCATACCGCTGACATGATGGGGCATGAAGGGGCAGCATTGGCTCAGTGGTTCATGTAGGTTGTCTACAAACCATAAGGTTGCTGGTTCAATCCCCAGTTCCACCTGACCATGAGCAAGACACCAAACCCCAGCTGCTCCCAAAGAGCTGGATAGTGCCTTGCATGGCTGACATCGTCGTCATCATAGGTGTATGAATGGGTGAATGTAAGGCAAAATGTAAAGCGCTTTAGGGTGCATAGGGTCCGTTGAATTTACCATGATCTCTAATGTGTCCCAGGTTTCCCAAGGGGACGCTACTGAGAAGCTGGCTCACCAAGTCCCGACCCAGACTGCTGCTGCTCATCGCCGGCTTGAAGAGGCCTCAGGTCACCCTCATGCGCAGGAAAAGGATGAAACGCACAAAAGTAGCAAAGGCCACGTAAGCGGTAAATATGGTTATTGTTGCATGTCAGAGTGACCTCAAACTAAGCCAGAGCACAGAATATCTTCCTCTGATATGAACTCACACTTAGAAATAGAGACTTCATTGGATCTTGATTGAACTGTACATCATGGAATTGTAATGAAATGGAAAAGCAGTTGAAATAAGATCACAGAAAGAGGACTAAAGCACTATTCACACAGGATTAGTATTATCTAGGGACCTCTTTGATTAAGAAATTACTCCCCCACATCTGAAATCTGCGTGGCAAATTTGCATGGGATAAGCAAAGCCTGTGATTTGACTTGACGAATTTACTGACTTATCCCCCGGATATGATGTCAAGACTTGTAAATGTTTTTTGTTTTTTTTTCGTTAGCTTATAGATAAAGCTGTATGAAATCATAAACAGTCATATGAATCGATATTGTTTTTATTGTTTTATAGTAATAAAAATAATTTCGTTCAGTTAGAGAACAGACGCTACAATTAAAAACTGAACTGAGCACAGACCAGCGGCATGAGTCAGATTTCATTTATCACGAGTGAGGAGCTGACAATATACGGCGGAAGATTCAGTTCCAACGCTAAATGTAAAAGCGCCCATTTCAGCGAGCTTATGAGTGTACTGTTCTGTTATGTTTTTCATTAAGAATAGTATTGATATTAATATTAAATACACCATTCAAGCAATTTGCTCCCAAATTGGTACTCATTCTAAAGTGAAAGCGGCCGCACGGGAATTCATAACATTGTATTTGTAACAGTGTGCATTATGACTGCAGCCTTCATTCTTTGTGAAAGATAAAGATAAAAATGCGCACAGGAGACAAAAACCTTGAAAAAAATGATATACGATCCGCCTAATCCTTGCCAAATCACAAAGAAGCCGATTCGCACAGGACTAATATTATTACAGGACCCTCGGTGTTCGCCGAAATATGGTACATAATTTGTGGGGGAATTTTTACTTTACAAATTACAGACATGGCCAATTCGCACGGGATTAAGATCACAGACATTATCTGCAATTATTACAAATCACCAGAGGTCCCCAGATAATACTAATCCCGTGCAAATAGGGCTTAAGAAGGAATTACACTTTTGATATTGAAAACTGTTGACTAAACATGTCTTTTGAACCCTTTTTTAGTATGACTAAGCAAAGTCCCTGAATGGGGTGTAGTAAGAGGCATGACAACTTCAAATGTTCGTACAGCTTGGGTGCGATCACATTGTTGTTCAATGAATATTCACAGACGAAATCCACTTGTTTCAATAGGAAACTATTCTGAAAATTGAATGTGAGGGTGAAAGATTCCCCAGTGTTTTCAAGCTAAGATCACTGACAGAAAACAGAAAGCTGTTTGGTTTGAAAGTGACGTATTCTTCACTACTGGCAATGGATGTTTTTGCCCCCACATTCGTGACCACACCTTTAGGGTACGTTTACACGACAACAATGTACTAAAAACAAGTTTTTCCTTTGCATTTTCCCCAAAAAATTGTCAAAATCATCCCTGTGAAAATGACTAAATATGCTGTATTATTCATGCCAGGCCAGTAGATGGCGATGTCACTTTATTAAAAAAAAACAATGCGCCTATAAACTGAACATGTCACTGTTTTTAAATGTTATATTTTACATGGACACGATAAACCAAATCACCCTAAAACACTGTTGTCATGTCAATGAACAGCCAAAAATGCATACGTTTTATGTTTTTGTTTTGTTTTGAAAACGGTGTTGTGTAAACGGACCCAGAGTATATATATCAAATATAATAAAAACTTTATTGATTTAAACATTTTAATTTCCAAAACGTGATGTTTAGCTGTGTCCAACACCTTGCATGCAACCCTTTAACCAAATTATTTTCCCCCATTAAACCTAAATGGAATATTCCAAAATTGTGTGACAACCAGGAAGTGACATCATTTGGAACCTTTCTACAGCATGGCAGAAAAACATGTAAATCAGTTGATTGTCTCAGTTTTGCATAAAAATGTTCTGTATTGTTGGCAGCATTTAATCTAAGCTCAAGCCTTCAACTCTGTCACCAAAACTACAATTTACCAAAATCCCTTTCTTTAAGTTTTTCAATTACTTCAGACCAGCAGTTGCCACATTCTACTCATTGAGGTTAATTTATGATTTTATAAATGTTATTAACTTGAAAGTTCACACCAAACTTTTTTGCTTTAAATCAGACCCACATTTAGGTAACACGGTCGCAAAATTTGCAAATTGCTACACTGTAAAAAAAAAGATGTTTAGTCTGTTGTGTTTTTGCACTTCACATGTTCCTTTGTCCCGTTTCCCGCCACTTGTTTGTTTCCATGGTTACCGTCATTAATATTTTTTCTGTTCAGCTGTGTTCAGTTCATTATCTCATTTTTGTTTGCTATTTAAGTTCCTCCCTGTTCCTCCCACTTACTTCATTCTCTGTCCGGTAACCGTTATGTTAGCATGTGTGTTTCCAGTGTTGTTCTTCCGAGATTAAATTCAAGTTTATGTTTCATACGCAATCTTCTGTTTCTTCAGTTTGTTCCTGCGTGACAGCGATTAGTTATCACAACTTAAAATTAACATTAGAATAACAGTGTTATCAAAAATCAATCAATCAATCAATCAACTTTAATTATATAGCGCTTTTACAATCACGATTGTGTCAAAGCAGCTTTACAGTGTCAAACAGGGTAATATTGCGACAAAATTAGATTTGGCTGTACAGCCGTACTGGAGAAAACAGTGATGTTATCAGCTTATTTTAATTTATCATATAGCGACAATGTTGGCAGATCAGTATTATAGTTTATAGAATTAAATAAGACCTAATTCATACATTTTATTTGTATAATAAGTTGAATAACTTTAATCATATTTTTAGTGTCCCCAACTGAGCAAGCCAAGCCAAAGGCGACAGTGGCAAGGAACCAAAACTCCATCAGGGCCTGGACTCCTAAAAACCTGGTTGTCTTAAAATTTTGAGTTTATTGAAATTAAAAATTTGAGTTGATACAATGAAAGTACCCAATACACTTTTAATAATACAAAATCTTTTAATAATATTTTAATAAAGGTTGTCGATTTTTTTTTTTTTTAAATGTCATTGTATTAACGCAAATTTTTAATTTCAATGAACTCCAAATTTTAAGGCAACCAGGTAACTTATTTTTAAAATAGTTTTTTACAGTGAAGTAATAATGTGGTTTCGACTTAAAATTGTTTGTGCTCGACGTTCAATTTTAGTTAAGTTGGATATTTAAGATATCTCTGTAAAAAAATGTGGCTGCAACTTAATATTTGTTGAGATAACTTAAATACCCAACTAAAGTTAACTTAACTTAAAATTCCAAATCAAGCATAAACTTACTTTAAGTTGAAACAACAAAATATTACTTTTTCTAATGTTGAATTTAAGAGAGTAACTGTCAAGCCGTTTTGTACACTATTCATGTAAAGTGCCACCAAAATATAACGAACAAGGTGCTTTTTAGACTGTTTTCCACCAGAAATCTTACATGCGTTCCCTTGTTTTGCAGAACCTGCAGTCGTATGCCACATTTCACTTGAGTCACTAGCACAGAGAGAAGCTGCGCCTGCTGTCGACATGAACGCAGATCAAGACACAGACAAACCATCTTACCCGTCTCTACCAAACATACGAACTAAACGCCAAGGCAAAAGCAGAAGAGGTTCCGAGTTTGTTGTGAAAATGAGGGATCTTCCACAAAGATCAAGACCCCCCGACTAAAATGTGGAGCCTCACACTGACATTTGTTCATCTTTCTCTCAAATACACATCTGTCATGCTTCAGTACACAACACCGCGTGTGACAGTACATTATTGCTATTGCTCTTTTAAGTGCCTTTGGTTGACAGTGCTTTCCTTTCCTGTGTTTTCTGGTCAGGATTTCAGGGATTTTATTTTTTTAATTCCTAATTATGTGTGTGGGTGGAAGAAAAAAGAAAATAGAAAGAAAAATGTATAATTGCCAGCTAGTAATTGCCAATTATCTAGTAACTAGCACACCAGTGGGTTTTTCATACTGTTTTCACCCGTCAGACTGACAGGTGACAGTCCGTTACTGTGTCCTGATTAGGAGTAAAATCCTCCATTTAAATGTTAATATCCACTGAAAAAAAAAAAAAAAAAACCCTGTTAAGTTACATCACAATCCAAATGAATCATTTTGTGGCCCTATTATCATTTAACAAACACACATACAAAAAATGTGGGAAAAAAACATGATTTGAAATGTGTTTATTTAAAAAGATTTCAAGCAGCTATTTGACATTCATGCGACTAATTGGTGTTACTGAAGACATCCACATAATTATTAATACATATTTTAATTAAAAAACACAAATTGTTAGGTGAATCTCATGAAGCATGCCAAGTCTGGTTCATAAATCATCTCAAAATCAGAAAATAGTTAAATTATATTTGGAAGGTTTAAAAAAAAAAAAAAAAAAAAAAAAATGTACACTTGGACAATTAGGCTCATTTTACTTATAGAAATTCTAAATTATCTACACAATTTAGTTTTTTCTTAATATTTATTCTTATTAGATTCTCATTTTTACATTATAGACAGACAGAACCACATTATTGACCAAATAAATAAAAAAATAAAAAAAATCTGGAAATATGACAATTCTGGATGTTTTCATGAGATTCACTCACTCACATTTGCTTCCAGCAACAAGCTACATCACAATGAGTCAAATATATATGCTTGCACAGTTTGACATTTTCACAGTTAATTTATCTTTTGAATCATTTTGTCTTTTGTGTTCATATTGTCTTCTATCTTGAGCTTCTATGTCAAAGCATACACAGAGATTTGTTTGAAGAATCACATGCGTTTACTTTCAGAGTTTTCTTTTCAGTAATTCTTTGAATAAACAAGGTAACACTTTATATTAGGTCGTCCTAATTGTCCTTTTGTTTTATGTAGTAACAACATAGTAATTAAGTAGCAATTACTTATTTATAAAACCATTTCATTAACATTTCTAAAAATATACAAATAACATTTGCATAGCAAATTAATTGATTATTATTTGATGATGATAAATTATCTAAAACTAAGCACTTAATATAAAGTGTGACCACTGCGTGTTTAAATCAAACCCCTAAGGAGGAAGATTTGTGTGGATGGGTCTGTTTTCTAATGTGTTTTTAATGAAAAACACTAATTCGGTGCCGTTCCTCATAAACACCAACACACCTACTAACTCACACAATCTAGCTGAACGCTTTCTCTTTAGTTGTGGTTATTGCAGTGCTTGTCATAAATCATCTCTTGCTATATTTCATCTCTTAGCATTAAGTCAATAGTCTTCTGATTCTACATTCTTCAGCCTGACTGATTTCCATTCAAGCATTAAGTATGAAACCCATGAATGAAGATGCAAAGAAATCCAGTGGGATAGGCAAATGAAGATGAGGAGGTGTGACTTTATATTTTAAGCCCTTATTTACTTTACCGTTTTTTAAAAAAAAGCCACAAGATAATATTTGTATATTTATACACTCACCTAAAGGATTATTAGGAAAATTTCTAGGGTTTACAAAAAATGGTGTGAAAAGGGAAAAACATCCAGTATGCGGCAGTCCTGTGGGCGAAAATGCCTTGTTGATGCTAGAGGTCAGAGGAGGGTGGGCCGACTGATTCAAGCTGATAGAAGAGCAACTTTGACTGAAATAACCACTCGTTACAACCGAGGTATGCAGCAAAGCTTTTGTGAAGCCACAACACGCACAACCTTGAGGTGGATGGGCTACAACAGCAGAAGACCCCACCGGGTACCACTCATCTCCACTACAAATAGGAAAAAGAGGCTACAATTTGCACAAGCTCACCAAAATTGGACAGTTGAAGACTGAAGAAAAATGTTGCCTGGTCTGATGAGTCTCGATTTCTGTTGAGACATTCAGATGGTAGCGTCAGAATTTGGCGTAAACAGAATGAGAACATGGAGACTTGTTACACCTGTGCAGGCTGGTGGTGGTGGTGTAATGGTGTGGGGATGTTTTCTTGACACACTTTAGGCCCCTTAGAGCCAATTGGGCATCGTTTAAATGCCATAGCCTACCTGAGCATTGTTTCTGACCATGTCCATCCCTTTATGACCACCATGTACCCATCCTCTGATGGCTACTTACAGAAGGATAATGCACCATATCACAAAGCTTGAATCATTTCAAATTGGTTTCTTGAATATGACAAAGAGTTCACTGTACTAAAATGGCCCCACAGACACCAGATCTCAACCCAATAGAGCATCTTTGGGATGTGGTGGAACGGGAGCTTCATGCCCTGGATGTGGATCCCACAAATCTCCATCAACTGCAAGATGCTATCCTATCAATATGGGCCAACATTTCTAAAGAATGCTTTCAGCACCTTGTTGAATAAATCCCACGTAGAATTAAAGCAATTTTGAAGGCGAAAGGGGGTCGAACACAGTATTATTATGGTGTTCCTAATAATCCTTTAGGTGAGTGTAGTTCTATTGTGTTCTAACCAGACTCAAGTCTCTAGTAACATTTAATCTGTCATATGACACAAACACAGCCAATCAGAAGACATCTGATGTTTAATATTCAGTTATATGCACTAATGAGAGTAGCTTTATCACAACAGGTCTGGTTAGGACACAGTTAAAGCTTTTATCTTCAGTGGTTACCACTGGAGGAATGATTTCAGTCAGCACAGTGTTATTTTGTGGTGAATTTCTGCTGGATGAGTTTGTATCTGTTGAGCTGCTGTTCAGAGACGGATGGCTGAAGGCCTGACAGAGCCTGTCTGAAGTCTTCTAAACACAGAGTCAGAGCGCCGGCCTCCGAATCCACACCTGCACGCAGACAGAGACAAGAAAGATCAAGGAAAGTAGTTCAGACTTTGAGAAAGAACCAGAGAGGCAGACAAAGAGTCAGGCCTGAAACATCCTTTACGCAAGTAGACAAACACAGACATGAATGATAGGCCGATGCACTTCAGGAGCACAAACTCAAACGTTACTGTGGTAATAAATCTCAGCCCGCCAGAGGGCGATAGAGTTTCCTATGAACGTCTGTGTCATTAAACGAACAAATAACAAACTAACTAGCTTGAAAGAAAAAAATGACAGACAATTGACACTAATGTCTGCAGCAAGTGAGCATGCGCTGTATATGAATTAAAGCTTGCATAGCTAGAAGCGTCTGCATTCATGTACTTGCGTAGCGTTTGTTTCAGGCTCAGAGAGAGTAGCTAGAATTAGGACACATGAGTTTCAAGCATAACATGTAAATATAGTTTCATCTTGGTATAAAAATGTTATCCTCTAAACTTAAATAAAGATTTCAGCTGTAGAACTGTCAAATGCAAACACACTGTTTTGATATTTATTTCTTAAAATTAGGATTGTAACTATACACTTGTGTCACGATCCGATATAAATTACGATACTGAACTTATGATACGTTATGTATTGCAATATTTTAAGCCAAAATAAATCTAAGCCATTTTTTTCCCTTTTTTTAATTATTATTAAAATATATTATTATTGTATCATTATCAGTACCCACAAATATTCCCCAATTGCATCATTAAACATTATTTTTAACATCATATATAGTCGTTTAATGTAGTATGTCACCAGTGTTGCCACAGTTACTTTGAAAAAGTAATCTGATTACTGATTACTGATTACTCCTTTAAAAAGTAACTTAGTTACTTTACAGATTACTTGATTTTAAAAGTAACTAAGTTAGATTACAAGTTACTTTATAAGTTACATTCAGCAGTTGCCGACAACACCCCTGCCGCCTAAAAATATAAATGACAACCGTTTTTGGCAACACACTTTATTGCATTTATGCCTGAGCCTGACGGCCCCGACTTTTTTACGCCCCTTTTTTTAGGCTTCTCCTTCGTTTTATATTTATTTTAATAATTAAAATGAACAATGAGATGTGCTGGTGGAAACAACATGAGACCATGATAGCGTGCGCCACTGTCAAGATATGGCTCGCGCAGGGTTAAAGAGTCCGTCTCTTCAGTGCAGCTGCTATAGTTATGGCCTTTTTACTACTGGTTCCTTCATTCATTTTCTCTGACCAGGTATCTATCTGATTGCGAAATGACCAGGAGTAGGCCTAATGCCTTCCGAGAGTCTTTCGAGATGTATTTAATTCCGATCACTCAAACAAACCAATTCAGAAGGTGCATGAAAGCATTTCAAACTAAACCGGACAAATGTAAATATATCTGGTTGTTTAAACCACATGTGTAAATTTTACTCCTGGCAAATAATTAAAAAATAAATGTGTGAGAGCTTGTTTTGTTGTAGTCAGATAGATATGACGGTGCTACTGCAACATCGCTGCAAATGAGTAAAGCAAGCCAACGCATATGGCCGTAAATGAAACTTTAAAATAAGTCACACAAAACACAATCATCTTCAATATAAATTAATGAGACTAATGATCTTACCAGTGCTTAGGTCACTCTCTCTCTCATATTGCGATCTTTGAATTTGAAATGAGCTGCTGAATAAAATGCTGGAATCTTTTGCTTTGATGTGAACTCCGTTAAATGAGCATATACCGCGGGAATTGAAGATCGGATTCATATTAATTTTGCTGAAGTGTAAGGTAGGCTATAAGACAACCTGCATGTACTTTCTATTTTTTTTTTTTTTTAGATTGTGTAGCCCGTTTCGTTTTTTTGAGCGCCGTTGTGAGCAGTAGGCTAATCTATCAGCCTGCCTCAGCTCGTCAAAAATTTATTTGTGGTGGTATAATAACTAGCCTACTTTGTTTTTGATGTCAAAGTAGTTATATTTCGTTTCGTTTCTTTACTAAGGTCATTTCGAAAAATGTTTAGAGCAATTTTTTGTTTGTTAAATTAAAGTTTTAATTTTTTTATGTGACGACCCAGTGAGTTAACCGCATGTTTAATAGCCTAGTCTCTCAAACCAACTCTTGAATTGCCTTGCCTATATAAACTTTAATTTAACAAACAAAAAATTGCTCTGAACATTTTTCTTAATTAGATTTATAAAGAAACGAAACGAAAAATAACTACTTTGACATTAAAAACAAAACTGAATTATGTTAATGGCTGCAACAATGTAAAAAAATAAAATAAATAGTGCTCCAGCCTGACTCGGGCTGAGAATTTTGATAAGCTGTCGGTTTTTACTAAGGAAAATGACTAAAATAGTAACTCACAGTGACTTGGATAAGTAACTTTAATCTGATTACTGGTTTGGAAATAGTAACGCGTTAGATTACTCGTTACTGGAAAAAAGTAGTCAGATTAGAGTAACGCGTTACTATGTAACGCGTTACTGGCATCACTGTATGTCACTGAAAGGAAAGGCAGCAGCCATATCACCCTGTAGCCCAAGACTGGTTTCCTGAAGCTAAGCAGGGCTGAGCCTGGTCAGTACCTGGATGGGAGACCAACTGGGAAAACCAGGTAGCTGCTGGTAGAGGAGGGGGCGCTCACCCTGTGGTCTGTGTGGGTCCTAACACCCCAGCATATTGATGGGGACACTATACTGACAAAGAGCACCGTCTTTCGGATGAGACGTTAAACCGAGGTCCTGACTCTCTGTGGTCATTAAAAATCCCAGGATGTCTTTCGGAAAAAGAGTAGGGGTGTAACCCCGGCATCCTGGCCAAATTTGCCCATTGGTTCAAATTATTATAGTTAGTATATAACTATACAGTATACTAACTAACTTAATATTTAAACGACTATACTGTATATAATGTTTTTTTGTTTTTTTTTGTTTTTTTTTATATAATGTTGAAAATAATGATGCAATTGAGGAATATTTGTGAGTATCACAATATCGTCATATTGTTTACATCAACGATAAAAATGCGCTGATATGTATTGTTGATGTAAACGATATGACGATATCGCAATACTTTAAGCCAAAATAAATTTAAGCCATTTTTTTTTTTACTTTTTTTATTATTATTAAAAATTATATTATTATTATTGTATTATTATCAGGACTAGAGTGAATATTAAAAAAATATTCACTCTAGTGCAAGTAGTTGCAGTATTTTAAGTAGGGGTGTACTAGAGTGATATTTTTTAACATGTGTTAACACATTTTTAAAAGAGTATACAAGAATATTGTAGAATATTCTAGTGTTTTTAGGTTCACTGCACAAAAGTAACATTCAATCAATCAATCAATCAATCAATCAATCAACTTTATTTATATAGCGCTTTTACAATCACGATTGTGTCAAAGCAGCTTCACAGTGTCAGACAGGATAATATTGCAATAAAATTAGATTTGCCTGTACAGTCGTTCTGGAGAAAACAGTGACGTTATCAGCTTATTTTATTGTTATAGCTTTATTCCTGAATATTTTTTTTTTAAATCAGACAATATTATTATATTTAATAAATATATTTATAATAATATTAATAATATATAATTTATATAAAATTATTTATATAAAATATGTTTATATACTTATAATTAAGCAATTTATATTATATATAGTCATTTTGTATATTACGTTTGGTATTAATAAGGATTTTGCACACTTCTGCTCACCAAGACTGCATATATTTGAAGTCTTCAGTGTCACATGATCCATCAGAAATCACTCTAATATGCTGATTTGGTGTTCAGTTGGTACTGTTGTCAATGTACAACTGGCAATATTTTAGTGGAAACCATGATATTTGTTTTTCTTTGTCACCTTTTAGTCACCTTTATTTAAATAGTGCTTTATTCAAATCAGATTGTTTCAAAGCAGGTTTAGGGTATGTTCACAGCTTCACACTTGACATCTTTTTTTAAGCTGCCAGCGTCTGTTTTACATTATAATCCTATGGCATAAAACGTGTTTTCAAAAAAAGTTGTGATCGCTTTTTAAATGCTGAAGCCGACATCTTTTTTCTGCAGCTCAGCGCGTCTTTTCTGATAAAAAAGCCCTACATCAAGCGCCTTTTTGAAAGTTGTGACAGTAATGACAAGCGAGTAGCGAGACCTCATTTACATAACGACAATAAAAATGACGAAGGTGCTGGTAGAATGACTAAACAGCAGTAGAAGGTCTACAAACAGACTATTGTTAAGTCTAAAATATGCCGCAAACCGCACATCATCCAACTGGACTAATTTATTGAAAGCACCTTTTTTTTCCCTGTATAATGTCGTGCATCTACAAACGTCTTTTTTTTTTTTTTTTTTTAACTAAACTAAGTGTGAATAAAATGGTGCATTTCGGCAAGAAGTGGCAGAGAATTGTGGACACCCCAATAAATAGTTGGTCACATTTCCCCAAAAGATGTATGAAATAATTTAATAAGCGATAATAATGATAATGCATGTCTTATCACTTATCTATAACTTTATTTACTTAGTTAAAAGAATGATTAAATGCAGTTTTCCATGGTCAGGGGGTTTCGTAGTTTCCCCTCTCTCTGATTCGTCAGTTTCTATTAGTCCCGCCCAGAGTGTAATGGTAAGATTTGCTCATTTGTGGAGTTTAATTTAAAAATTGTGAAGCAAATATCAATCAGTTGATACTTTAAAAGCCTAATTTGGATATGTACTGCTGCAAATTACCAAGCCAGGAAACCATGCAAATCCCATAATGCACAATAAAAGAGACAGTTGATTATGATGAGATCCTCCCAGAGTTCAACCAGAAGGCCCGTCGCGTGACAGTAATATTGCAGAAGGACATGCAAAGGCAAGTACAAACATTCATAGTGTATAATTACAGATTCTCAACATTAATTCATATTGACGTCTGGGGCATAGTTTGGGTTTGAACACTGAAGTGTGAACCGTTCAGTGGAGTCCAGGGGCATGCTCCCTTGAGATGTTTATTTATTTGTTTGCTAGTTATTTTTGCAAAATGGTATTTTTTGGTACCATCTACACAAGTGCTGATAACGTAACTGCAATAAAGTAATAACCTAGTTAACAATTACTTGCTTACATTTAGGATATGTAGTATTTTTTTTTGCTCTGCACTGAATATTGGCTCGTCACAAACCTTCAGTGATGAGCGAAATCTTCCTCTTGATGGCGCACATCATAGCATCCGAGCAGAGCGCGTAGAGATCGGCTCCGGTCAGCTGAGGAGGACAGGACTCCACGACCTCTGACAGACACACACTAGGATCCACTTTAAACCTCCAATCAGAAAGCAAAGAGTCACTTACCAATAACACGATAGAGAGAGGAACCTCATGATGGACACTCACTTGCGTAAGATTGCCTTCAGAACCTGCAGCTGCGACTCTCTGTCTTCATTCACACCAACATACACCAACTTATCAAATCTGAAAAAGGGCAAATAGCTAAAATGCAAGTATTTCATTTAAGACAACAACTGAGGAGCAATTCTCTGAATTTGTTTACCTTCCAGGCCTGAGCAATGATTGGTCCAGCAGATCGGGGCGATTAGTTGCTCCGATCACAAAGACGTCTCCAGATGAATGAAGACCATCCAGCTCTGCTAAAAGCTGCGATACAACCCTAATGACAAGTGACAAACCTTGGCTTATCATTATGCAACAAGCCACCCTGAAGCTCAAACAGTAGATCATGGCACCAGCAGCACTAAGATCATGGGGTCGATTCCCTGATAGAATGAGTTACAAGAGCTCGCTTTGGTTAAAAAGTGTCTTCCAATGAAATAATCCTTTAGGAATACAATTGACGTTTTTGATTCTCGAAACACAAAGTCAAGTCAACTTAATTTATATACCGGTTTTTACAATGCCAATTGTTTCAAAGTAGCTTCACAGTGTTAAACAGGAAAATAATGTGACAGAATTTGATTCTGCTGTACAGCCGCTCTGGAGAAAATGGTGATGCTGTCCGCTTATTTCAATTTATCATATAGCATCAATGTTGGCAGGCCAGTAATATAGTTTAAATTTAGTGCAAAAGCTAATACAATTTTGAACACACTCCTGTATTTAAAAAGTGTTATATTAATATAGATACCAGGAAACTACATTTTCTCAACTTTTCTCAAATGTATTAGTAAACACTGCCTCTAGTGGTGGTGGACAGTAAAGTATTTAACTTTATTGCTGTACTTTTAGTTACACTACAAATTGATCAAACCTTTACATTATCCTCAACATGACCACATAATGAATTAATAACTTTAACTTTCAACTACTATAAGTCTTACCACGACAAACTAAAGAGAAGAAATTAACCAAAGGCTTCCACCTCAAAGAAGGCGGAGCCTTACAGCCACACCCACCTATTACATCATCACCACAGACTAATGTTAGTTTGAAGGAGAGAACATTTCTGTACAGTTCACTTTGGAAACTACTGAAACAAATTTCGTTTTGGCCTGATTTTTTTTAAAGTATATCAGGGCCTTATTAGCCAGAGAGCCTTACTAATGACTAATGACTTATCGATCTTCTATTGCATCTTCGCATGATACAAATTCGCAGACGAGAGAATTAAAAAAAAACTGTGCTTGTGTTCATCAGCTTGTGTTTCCGGTCTCAAGCCTTTGTATGCAAATGAATGGAAGTGAATGGAACAAGTTTAGTAAGGCCTTCCCTTTATGATGAAGAAAAACCTGTGTAGTTACTCCTTTTTTTGTACTTTAGCAGCAACAATCTGCAATCAATGTGGTGTAGTGTTAAGGATTTGTGATGCTGACCTGTCCATCACCCCTCCTGAGTCTCCACTGTGGCCTCTATTAGGAGCCAACGAGTCCAGCTCATCAAAGAAAATAATACAGGGAGCAGCAGTTCTGGCCTTACTGAACACTGACCGAGACAGAGAGGGAAACGTTTACAAGCTCAATGCAATAAATAGTAACACTTTAGTGAGTATTATCTAGTTGCTTATTAGCACACATAGCCTTATGACCATATTCTACATTCCTTAATCCTACACAATACCTAAACTTAACAACTACTTTACTAACTATTAATAAGCCGTAATTAGGAGTTTGAGGCTAGTTGAGATAAGTTAAGAAGAGTAAAGATTTGGGTAACACTTTATTTTAAGGTTCAGTTATTAACTATTAACTAGTAGCTCATTAGCATGCATATTACTAGGATATTGGCTGTTTGTTAGTACTTATAAAGCAGATATTGATTCCTTATTCTGCATCCCTTAATCCTACCCAACTTAAATGGGTAAATACCTAAACTTTAATGATACAAAAACTACCTTACTAACTATTAATAAAAAGTAAATTAAGAGTTTATTGAGGCAAAAGTCATTGTTAATAGTGAATATGCATTCCCCATACTAAAGTGTTACCAAGAATTGGACCCTAAACTAAAGCGTAACCCAATAAATATAGTGGAAATCAGCTCATATGGATGACTAGACTGAGATGGGTATTTCATGTGGTTACTCTTACCCTCTCGAATGTTCTCTTCACTCTGACCAACGTACATGTTTATGAGTTCAGGACCCTTCACACTGAAAACAAACACCAGACACATTCATTACATGACAGCATTTTCCTTCAGTTTGTTACACTGCTCTCTCACTGCACTCAATCCTTCTCCCATACTCACCTGAGGAAGGTCATGGTACATTCGGTGGCCACGGCTTTAGCCAGCAGAGTTTTTCCAGTGCCGGGCGGCCCATAGAGCAGTAGACCGGAGCGCCGGAGCCCCAGCGAGAGCAGCTCTGGATGCTCCAGAGGAAGCTGAATCGTGTCCAGAATCTCCTTCTTAACCTGCTGCAGCCCACCGACGTCCTGCCATCTCACCGACGGGATCTGAGACATAGAAGAGAGGACAAACTCTGAGTATTCAGATGCAATCACAGCTCTAATGCATCAGATTTTACTGCTAGTTAAGTAAAAAGCAAATTCTGACAGAATTTTCAACCCAGTGTTAACTTTTAGGTTTTTAAGGACACCATTTGTTAACACAATTTAAACAAGAAAATACCTGTGTGAAAAAAAGCTCATAAATGTCTTAAATGTACACTTGTAATGTTCTTCAAATCTTACAACTATATTTTTAAATGACTTTACTGGTATATGTAAAGTAGATTCTGGCCTAATGCAATATTTAGAGATCTGCGTAAGGATTTGAGTGAGTTTGACAAGCGCCAAATTGTGATGGCTAGACGACTGGGTCAGAGCATCTCCAAAACTGCAGCTCTTGTGGGCTGTTCCCGGTCTGCAGTGGTCAGTCTCTAACAAAAGTGCTCCTAGGAAGGAACAGTGGAGAACCAGCCACAGGGTCATGGGCTCATTGATACACATGAGGAGCGAAGGCTGGCCTGTGTGACGAGCTACTGTACCTCGCAACTTACAGGCAAGGATCTGCTACTAACATATTGATGCCAGGTACCACAGCACAACTTCAGTGGTCTAGTGGAGTCCATGCCTTGACGGGTCAGGGCTGTTTTGGCAGCAAAATGGGGACGAACACAATATTAAGGTCATAATGTTATGCCTGATCGGTGTGTTACATGTAGTTACTATATTAATAACAGTAAATGATGCATAATTACATGAAACTAACCATAAACCAAGCCCTAAACCTAACCATGTATGAGTAAATGTAGTAGTGTTGTCAAAAGTACCAACCACGACACCAAATCGGTACTGAACTGTTAAAAATGTGACGCTTTGAGCGCTGTTGATTTGTAATCGTAAACACCTGTGATTGGTCATTGTGCTAATGCGCTCATCGGATGTGCCTGTGATTGGCTACAATGATCAACGCACACAGCGGTTTGAAAGAACACAGAAGTGTTTGAAAGTGTTTTGAAAGCAGGAGCGGGAGCGTTTGAAAGCACAAGCAGGAGTCAACCAGCGGTCCGGACCAGTAGGCTGATGGACGTCTGCATTCAAACACTCCGTGAATATCTGTGCAAGCGCTCCATGAAAAGCGCCATTGATGTATTTTTACAGCATGTTTGTGAAGAGCTGATCGTATGGCCAATCACAGACCTATTTGATGAGTGCATGTCTGCGTGAGCACAATGGCTAGTCAGAGGTGTTTACAATTCGGCTCAACAGCGCTCAAAGCATCACATTATTTAAATTTCAGTACCGATTTGGAATCGGGGTCGGTACTTTTGACAACACTAAAATGTAGTTAATTATTATTGCTTAGTACTTAAATGTATAATTGACCTATCGGTAAGCCCCTCCCCTCAAACACAGAAGAGCCAATGGCAGTTGCATATCAGTTGCACTGGGCAGCGTAAACAGAACTCCATAGAGAAACATTGGACTCCATAGAGAAACATTGGTAGCTCTCATCATCGGTTTGATGGTGTTTATCCTACAAAAATGGTAAAACGATGTTCCTGTGGTACTGTAACACTGATTCCAGGGATCCTGAGAGGATTTTATGGTTGTCAAACATTCATGAGTCCATGCTAATGTACAAATCTAAATACACATGTGACAGTGTAGGTTAAAGGACAACTCCAGTGAGAAATGAACCTAGGGGTAATTAACAGATGGTTACATTGTAGATCGTTCTCTGGGATGCGTTTTCATGAAAATCGAATGTAAAGAGTTTTATCTTTAAAAACAGATTAGCTTATAGCGCTCGTCTATGGGGCACGGGGTAGACAGAGGGTGATAAAATTAAATCGCTAGTTAATACCACTAACAAGGCTCAAAATAGCCTCACACTAACACAGTAGCATAATGAGGGTCCCTACATGCAAACTGAAGCATTGAGAACTTTGTAAAAGTACAAACAGTTTAATAAGAAGATACTTTATAAAGACAGTGCATTACGCGTTCACGGACAGGCGCCATCTTAGAAAACTCATCGACTCATCGAGCCACGAGCGCTCTGCTAAGTGATGAACTGTGACTTGGAATCTCACATGGTTCGTTGTTTCCAGAAGAAAGCACTGAACACAACAGAGAAAATAAATAAATAAAAATAAAAATGTCCATGTTATTACATTTCACAAACTTCATTCCTATCAACCAGCTCACTTAGAACAGCACTTGTGGATCGATTCGTCGAGACTGTTTTCCAAGATGGCTGCTGTCCGTGAACGTGTAGTGTACTGTGTTTATAAAGTATCTTCTTATTAAACTGTTTGTACTCTTACAAAGTTCTCAATGCTTCGGTTTGCATGTAGAGACCCTCATTATGCTACTGTGTTAGCGTGAGGCTATTTTTAGCCTTGTTAGTGGTATTAACTAGCGATTTAATTTTATCACCCTGTGTCTACCCTGTGCCCCATAGACAAGCGCTATAAGCTAATCTGATTTTAAAGATAAAACTCTTTACATTCGATTTTCATGAAAACGCATCCCAGAGAACGATCTACTCGCTAACCATCTGTTAATTACCCCTAGGGTCATTTCTCACCGGAGTTGTCCTTTAAAAACACATAAGCAAACAGCTCAATTACATTCTAACAAAGACACTTTAAAATAAAGTGTAACCATATATTCTTTTCAAAAGTATGTTATTTCTGTAATAAGTACTGTTTTATTAAAGTATGCTACTTCTTTTTTTACAAAGGCCTCAAAGAAAGACAGACTAGGAAACTGTACTTTTGGCGCTCCAATGGCGTGTGAATGCGCCTCCTGCAGGACGTCCAGTGCGGTGCTGAAGTCTTCAGACGTGACGCTCACCCCAGACACACACAGATCCTGCTCTTCCTGTTCACTTGCTGCTTCTGGAAAACTACGCACCAAAAAAACAAAAAAACATCAGGCCCGTTCTGGAACAAAAACCACGAGTGACTGAGTGCAGCCGGGTAAAGACTTACAAGGTCTTCAGAAGTCTTCTGTGAGCGGCTTTTCCAGCGTTTGTAAGAAGTGCGCAAAGATCTCCTAAAACAAAACCCTACAGAAACAACACAGAAACAAAGTCAACATGAAACGGTTCAGGGAATCCATTTTACTTCCCCAGTGTGATATAATGCAGTAATTTCCATTGAAAGAACAGTAATTTACACATTTATAAACATTTTTGGTAACACTTTATTTTAAGGTTCAGTTATTAACTATTAACTAGTTGCTTATTAGCATGCATATTACTAGGATATTGGCTGTTTATTAGTACTTATAAAGCAGATATTATTGCCTTATTCTGCATGACCTTATTCTACATCCCTTAATCCTACCCAATACCTAAACTTAAATGCTATGAAAAATACCTTACTAACTCTTAAAGGCTTAGTTCACCCAAAAATGAAATTGATGTCATTAATGAATCACCCTAATGTCGTTCCACACCCGTAAGACCATCGTTCATCTTCAGACATAGTTTAAGATATTTTATATTTAGTCCAAGAGCATATGCAAGTGTATGCACACTATACTGTCCATGTCCAGAAAGGGAATAAAAACATCATCAAAGTAGTCCATATGAGACATCAGTGGGTTAATTAGAGTCTCTTGAAGCATCGAAAAAACATTTTGGTCCAAAAATAACAAAACTACGACTTTATTCAGCATTGTCTTCTCTTCCGCGTTTGTTTTCAAACCTCAAATAAAGATTCAAACGGTTATGAATCACCGTATTGATTCATGATTCGGATCGTCAATGTCACGTGATTTCAGCAGTTTGGCACGCAACCCGAATCTAATTAACCCACTGATGTCTCATATGGACTACTTTGATGATGTTTTTATTCCCTTTCAGGACATGGACAGTATAGTGTGCATACGCTTGCATCGCTCTCGGACTAAATATAAAATATCTTAAAATGTGTGTGAAGATGAACGGAGGTATTACGGGTGTGGAACGACATTAGGGAGAGGAGTTAATGACATACATTTCATTTTGGGGTCAACTAACCCTTTAATAAGCAGTAAATTAGGAATTTATTGAGTTTATTGGAGTTTATTGAGGCAAAAGTCATAGTTAGTCTTCCCCATACTAAAGTGTTACCAAATTTTCTTCTTTGCAACAATATGTTCCAATAAAATGCTAGTAGATTGACCAGAAATGTGTATTAAAAAAAGGTGCATGTGGTCATTCTGACTGCACAGATGAGATGGATGATCAGTCAGTTATCTCACAGCTGTCTGTTTGGCTATCTTGCCCAGATGGACGTCTTTTCCCAACAGCAGGTCCTCACTGAGGCAGGACAGCATCGTCCTCCGCTGCTCCTCAGACAGGCTTTCTATCGCCACCTGGTGCACAAACGCTGCCATCACATCTGAGGACAACTCTCTCTGGCTGCTCAAAGACCCCACCACAACCACACTGCAGAAGAAGAGGAGAGGAGAGGGTGAGGGTGGGGGATATACCAGCAGAATTTACCTTTTGGCATGGTGCCGCATCACCTGGCATGAGCAGCTGCGACGAGCTGGCAGAGGCTGGCTGTGACCCTGGAGTCTGTCTCAGAGCCGTCCCGCGGCTGGCCGAGCAGCTGCAAGTTTCTGAGCAACAGAACACATGGGTGATGGAGCTCGGCCCTCTCAAAGACAGACTTCATCTTAGCCTCGCACGCGGCGGCGGTATCGGCGCAGAGAGTGACGCAGTCCACCTGCACACATGAGCACACATGTATGTCACCTCCAACATACAGCCACATTCACAACTCTAGTCATAACATTAGGCCATTAAAGTCCCACTGAACCAGAAGTAGTGTGTGAGTTTTCTTCAGTGCTGTGACGTATTTCCAAGTGAAACTGATTATTGAATAGCCTGGAAATCTAGATGCACCCTAGCGGCAGCAAATCTAATCTGCCGGGAGTGTCGTCTAGCAACTCTCAATACACTTCTGAGCTGTAGGCGAGTCGGTGGGCGAGGCTTAACATAATGACGGCCGAGTTGCGCTTGCGTGCTACTAGTAAACACAGAAGCTGGTGAATGGCGGCCTTTCGATTCGGCTTTGGCCGCTACTCTGGAAGACTTGGAGTTGAGCTTTTCTCTGAGAAAAGAACGGCACTGAACTTATTTTTAAAAAGGGGTGGTTCCGTGTTTTTTTTCTAGGCTTGGTTGTGTTTATGGGGCACAGTATAACATGTCTTTATATTTCCTCTTTTTTTTTACGCTGTATTTTTCTAATCAATCAATCAACTTTGTTTAAATATCGCTTTTACAATCACGGTCTCCTAGCTCCGCTCCAAGTTGCTCTGGTTGTATGTAACGCTATCCTATCGCGTGCAGAGGGAGTTTGAAAGACAACCGTTTATCCCGCCCCTCGGATTGAGCAATGGTGAGTTTCCAGACCAAACATCTTGATGTGCGCCCGGCTTGTCAGGCTAATTATTGAACAGAGGTCAGGGTTTTACCTCAGCTCCTCCTCTCCATCTCTCGCTCATAGCAGACGAACAGTAGAGGGGAGTGGTTACGCATTTAAAAACCTAGGAACGCCGATTCCAGACCGGAAATTACTTTTCAGATTTTGATTAAAGATTAGGGCGACAAACACATTTTTTTTATCTGTATTAACTTGCACGGATTAAAGACCTGTAATATGTGCTAACAAAGTAAATAGGGTCAATGTTGTTTTTTTATGAGGACTTTAAATATGGCCATAATGAGTCAGCACTGTGACATATGATTTAACTAGATGATTTATATGATTTAACTAGATGTGAGGGAACAAATTAGTACAATGTGAGAAAACGAGAACTAATTAACAAATTAAACTAAGGAGAGAACTAAATAAGTTGTAGGGATGAATTCTAGAAAATATCAAAATATCAAAAAATATCACACTATTTATTTGAATGCATAAAACTATAAATTAAAACATAACTATAAAAAATAGTTCAATAATATGATTAAAATGCACAATTTCACCCAAAATTTGTGTTCTGTGTGTTTTTAGAGTGTCAAGTTTATTAGCTTAGCAACATGCTAATATCAAACTCCAACAGAATCAGTTGTTATTCCTGTGCACTTCATGAGAGACAGAACTTATTAAGATTTTGAAGCTTATAATTGCAGAGAAACAACACTTAAGAAAACAATTTTTAAGAAAAATCCCAGATAACCTTCATCAGATGCAGATGTAGCCTCCTGCTAGCTGCTTTCACCACAGTAACTTTACCACTGCCGTCCGGGCCCATCAGAAGGACTGAACAGCCTCGATTTAATGTAAGAGAACTGCAATAAAATAATGTTTAAAATATATATGTAAATTAACATCTTGTCACTTCAGCAAACAATTAAAATATACACTGGTCAGGCATAACGTTATGACCAGTGACAGGTGAAGTAAATAACACTGATTATCTCTTCATCCTGTTAGTGGGTGGGATATATTAGGCAGCAAGTGAACATTTTGTCTTTAAAGTTGGTGTTAGAAACAGGAAAAATGGCCAAACGTAAGGATTTGAGTGAGTTTGACAAGGGCCAAATTGCGATGGCTAGACGACTGGGTCAGAGCATCTCCAAAACTGCAGCTCTTGTGGGCTGTTCCCGGTCTGCAGTGGTCAGTATCTGTCAAAAGTGCTCCAAGGAAAGAACAGTGGAGAACCGGCCACAGGGTCATGGGCGGCCAAGGCTCATCTCAAGGTACCACCTACCTAAGCAATGTTGCAGACCATGTTCACCCTTTCATGGAAACGCTATTCTCTGCTGGCTGTGGATAATGCTCCTTTCAGCAGGATAATGCTCCTGACACAAAGCACAAATGATTCAGGAATGGTTTGAGGAGCACAACAACAAGTTTGAGGTGTTGACTTGGCCTACAAATTCCCTAGATCTCAATCCAATCGAGCATCTGTGGGATGTGTTAAACAAACAAGTCCAATCCACCTCGCAGCATACAGGACTTTAATGATCTGCTGCTAACATCTCGACGAGTCAGGGCATTTTTGGCAGCAAAGTATAACTATTTTAGGATCATAATGTTATGCCTGATTGGTGTAAGTAACTAGTTAAAAAATCTTCTAATACAGTAGTTCTCTAACAGGAGGCAGCAGGCAGTTTTAGCTTGAATAAATACATTTAAATCCAGCTTTAAAACCACATAAGATGAACAAGATGTTAACTGTTTTTTTTCTCCTTAATAACTTGTTTTTATTGAAAATGCAGTGCCGAATCACAAAATCATGGTTAATTTATTTAATATATTAATACTTCAAGGTTGAAAAAAAAAAAAAAACTTTCAACACAAGCAGTTGTCATAATAAAAAGATATAAAGATGCAATTCTGAAAAAATAAAGTTAGAATTGTAAAATATAAACGGCAAGTTGGACTTTCTCACTGTTGCCCCCTTTTCTTTGCAGATGTAAAATCACAATGTTTGTTATAAAGTCAGAATTGCGTGAAATAAACTTGCAATAGCAAGAAAAAAAGTCAGAATTGCAAGTTTATATCTCAGAATTAAAAAAGAAATTCCCTCAGAATTGTCACTTTTTTGTAAACTCTTAATTGTGAGGAAAAAAAGGTCATAATTGTAAGACTGAGCCGTGCGGAAACAAGAGTCGGTACCTTTCAGTGAGGTGCGGCTGGATGATAGTGAGCACTTGCTCCACAGTGGCAGACAGACCAGGAGGACAGAGACTCGTCCAAAAAGACGAACCCTTCAGCAGCACAGAGCAGGGAGACAGGCTGTGGGTGGAGCCTCCCTGTGGACAGCCAATCAAAGCTTGAGTCTGCATATGAGAACTGTAGAGAAGATTCTGAGTCCCGTGAATGTCTTCATTTCTCACCATGTATAGTGAAGTGTGACTGGAATCAGCCAGATATGAAGAAACCTCTTCCTCCTCAGCAGAAAAACCACACACCTGCTTTACTTTAAAATACAGCACTGGCCACCTGCAAATCACATTCAATGATCATTAAAGTCACCATGAAATCAAAATTGACCAATCTTAATTTTTGTATAGAATATTGCAGTATTTATTATAAATGCACGTCTTGTAATCCTGAATCAGAATAACTCCCCCTGCAGTGACATCTCTTCTCTGATGACAAGGGCGGGGCAACCTGTCACTCACATGAGAGCCACCAATAGCAAACCACAACCATCCAATCAATTCCCTCAGACAAAATCAAGCCCCGCCCTACATTTGTTCTTGTTCAAGAAGCCGTTTCACCTGATTACACATCACAATATGGTAGGAAAAGACTATAGCAACTTCAGTTTCATGCAGAGATTAAAGAAAATACACCTGCAGCTGAGGATTCCTTCAGAGCTGTTCTCTATAAGATCCGGATGTCCTTCCGAAGGGATTCCCAATATATTCCCCTGCTGAACAAGCCTGAAAACAACACACAACATTCAGGAAGAACAGAGGATAAAGAGATGAATGGCTGAAATGATCTCTGCGCACCTGGGTGTGCTGAAGTGTCTGTAGAGGATGCTGTCGAAGGGCCCGTGCGACCCGTAGTCAGGCGATATCACGGCTTCAATGTGCACTTCTTTAGCAAACGCCGGCGCTGCAGATCGACACGCGCTCGCTGATATCTGCCGCTCTGTGTGCCGCGACACCTTATTCCACCTCTGCTGGAATCAAGTTACAAAGAAATCGCACATCCAGTCACATAATTGGCCATCAGACCTTCCAGAATATCACCATACAGTCAGAGACGATAAACTGAACAATATCTGGCCATTTGAGATCAATAAGCAGAGCTGTTTTTGGTCATTCTGATTAAACATGTTATAAGTGCTCATTTATATTTCAACAATAAATAAATTGTATAGGTCTTTCCAGTTATGAAGCAACTTTTTGAACTCTGTAATATATGCTTGTGTAATTTAGGGAAGTATTTATACATATTTCTACATAAATTTGACATTCAGAACAGTAAATTCACATCAAGCAATGTATGCTATATGATAAATCGCAACTGCATACCAGTAATTACTTATATCGTTTCAAAGCATAAACTATATTAACATATCTTTTAGCTCTACATATAAAGTTGGATATATACCTTTGTCCAATTTTTTTCGTATGCATACAGTGCACTTTATTTTATAGAAAATCTTAACTGCTTGATTTATAATATCATCACAAAATGTAAACTATATCGTCCAGCTCTAATATGCTATATGCATCTATAAAGCATGAATGTATTTAAGGTACAGTAAGACATTTGAGAAAATCTGTTGAAAGTGGATCAAACTGAGCACCAAAACACATTTGTAGCCAATCGGCAGTAAGGAGCGTGTCCACTCATTAGGTAGACTCAGCCTCAGACGTCACACCCACGTGACGACTCTGATCTTTTGCATATTCAATAATTGTTTTCTTGACACATCATCCTCAATAAACCCGTCTCTTGCGTGATACCTCAAACTTTCGAATCTTCCAATTTAATATGATTTCTGACCTGTAAGGTGGCCAGAATAAAAACCTTCATGTTGCTCTGGTTGGTGTAGCGCAATCCTATCGCGTGCAGAGGGAGTTTGAAAGACAACCATTTATCCCGCCCCTCGGATTGAGCCCTGTCTATGGTGAGTTTCCAGACCAAACATCTTGATGTGGGTCTGGCTTGTCAGGCTAGGGGTGACCCCGAATAGTCGAAGATTCGATGCATCGATATGCGGAGCCTCATTCGACCACCGATCTCACGGTCGAATCTTCGCGGGTGTTATGAAACGAGGATCATACCATTTTGGCAATATGGGGGTGCTCAATATTTTAAAGACGTGTCGCGGCGCTGAGCTGAGCATCGGTGTGCGACCCCTTTAAGGGCACTGAGCTTCGCACCGCACCTTTAAAATTAGAACACGTTCAATGAGTGTACACACACCGGCGGCAGCATTCAGCGCCTGTCCGCGGCCACTCGGGAAGTTGTTTAAAATCCTGCCGCACCACAGAGCGCTTTCGTGCAGCTCATCTGTCAGTCAATTCAAAATTCTTGCATGTATATAATGTGCGCGTCAGGTGGTAGTGTGAGATCCTGAGGTGCGGGGCTGAGCTTTGCGTCCTTCACCCCCTTTAGGCACAATCGGCTTCAGAACGTGCATGTAAACGCACTCAAAGTGTTCTTTTCCTCTCTAGGCAGGTTTTTTTTTTTTTAGGTTTATTTATCAAAATGTTCTTTTATATATTTGTGTGATGTTCTGTATTTCAATCGCGGCTTTAACATATTATGAGAAAACAGTTTATGAATGTTTATCCACCACATTACCTTTTAGGCTATTTAAACCTAAATAAGAAAGCCATTGTCAATTCGTCTGTCAGTTGGCAGGCAGTTTTGGTCGCTTTATTAAAAGTTGTTGTCGTGTGCAGTGTGTAAAGGAATATAAAAATAGTTTTACCCTCCTCTTTAAGTGTCGTGCCCCTCCCAACCCATTCACACACACATAGATGATTCGACTATCAGTCGACCATAGAGAGATTCGACAATTCTGATTCGAATGTCTAAATCCTTAGTCGAGGACAGCCCTAGTTCCTTGCCACTTTGGCTTGGCTTGCTCAGTTGGGGAGACTAAAAGTTCAATCTAAGTTTTCAACTAAATATCAAAATAAAATTAATATTTTAAACTGTATCAACTATATTACTGATCTGCCCGCATTGTTGCTATATGATACTTTGAAATAAGCTGATAACATCACTGTTCTCTCCAGAACCTGTTTAACACTGTGAAGCTGTGTTGAAACAATCGTCATTGTAAAAGTGCTATATAAATAAAGTTGACTTGACTTGACCCACGGACCGTTGGCTGAACGTCTGATGCATATGGCACACTAATCTGGAAAGAGTTTCGAAGTTGTCATCTGATTGGTTTAATTCCTCAAGATGTCCGTGAGAAGCACGTGTTGCGTTCTTTGACATGACGCTGAACTCCCTTATGAAAGAAGAGCGCTGTCGAGTTTACAACTGTGACTATGAGCACTTACCAGGATCAACTAAATGCTGGATTTCCAAAAGTATGTAAAGTTGAGTATGTAAAACTCAATTGTTGAAGTAAACTTGTACATGGTTCTTGAATTAATCATTTCTAGATGCACATCGGTCTGTTATTGCAGGGACATCGACTTTAGATGTTCAACGCCACTAAACATGATGAACTGTAATTGGTTGCATTACATGTCAGTCAAACATCCTTTTGGGCGGTTCTCGACCAATGAAAGCTGCGATAGAGTCCAGACCTTCTGCCTCTACATGAGACTAGGGGGAGGTGCCTGTGCTACATAGCATGTTTGTGAATTTGGGGGCAGAGCTATCAAGATGGGACGTGATCCTTTTGGGTAGGGGCGTGTTTGTTTTGGCATTTTCAAATATCAACAGCATTTTTCAAAAATTGCTTACTGCACCTTTATGATATTATACATTAACATCATGAATTACTGCTTTGAAACAATGTGTGTGTGTGTGTGTGTGTGTGTGTGTGTGTGTGTGTGTGTGTGTGTGTGTGTGTGTGTGTGTGTGTGTGTGTGTGTGTAATAAGCTCTAATACAGATAACAGAGAACGTAACTAATGTTCTCTCAAAGTTCTCAAAATGTTAGCACAAAAATCAATCATGCAGTTATTTGTTATTATTTATAATATATACGTTATTTGTTATTATTTATAATACGTTATTTGTTAACCTGTTACCATGTCTTGTAGTATCGCAATAATATTGTATCCTGACATTATTTTTAAAAAAATCTGAAATGTTTTAGTTCACCGCTCATCTAAGATTTTTAAATTTTTTATTTTTTTTAGAATGCTTAGAGAACATTTAAAAGTAACATTTGAAGAATGGCACGATGGAATGTTTCCCTAACGTTTGCATAACCAAGAAAAAAAATTATTTAAAACATTTAAAAATATAGATGTTTTGAATGTTCAGAAAACATTCAGAAATAGGATCAAATGTAACAATATCTTGCGATACAAAAACGCAACAATATGTATCATTGATAGTGAATCATCTGTATTATGTATAGTTTACACAAAGTGAAAATTATTGTAAAAAAAAAAAAAATCACATTACTACATTAAACTACTATAATGTTGAATATAATGTATAATAATGCAATGGGGGAATATTTGTGGGTCTTGATAGTGCCAAACGTCTAACATTAAAAGTGGTCTATATAACACCAAATTTAGCATTTTAATCAACAGTAAGTTATTTGTTAACCTGTTACCATGTCTTGTAGTATCGCAATAATATTGTATCCTGAGTTCAGTATTGTGATATGTTTCATATCGTGACATGCCAGTCTTGTTACACCCCTATTCAAAAATAATATTTTCATACCTTAATGGGAACGTTAGCAAACCGAGAGATGAAATGCTTTTAAATTCATCAAATGTTCACTTAATAGTAATATTGCGATGAACTAATTTGATTTCCAATTTTAAAATTAGTTAATTTAATATTTTTAATCAGTTGAGCATCACTATCAGAATAATTCCAGATATCTTCACCTTAATTTTGATGGCCTTATTTCCGACAGGCACTGCCATCCCACCCGACAGGTTAAACCACTGAACAGCTGAAATCAAGCCCACATTGTCATTTCCCTCCATGTCTTGTGTAACCGTGTCAAAGGCTTTGACAGCAGCCAGATGAACCCGTCCCGGCCTCTTATAGGGGACTTTACAGCTGCTTTCACACTGTCCCGGGACAGGACTCTGAGCCAGAGGAGACTTCTTGGCCTTGTCTGCTGGGACGGACGCAATGACCCACTCCCCGTTAAACACACCCAGCTTCAATAACAAACTCTTGCTCACGAACACGGTGCTGTCAATGTCCAAGCCTTCATCCAGCTCTAGCCGGGACAGAATACCTCCTGGTTTCTGGAGATCTGAGACATCAATCACCCGGATGTCAAGTCTGCATTCAAGAGCCTGTAAAAAAGCACTGAAGTCCAATACTTTGCTGTTGAGCAGAGAGTTGGCAGAACTCAAGCTGATGGCATACTGGGCGAAATCAGAGACGAAGAGAGAGGAAGCTGGCAGTCTGCTGGTGATGGAGGTGTTGGTCAGGTCCAAATCTCTGCAGTCTGACACCAACACACTCGTGTCCACTGTGATCATGCCCTGGCTGACAGGTACACACTCCAGCACCAGCACATCTGACATCTGCGCCGCTTCTTCCCCCAGTGAGTGATGATAGGGGATCAGAAGCGCGTCGCCCTGCCTCGCCAGGAGAGTCTGTCCGGGACAGGACGCCAGCACCAGCAGACCATTGCAGAACTTCTCTGAAGAAGCCCATTTAAAGCTCTGCTTAGTCCGAGCACCGAGCACAAGCTTTTTTAAAGGCAGCAGGGACTGTGGACGAACAGTTCCCAGTGAATGCTCTTTCAATCCGTAGTGTTTGAGGAAACATCTGCTCGCATGAACAGCGAGACACGTGTGATTGTTTACATCGGTCTCTTCCTCTGGAGTGATGTGCGCGCACACCAAAAAGCCCCGATTAGAGGGCAAATGCTGATCCGTCAATGAAAATAACAGCGCGTATGAGGACTCGGTGTAGTCTGGAAACTTCTGAGTGAATTGTGATTTGTTGATAAGCACGTGTAGAGGATGAATATGTGATGGAAAGTCATCAAGACACTGTAGCTTCACGGGAGCCGCCATGTTGAAGACGCACGCATGCGCAGTGAAACGAGAGAACCTGACAGCTGCTGGATAACCGGGTTGATTTGTGTTATGCTCTCTTAAATTGTTTATTATTTTGTGTAAATGCCACTTTCAGGAATATAAATGGTAGCAGACTTTTTTTTTCAAATCAGCATTTTAGTCAAAGCAAATATGAAAAAGAAAAAAAACGTTTTTTTTTCTTCCTTTTAAATATACTTTTAGCGTGCAATCTATCCAACAAGACCAAATCGTTTTTCTGAGCAGTCAAGCCCCTCATTGGATGAATAACTAATGTGTTTCTCATAAGCAATATGCTAGTAGCCTAATTAGTGGAGACCAAATGAAAGTCAAAATTTAATTTAATTTAAAGGGATAGTTCAAAAAGGAAAATTACCCCATGATTTACTCACCCTCAAGACATTCTAGTAGTATATGACATTCTTCTTTCAGATGAACGCAATCGGAGTTCTATAAATAAAATAAAAAATCAGCATTGCTCTTCCAAGTATAATGGCAGTGAATGGTGGCCCTGATTTTAAAGTCTAAAAAAATGCATCCATCGTCTCAGTCCACACGGCTCCGATGGGTTAATAAAGGCCTTTTGAAGCAAAGCAATGGGTTTGTGTAAGAAAAATATCCATATTTAAAAATGTATAAACTAAAATGACGCAAGTCGACTTACGCCAAAAGAGTGACCTCAGATGCAATGTAGGAGTGGTGTACGTTTTGATGCTTCTCGTGGTTCAAACAAATAGGGCTGGGAAACAAATTCAGACTCCTCTTCTCTTATATCGAAATCTCAACCCTCATTCACTGCCATTATAAAGCTTGGTGAACTATCCATTTTAATTATATTAATTCAAAAAAGTGTTTAAATAGTGTGTCACATTTCATGTTTCAATTTATTTATAGGCCTACATTTAGTATCACTTTTTTTTAAATTAAGGTTTGCTACCTTGAAGCTCTGAACTGCTGAATGAAGAAAACAGTGTTTTAATGTCCTTATTTCTTCCAATTAAAATACAATGTGCCTTATAGTGTAAGCCTATCTTCAAATCTTAATAATCAATCAAATCAAATCAAAGATCAAAATAATCTTGCAGATGATATAATATTAATGAAATATAAAATAAACTGCAACTTTTTCATTACAAATGTGTTATGATATTTTGTACATTTTTCCTGTTAATATATATATATATATATATATATATATATATATATATATATATATATATATATATATATATATATATATATATATATATATATATATATATATATATATATATATATATATAATCACTCAAGTCAAAGTTTCAAAAATAAAGTTTTATAATTCTATCCACATTCATTGCACTATTAACAATTGGGTATACCACTGAGAGAGAACTTTTGGGCAAACTATAAGGCAAAAATTAACAGTATAAAGTGAAAATACCCTTTAAAGTAGGATTTGTTCGTAGCCCATTTGTAAAATGTAATTTTGCTGTGCTGTAGTAGTTAGCAGGTGTCACCACTGGGTGGCAAATGTGTACTTTAAATAAGAGGTCTTCAACCCTGATCCTGCAGAGTCAGACCTGCCTGTGACTGTCAAACAGTCCTGAAGAGCTTGATTAGCTGGTTCTTGTGTGTGTTCGGTCTCTACAGGACAGTGGCCCTCCAGGAGCAGGATTGAAGTCTGCTTTAAACAAATATGTTACACTTGGTTGTCCTGTTTTATTATAAGCGAACGAGCTCTGCCTTACACAAAAAGTCAACAAGAATATACGTGTTCAGTGCCATATTGAAGCAGACGTTTCCCATGGGTAACTTCACCGAGATCCTTTGTGTCCAAACTATAGTCGTGGTTTTCCTGCAGCTTGGTTTTCCCGTCACTTCCTTCGGACCGTCCTCCAGGAGCGGCCTTTATCACTACACTGTAAAAAAAAAAGTTGTTTTTTGTTGGTTTAACTTAAAAAAGTAAGTAACCTGGTTGACTTAAAATTTTGAGTTTATTGAAATTACAAATTTGAGTTGATACAATGAAGGAAATCTGAACCACATTAAAAAAAAGATAAATCATGAAAATAGCACTATATGGCATGTTTCACTACGTCATCAGAAATAAAACACACACAATTACCCAATATACTTACAAAATCTTTTAATAATATTTAAATAAAGGTTGTCGAATCTCTAGAAATGTTCATTTTATTAACTCAAAATTTTAATTTCAATGAACTCAAAATTTTAAGGCAACCAGGTCACATTTTTTCTAAATAAATTTTTACAGTGTACTGAAACCTGCTCAGGGACTATATCAGTAAAAGCATCTAATCAGAGACACAGAAGTTATACAGATACAGACATATGTAGGCATCATACACTTCCTGACTTTGTAAATGGTTACAGAGACAAATTTACTAAACTGAGGATCACGAGAGTGTGTGCCCTTAATACACACTACTTTCTGTGAACTCGTCTGGCTAAAATCTGAGGACAAACTAGCGCAAATAAGTCAGGGTTGAAAGTAATTTAAAATGTTTTGTTTATCAAAGATGGTGGATTTCTGCCCCATCAAAAACTTCCATGGAAACTTCAGGAAACTCATTGGATATAAATGAGGACATCCCACTAGGTGGCTGTCTGACGGAGAGTGTAAGAGGCAGTGATCCAAGGCCGAAACTATGTTTTAGACATGGGGGGGGGGGTCTTTTTTTGTTGTTGTTGTTGTTCTTGTTGTGGGGAAGGGGTGGGGGTGTTTTTTTTTTTTTTGGTTTATTTTAAGGATTAAGATTATTAAAGGATTAAAAGGGATGTAACAAAATGAAAACAAATGAGAACGGTAAAGATCTAGTTGTATTGTAGCTATGAAGTAAACTATTTGCAAATAATATATATGTTTAAATATAGACACATTCACACTTATTTTCAACTAATATGTAAAACAGTTTCTTGTCACGTCAAATTCAATTATGATTTGTATATAATGTAATGTCATATTTTCAATTAAACTATTAAATTTCATTTAAAAAATGTCAAATAGTTTGCATCACATTACTTTTGGTCACTAAACGTTTTTATATTCAATTAATATTGTCAAATATTAAATGTTTATCTGCTTACGGCGCACACTTTCACTGCTAAAACTAAAATGGCTTGAATTAGCACTAGCAGTGAGCCCCACCTTTGATTTGATTGGCCATCTCACTCATTCTTACCGTGACGAGCCCTGTACAGCAGAGCAGCATCAAGCATATCAAATATTGAGGGGACAATTTGGCCATTTCTAATTATTCGGGGGGACTTGTCCCTCAATGTCTATGGTGGCCCTGCATTAATCTGTGATATCCAATGAAAACTGTTCATTATGAATGACATTTTTCTGTACTGTGTCCAGTTTCACAGAATATTCTGAAAGGTCCAGTAGTTATTTCCTACTATCGAAATTTACAGCTCAAGTAAACATAATATGATATGTATACATTCAGGTATAATGTTGAAGAAAGCAGACCAGATCTGTCCAATCTTGCTCCTGCAGAGTTTAGCTCCAGCACGCCTGGAAGTTTCTAGTGATCCTGAAGACTTTCATTAGCTGGCCACATGTGTTCGATTGAGAGTGGGGTTAAACTCTGGAGAATAGTGTATCTCCAGGAGCAGGATTGGACACTTCTAAAATTGGCAGGTTTAGCAAAACCTGCTCAAGGAGGACCACTGTCCCTCAGAGGCCACATCCACATGTGAGATCCACAAGCCAGAGCTTTCCCAATCCAATCTTTTTTTTCCCTCGTCTTAAGAAATATTGCGTACACACGAAACCGACTATAAAAACAATGTACATGTCAGATCAGTATGTGGTGCAGAAATACACTAAAAACGACACTTGGAGCAAAAGACTTGCACTAAAAGATACACTAAAAGACTTGGAGCATGCGCAAGACTTGGTGTGATGACATGACATTTCACAAAATATACGGATTGGCTGTACACACAAAAACGCAAGTGTGTCGGTTTCAGATTTATCCACTCTGGAACCCGTTTATTTTTTTATTTTTTTTAAAGCTGGTTTCAGGCTCCCAAAACGCCAGACCTGTCTGGACGAAACACTGATACAATAAAAACGTTTTAGGTGTGCAGCTAAACGTGTCTCTGTGTGGACAGGGCCAGAGTTTACCTCCAACACTAATCAAACTCACTTGAACCAGCTAATCAAGGTGTTCAGGATTACTTGAAAATAACAGGCAGGTGTGTTGGAGCAGGTTGGACCTGAAGTCTGCAGAAAGGTAGTCCTCCCCTAAGACCTCTGCCGGAAGGTAAAACCAGTTTGGAATTGTTCATGTGCTCAACGAGGGCAGTAGTAATCTGAAAAAGGGTGTCGGAATTGGGCACAACAACAACAAGATACAAGTATCAGGGTTGCCAGGTTTGTGTAACAAAACCAGCCCAACTGCTATTCAAAACCTGCCTAATCACGGCCAAAACTGGCCCAATCGTGTTCACAGCAACAGTGTAAAGGGAAAACTGCAGAATGTATTGAATGGGAACCTGGATAATGCCCTGCATATCATATAAGATTAGTAAGCAAACTTTCTTAGCAAATGCCACTAATGAAAATTCTCTTTCACAGGTGGCAATATTCTCCTGGAAACCTGGGAAGGCTGGAATGAGTTTCTGAGAGCTTGTTTCAGAGGACACAAACAAACAGTTCACTGTCATCTGTCTTTCCTATCACTGCTACGCTGATGACACACAACTCTACATCGAATCCCAGCCTGATTTTTCAAAAGACATTTGGATCAACCTGGAGTCAACCCGTCTCTGGTGCATTGACTCCGATCCTTCAAATATTCATATATTTGTGTAATCGATGCGTCATCCTAAATAAACCCGTCTCTTGCGTGATACCCAGAAATTAAGAATATTCCGATCTAATATGATTTCTGACCTGTAAGGTTGCCAGAATAAAAATCATACATGTTTGTTAATAGGCCAGAGGAGAACTGGCACCCTGACTGGTTTCTCCCAAGGTTTATTTTTCTCCATCATGCCCTGGTGGAGTTTTGGTTCCTTGCCACTGTCGCCTTTGGGTTGGCTTGCTCAGTTGGGGACACTAAAATCATGATTTAAGTTATTCAACTAAATATCCAAATAAAATTAATTTATTAGGTCTTAATTCATTGTATAAACTGTAATACTGATCTGCGCACATTGTCGCTTTATGATAAATTAAAATAAGCTGATAACATCACTGTTTTTTTTTCCAGAATGACTGTACAGCCAAATCAAATTTTGTTGCAATATTGTCCTGTTTGACACTGTGAAGCTGCTTTGAAACAATCGTCATTGTAAGAGCGCTATATAAATAAAGTTGACTTGACTTAACATTTCCTGATGGATGAAGGACCACCACCTTCAACTCAACCTTGCAAAGATTTGGTAAACCCCATACTTCATCAGCTAGTTTCATCAACCATAACTCCACCCAGGACAGCCAGGAACCTTGAAATAGTGATTGATAGTCAGTTGAACGTCACATACCACATTCCTAGAACTTCCAAGTCCTGCAGATTTGCCTTAAAAAACATTAGGAGGATCAGGCCATTCCTATCGGAGCATGCTACACAACTCCTTGTCCAAGATCTTGTTCTATACTGGTAATGCTCTCTTGGCAGGCCTTCCAGCATGCATTGTCAAACCTCTGCAACTGATCCAGAATGCAGTAGCAAGAGTGATCTTAAACAAGCTGAAGAGATTGTCTTTGTCATGTCTCTCTTCATCACTGGTTGCAATAGCGATCACATCAAATTCAAGGCACTGATGCTTGCCTACAGAACGACTCACTACTTCAGATCCTGTGATACAGGTTTCAGAAGCACATGGCTCTCTACACTCTCCGGGGGAAAAAAGCTGTCACTGGGACAGTACCCTTCAAAAAGGTTCTAATTGCTCGTTTCCACTGAGCGATGGGGTACGGTTTAATACAATTCAGTATGATTCTGGACCATAAACCCTGATCCGGTTTGTGTTTCCACTGCCAACAGTACCCTTATGATAG